>NC_140186.1:20864820-21255509 GCF_965226575.1 Pagrus pagrus | reverse complement strand
CAGCTGTAGGCGGTAATTGCAGTTTGGGTGAACTTTAAACCTGATCACAAGAACCTACAGCCCTTACCATGTCATGCTGTCTTCTTTTGTCCCTTCATTAGCCTCATATCATTGCAACAGAAAGTCTCCTCATAGTTTGAACTTGTGAAATATATGCAGTGGTCTCTAGTACTTAAATACTGACAAGAGTCACCTTAACTGCAACAGTATGGTCAAACGGTCTGTGTTCCTAAAGAGGCTGGACCAATAGCATCAGCTAAAGCACTTCTGTCTCAAACATCCGCAAGTTGTCCGCATTTTGGCAGCACTCAGAGACCAATACACAGTCACTTCTGTTATGTAGTCTGTACACCACAAGACAAGCGTCCTCAAACGGTCTGGTGCATGTATAGACGATATAAAGTTTGAAATTACACGGCCATTATGGTTTGAATATTCAATTTTTCACCAATTTTTTCCCACCTTCAACCAAATGTTTACATTTTGATTAAAAAGTATTGGCCCTTATCTGTTCTGTAAGATGTGCATGAGACAGACGATTAAAAAAGGCGACTGAAACACCTCCTGTGTAGACACAATGTTAGTGTATCTAATGAGTCATATGGGAATGACTTTCCTGTGGTATGTTATTTCACCCCACTGTATTTATATCAAACTTCAACCTGAATGCTTCCTGTGTGCGATTCCCATTTACTTTGTGACTCAGTCTTTAGATAGCTTCCCTCCCTCCGGCTTATTTCCTCCCCCTTAGTTCTTTTTTTTCTTTATCCCTCCCTCCATCCTTTTCTTTCTGCTTCATGTCACCTTTCTTTCTTAGTTTCCTACCACCCAGATTCTCCATCTGTTCATTATGTGGCAGCTTGCCTCCACCTAAAAACTAATTTAGCTTGTTCCCTGTGTTCTGTGTTCCAATTTCAGTCTCTCTACACATCGCCTCTTATCCATGTCTGACCATTTCTGGTAATAGTTTATCAGAATGCTATGGCAGCTTCTAAATGAATGAGCTAATGGCAAAGGCTGGCCAATTTGGTGCATTTTGCCCTTTGTTGGATTGACTGGGCTGTTCAACAGGTAATTAATTCTTGTTTGCTAGCAGGCCTTTTTCAGTTGACCCTCCTGTACCAACATTTGATTTGATGGCATCATTGTTGCTCACTTCTGATATAGTAATGTAATATGGAAGCATTTATTAAAAACAAAAGACTGATAGAAGATTGTCTCTCGTTTTTCAGACTGGCATACATGTTGATAGATGTTGCAGAGCTTGAAATGAACACTACACAGCTGATCAAAGTTAAAAAGACAGGCAACACAAATTGAACAGACTGCAGGTTTTGAGACATTCTGATGATACAATCAAGGTGATTTCAGTGCAGACTTGTCTATAAAGTGCTAAATATCAAATGTACACACAATACATTCACAAACTGTCATTTTTTCGACTTTGCTCATTCTTGTATCCCTCTTCTCTCCTCTGTCATCCCCTCTTATCTCTTTCCGCCATCCCCGCTGCTACTCCTCTCTCAGCGTATCCACTATTGCCAGAATGTCATCACTGTCAAAATTCCCTCGTCCAAATTAACTTCTCCCCTTTCTTTCCCTTCCTCTGCTTTCCCAAATTTCTCCCCCCCCCCCCCACTGTCTGCATTACACAGATTTGTGACTCCTGATAGACCTCTCTCCTCCACCCCTCCTCGCATTCCTCCCTCGCTCCATCTCCATTCCATCGTAGATTCTTGCCTCCAGATGAACATTTTTACCGTCTTTACCTTCTCACCCTCTCCAACCCAGCCCTCCTCCTCTGTGTAGTGACAACGTTCCACTCAAGATTCCTGACTCCAGATTGTTGGCGTCTCCTTGGGGAGCCAGGAGGAGGGGGAGGAGAAGGGGGAGTGTCAGCTGTAGACTGCTGGCCTCTCAAATGAATGACATAATTGGCATCCTGAGCATTCACTGGCCTGGAGAAGGCTGAGGGTGGGAGGTTGGGAAATCGAGTAATGGCTTTCCAGAGGAAGTGCAGTGTAGATTAGAACCCCAGTTTGGCAACATTGCCCAATTTTAGCTACTCATAAATGCTAATTCATACCACACTGTACTCGATTCAGTCATGAAAAAGTGGTCACGTACACCCAGTGTACTTTTTCTTGACATATTGCCAATATGTATTCTCTGTGTGTTCTAGTGAGTGAGCAAGCCCGCCATGAAGGCGTGAGGACGGGAAGAGGAAGTGTTTTGTTTAACTGGTGAACAATACTGTGAATGAGACAGCATGGGGCTGTAGCAAGAGTCATAACAGGGGTAAAGCCGAAGGATGTGGGCCTTCCCTTTTTTAACCTAAATGACTATCACTAATTACTCAGGGGATGTCAGTGGGTGTGATAGAAAGTGAAATTTCTTTTCAATTTCAAAATCAGTTATTTTCTTTAAAAATACGCTGTCTTGTTTTACCCCTCTCTTGTTTAAGATGTATAGATATCAGGAATTTAAAGAAATGTAAGGGCCCACATTGACTTGTATGAGGTTAAGTGAGTGCAAAGGTAAGAGGAATCAAATTCTGGCTTTGAGCCACATGCACATTTCTTTTCTTGGTAACCTAGATTTTGGAGAAAAACAAATGTTCCTTCAGTGTATGACTTTTCCCTTGTATTATTAATCTTAAGGGATGACCCAAACGCTCAGAAGCTTTGAAGCATCTACCATTGCCAAGGTTATTGACGGCCAAATCAGTATTCGAAAGAAGGAGATGTTGCGTTGGCTGCACTGAAAAAGAGAAAAAAAATAGAAATTGAGCTCCTGCTTGATTTTTGAAGTCTGAAAACCCGCAAACATAAAAACCACTGAGGGACCATTTCTGCTCTGCTGGTCCTGTGAGCACAGATTGAATGTTTGCTAGTCAAGTTGAGTTTTCAGCCTTTGGATGCAGTAACAGTAGCTGATGTTCCTGTTGTCTCATTAAATTCATAATTACAATAATAGCAAAGTATAATATAGATAATGACGCAAGTTTGATAGATTGTATTATGATGTTGAACTTTGAATATTTGCGAAAGCTTCTCACTGAAGCTTGAAGCCCTAAAAATGTAATTCCAGACATCTCTCATCTTCCTACTTTGATGGTGTTCTGGTACTAGTTCCTGTCAGTGAAGCTACCTGAGGCCTCAAACGTGGTTATCATAACTTCATACTTGTGGATATGCATATAGATTTTAGGTCACTGCATGCCTTAAGGAAGCAGTAGACCACAAGGAAAGACTTGTTGGTAGACAATCACGTCTCTCTTTTGACAGTGTGGGATTGTATTCGCTTTATGCAATCTATTTCAGGGAAGTTTAACAACATCTAGTCAATGATCAAACTTGACATGAACTGTCAAACTGACATTTGACGTCTTCTCTTCTCCGCCTGGATTCCATTTAATTGAGCTCCATCAGGTTATATTTCAGTTCCTTTTTTCGAAATAGTGACTGTAAGGTCATTGAACCTTTCTGTTTCATATTGTTTTGTGTTTTGTTGGAAATTAGTTAAACCTTTTAATGTCTGTCAGGAAGGCTTTTTGAAATTAAACTAATGCTCTGCAAAACAATATCCAAGTATTACAAGAATAGATTTTTCTACCATGAAAAATGTTGCCTTGAGTCAGTTGTCAGTTGTGTGATTCAACCACAGTTACTCTCCAGTGTGTAAAACACTTCCTTAAATGCAGCCCTCAGCCACACTGTTGACCATGTTAACATTTGGTAACAGTTGACATTGGAAGGCATTATGTTGTGTTGATTGAATACCAGCACAACATTAAACAAACACATTAGCTTATTAGAGAATCATAGCTTGATAGGTTTGGCTGTGGCAGTCACTGGCAGGTTGAACAACCATGTAGGATTAAAAGATCTTTATTGCTCTTAATTTTAGTTTTATTTTCAAAAAGATGAAGGAAGCTGTGTGCTTTGACTAGCTTAGTGACACAGCTTTAAATCATAATAAATGTTTTCAACCTTGTTGGCTGCAATCTGTTCTACAATCCTTCTCTCATAACTTGTCCTTGTAAACCAGCTACAGTAGAACCAAATGTACACTAAACTGAAGATGAAATAAAAAGATCTGAGGATAACTGCCACTTGAAAACAGTGTTCATTATAACAGCATCCAAGCACAGCAACTGGATGCTGATGCAGCCCGGCTTGACTGCCCTGTCCTTGTGGAGCTGCCGAAGAATAAATGGAACAAATGGACCACAAAATGGCTGTACTTGACCGTGGAGTTGGCAGTGCACAATCACGCAATCGTCTACTGGAGTTCCTGACCACAGACCCTTTGGTCTAGGGCAGAGCAGCCCAGATCTGTGGTATGATAATGTTAACAGAGGCTTGAGGCATGTTGGTGGTTCAGTGGTCTGCACAGTACAAATCATACACTGTTGTGAACTTGAATACAGCTCATGTCCTTTGTCTTGTCATCCCCTTTCTTAGCAAGCCAAATATTATCCCACAATCATTTTGCAGAGCCAGGATCTTCAGTTTGATCGAGCTTTTTATATTTATGTCTGCAAATAAAAGCAAAAACTGTTGGCGAGGGACACAATTTTGGTATCAGAAGTGTTCTGGTGTCCATTTTGTTGTCCATTTGTCGTCATAGTAGTATTGACCAATCGCTTTTGTGCTGACTTTGGTTGCAATCAGGTTAATGTTCTGTGTAGAGAGCAAAGATTTTGTCAACAAATTTAGATTTTTATTAGCATTTTTAAACTTTATCTCCATTCACAAATGTTTATTGAGATTAGTCAAAATATCATTTCACATCCATTTTCGCGTCTCAAATTCCTAATTTGAGTGTAAACAATGACTAATGCTTGGACGAGAAGGTGTTGGCCTGGATTTCTGTTATTCCCGGTGTCTGCTGGCTGTACTTGAAGCATCCAGAGGAGGAGGCAATGGCCAATGGGAACCTTCGCACATATGCTGAAAATTTTCACAAAACTCTCACAGCTCTCATCTCTTAAGCAGCGTGAATGTTACCATGAATGAATGACAAATTCAAACCACTCAGAATTGTCTTCATAAATGTGTACTTTGTTTAAAAATATTAGAATGGACCCGTTTTGTGAAATCTTATATCTTTAAAACAGAGTATTAAGCTAAATCCCCTGATCAATCAAACTGATGCAGTTTCCAAAGAGAGCACCCTGTTTGGGTTTAAAGGATTTGAACATCTGACTCATCCCTCCTGCTGCTCCTTTTCCCAGTGAACAGAGTGAGGCGTTAAGCAGCCGTTGCAAATGGTGAATTGGAGACTCCCTTGAGAAAACAAGTGGGAATCCCCCAACGCCCCCCTGCCCCTGTCTGTTTACAACCTTTAACCTTTTGACCAGAACTAATGCCAACCTTCAGTCTGACCTTTGTGTTCAGACAGATGGAGAGGATACAAATCTCACGCCCCTCTAACTGCCTCTCTTTGTGGTCTGAGGCACATTATGCAATGTTTTGTAATTATATACCACTTTTTGTAATACAAATTATAATTATCATACATAATTGTGCAGTGATTTATTTAGATTGCAGTGAGGCTGTGGTTATAAAGTATGCAGAGGGATTTTTTTTAATAACACATTGTAATGCATACATCACATAATATGTAAATAATGGTTAACAATTGTTATTATTTATCCCATTATCAAAGAATCAGACTGGATTCTTTGTGTCCTGTCTGGTAACATGAGGCGATGGAACAAGCATGATAATCACACATAAATGTAACTAGATCTTGAAAAATATTTACCCGTCATCTATTTGGCAGCCATTTATATCCTTTGACTCATCGCGTTGCACTGACTTTATGCCCTGCTGGTGTTTGGACATCTGCAAAGGTACTGAGACATCAAAAATAGATTATTTCATATCCTTTTTTATAATCTTCAAATGCTGGTTTGCAGGCGCAGTAAAGGTGTAGGCAGAAACGGTACGCTGCTAGTTCCCCTGGGGATAGATAGCTATGGTTGACCTCTGAAGCCTAAGGACATGTTGCCTCTGTCAATGACAGGACGCTGTCTGTCTCCACCTCCCTTAGCTACCAGACAGTGGTAAAAGCATTATCCCAGTATGTTTGTTGCTTAGATGGATAGGCTTGGTTTTGTGGTGACTGTTTGATTTATGGCTCGTTTCAGACGGTGTAAAGGGGTGACTCACCTACAAATGGTCCCAAAACAGCAGCTGTTTCAAATCCTTTTTATAAACAATGGAGTAGAGGTGACCTTTTTGTGGCCTTTAACTGCTATCACAGCTTGGTTTAAGATGAGGGCAAGTTTAGGATAGTGAGAAATTTAAGTTAATGTAATACTTTTTCAGAGATAATCGCTCTGTTTGAAGTTGTTTTGACCAAATGCTTTGGAATATGTGGGTCTTATTTGATCAAAAAATGTATCTGCAGAAATATATGTTGTACTGAAGTGCCTTGGGATGGGTCTTTGTCTAGTCATGACGTAATCTGGACTCAACAAACTTTGAATGTGTTCAAACACCAACGAAAGTATAAAACTATGCTGTTTTATACTTTATCAATCTTGCTTTAGTAAGTGTCAGCTACCTAAACTGTCCAGGGAAGAACTTAGTTGTGAGACCATGTTGCTCATACAATACTCATCAGCACAGGTTTGCTTAGAAGTGGTAGCTAAATATAAAAGGTTTAATTGTAACTTAAGGACATAACTCAGCTGTCTTAAAGAATAACTACCGTTTTTTACAACCTGGACCTTATTTCTAGCAAAAAATATTATCATTTACTCACCCAGATAACTTTGGTGTCATTTGAAGTCGTTCGGACGAAATTAGATCCAGTGTAGCGCCGGTATATCCATATAATCCGAGTGACGGGGCACTGAAACACAGCCTCTATATAACGCATTATCTGCCACGAAACTAGTTCATTTCACCAATATTTTGTCATGATACGCTAGTGCTATTCCCCTCTGTGTCCGGGCTTGTCTGTTATCAACATCCGGGGTCAAACTAGCAGTAGCAGCTACAGGTAAACAAGCCGGCTGTCGCGGGTGCGCGCGCAGCTCAGAGATGACATCTTCCAGGTCAGAGGTAGTAGGTCAACCTACAGACCCCGGATGTTGACGACAGACAAGCCCGGACTCAGAGGGGAATAGCGCTAGCATATCATAACAAAATATTGGTGACATGAACTAGTTTCGTGGCAGATAATGCTCATAGAGGCTGCGCTTCGGTGCCCGGATCACTCGCCTTATATGGATATACGCGGCGCTCCACTGGATCTAATTTCGTCCGAACGACGCCAAATGACACCAAAGTTATCTGGGTGAGTAAAGCATCGTATTTTATGCTAGAAATAAGGTCCAGGTTGTTAAAAAACGGTAGTTATCCTTTAATTTGTCAGCTCTTTTATTTTGACACCAGTGTGGTTAAAAAAGCGGATAAAATAAGACATAAAATGTTCCTCAGATGAGGTTTGTCCACCCAAAAGGTTGGGAATTAGTTAAAATCCTTTTATCCAACAGTACTCATCAGAGCTAATGTCTTTGCAGATGATGGTAACATCAATGGATGGTTATGATCTACTCCTCTCCTTAGTCGTACGTATGCAGGACACTGGTGCGGAGCCACATTTACAGTCTCTCCTCTCACTGTTAAAGTGAGGGTGGGAAAGTTTTTACACAGACAACACTGAAGGCAGCGTCACCCCGGGGCTTCCTGGTCGTTTACTGATTCCTAGTTGACCTAGCTTTCTGTGTTAGGATCTGAATGAGTCTGGGCCTCTGCCAACTCAGGGTCACCATGGCCTGCCTGCTCACATGGCAGCTATTCAACACTGCTGGATCCCCACATGGTGCAGAGATGAGATTTGATTCCTCATTGGTGCTAAGGTCCACAGTGGAAGAGTCTAAACCCAAAGAAGATTATCAGTATATTTTATACATGTTTATCAAAAATCGTTGTGGGGCTGCTATTTACTTATACTAAAATGTATGGGGGTAGTATTTACTACAAGACCTCAACTAGAGTTTTTCTGAACATTTCTCAGGCCACCTTTACAAAATATTGTCTTACAACCCAATGAATTTAAAAAACAGGTGTCACAAATATGTTGAATTGAATTAAGCCCATGTCAACTTTGCTTTGTTAATATAACTGTACCTTAACTATAACATTTCCTCAATAAAAGTGTAGTGTATTTCTGTGTTCATGTGATCCAACTCATGAGGTTTTAGGTGGTAATTAGAATTAACATAAACTAATGTTTCTATTCTTTTAAATGTATTTTTTTACATTGCTGTAGCAGTAATGACAGTGCTTTTTCCATAGCTATTCTTAATAGAAGCAGCTTTCCCCAGATTTTAGGGATGAGAAGGTAATCAGCCCATCTATAACACAAATCCCTTGTGTAAAGAACACTTAATGCTAAAACACATGTCCAGATGGCTTTATCTTGCACCTTGCTGCTGCATACATTATCACTGTACTTTTTGTGTCTTGCTGCCTGGCATTTATGTGAGAGACAGGCTGTTATACCATTAATTTAGAAAAAAACACTAAATTCTCTACCTTTTTATTTAACCCTGTTATACAGGGTTTCCACAGGTGCATGAAAGTATGAAAGTTTGCGATTTATGGAAAAAATCAAGTCTGCATGTGTGCCTCCCACACCTTCACTGTAACATAGCACAGTTGAGAAGTGTTCACACATTAATCCTCTCTTTTTAATCGTTCTCTGTGAGTTTCGGTAAAGCTTGCAAGTTCTCATAATGAAAATTCCCAGTGTTGTAACAGTAGCTGTCTCCAACGATCCTTGAATTTGAGGGGAGGGAAAGTCCTGTGTATAAGATCAAATGTTTCTATGATATTTTTGTGCCTTAAGAAGTCCTGAAACCTCACTGGTTGTGAGTTTTTCAACAATGATGACTGGGTTTCCCCACAATCATCATTGTTGCTGCTTTGTTTTATTTATGCCCGCTTTAAACCTATCCGTCATCATCACTATCAGTGGCTAAAACCTGCTGTGGCTGGCAGCCTTGTTAGTGAGAGGCCATTGATGACAATGAGAGAGGCTTTTCCCTCTGTGGTCATTGTGGCTGAGACAGTGGAGCAGTGTGCAGGTTAATTCCTTAATCTTCATTAGCATAATTTGGTAACCAGAGAGCCAAGTCCTTATTAGTGCCCAGCACATTCAGTTTAAGGCAGGAGCTGCTTACCAGTGTTGCCACTTCAGTGGCCCACAGTCAGTTGAGACCGGTTATGATAACATAAAAAATTCAGTCACAGCATAGTCATTGGAGCTGAATTTCCCAGAATGTTGTTGAATACCTTATAGAAGTAGTTTAATAGCCTGGGTTCAGACCTCTGAATCATAGCTCACATCTCTGATATGGTCAGCAGTTCAACTGAATAAAAGAACTGAAACACAATGGCAATCGATAATTATTATCAGACTAGTAGTTGAGGTTTTCTTTTGCAGCCAGAAATATGGATATTCAATTGAAACGTTTGTGCTATGACCTGCTATCAAGTTGGACAAAGAAATGCAATTTTCTGGCGTTTTAAAACCTTTTCTTGAGTTTAATACGCTGATGATAGTATCAATCTCCTGACAAGCCAATTCCTCTGCAGTCTTTGTAAAATTAAGGCATGAAACCAAGATTTGCTCTTTGTCAGCCTGTTTCATATTATGTCCCAAGCTTTTACTCAATCACAACGTTTTGGCCTGACAAAGATCATATCTTAGAGGTTTCCCTGTGGAGCTTTAGAGCTGTTTTCGATGAGTGGGTCCCTGTTTTGTTTGATAGGTAATGCACTATTCTGCTGGTCAACGAGTGGCAGATAATGCTGCAGCAGCCAGCAGAGGCAAGGAAGAAAAAGACAGCAAGCTGGTAAACATGGATGTGAACAATGCTGGACTTAAAATACTTAAAAGAACTGGATTATAAAAAGGCAGGAAATCCCCTCGGAAAATTTGTTAGCACTCAAGATACACCATGCATTTTGGTTAGTAATATTAAATGGAGACATAACTTTTGTTTGTTTACAAGAAAACCCTAAAGGGTCCCTGTTTATTTACGATTTTCAAACTACTTTATAGAACGAAGAATTAATGAATACCTTGGTGCTCAAAATCGGCTCACATATGTCTTTAAGGCAAGGGTTAACGCCTAAGATGATGACCCACTTAAACTGTGGCGGCTGATTTTTGTCTTTGGGTTGGAATCTCTGTCCACAAATGTTCTGCCAAGATTTCAGGCCTCTGTTTCTCCTGTTTTTCTCCTGTCTGCCGACAACATGGTGTCCGTTTTGTCCCACAGGAGGCTTTTCTGGCTGCCTCTGATTTGGCCTGCGCCCATACTGTCGGCTTTGGCAGTGTAATTTCCCCTGACAAGCTGATGGTTAGTGTTCATCCTGTCGGCCCAGTCAGTGTAATTTGGTTTGTGTTGAGATCGTCTGTTCCCATGTTGTGTTTCTGTCTGATTTGTCTTGACTGTGTCATTTTGGTCACTGTCAAGGTCTCCACATTGAATGGGTGTAATGCTAGGTTGGTTTTCCAGGCCTGTCCATATCTTTTTGGGAAGTGGTGCTTGTTTCTCATTCGTGGCAGGTTCACATACTATGACATGATCTATTGTGTAATCCATGTTGTTTCCATGTAGCACTGTTTTGGTGTAGGGGGGTTTAATGTGCTTGAAAGATGTAGTAATAACATCAGCTTTGCAATGAATTGTTTTTATAGGATCAAAAGTTGAAATTGAGATCACGGTTTTCATTAATGTAGGTTTAAGTAAGCTGTTTGTCTGGTCGATAATATGATTCTTAAATGAAGGATGTCATTCACTCCTACATGTTGAAGTGGACTAACTAAACACTTCCAAGGATGAATAACTCTAAAAGACACTCAGGAAACACAAATTTTCCGCTATCTTGTCCTCAGGTTTACGATTCCATGTTTTTTCCAGATAAAGAAATGATCTTGTACTCAGGCTAATGCAATAGTGAACAAATATTATTAATTTGTTGTATGAGAGTTCTTTCTGCCTACATTATGTTATATCTCTGTGCAGATATAAACATGAAATGGTCAAAAGGTTGCACCAGCTTTATGATCTTCTGATGATTAACTGCATAAAATCTTTCGTTGTAAGCCTCATTTAAGCTAGATACATATTCATAGCGTACTGTATGTTGTCTGCTATGAATGAATGCTTATCAATAGCCACTACAGGCTTAACATTGTGTGCAGATGTTGGACAACATTTCCTTTGGCAGCTCTTTCTGCCTGGTTTTCTGAAAAATCAGATCTTGTTTGAGGCTGGGTATTGTGGAGTCTTTTAACAGATCTAATTTATTAGACCGTGGCAGAAAATAACGCAAGTTAAAGAAGATGACAAGCAGCAAAGGATATGATTTGTATTGTAACCTCCAGATGTTATGTCCTCACAGCCCATTGAGCTATCTGGGCCCTCCAGAAGCTCTACTTCTTTTGTTTAACTTGTACATACATTTTGTAGTAAAGATTAAGTGAGGTACTTACTATTTTTTCTCAAAACTTATGGCCATGATTTGGTTGGAAAACAGAGGGGTCACCTGTATCGTAGGGATAATGAATTAGTGTTGTTTTTATTACTTTCATCATGTTGGGTTTCTCTGCCACTGTTCTCTGTAAATGTCACATAATTGTCTAGCCATCTCCAAACAAAGCATTGGCCTGCTTCATTTCATGCAGGCTTTCCAACTGTCTAGGATGGAAATAGTTAAGCAAGAAATAAAAAAGACAACAGCAGACGAACCTTAACATACACCAACTCTTACTTTCTCTGTCTCTGTTGAAAGCCATTGTATGTTGTCTGTGATGCAACCCCCCAGTGACTTGCTTCATACAGAAAAGAGTGCTTGTCTACTCAATATTTTACACAGAGGAACTCTTAAAAATGGTCTCCTGGCCTGCAATGGGGACAGTGAGGATGGACAAACCAATATGTTGGCAAAAAAGACAGCAGTAATTACTCAGACGAAACTGTGCCAAGTTTTACAGCCAAGACAGAAACTGATAAATAATGAAGTCTGTGAGTTGGCTGCTGGGCTTTTACTAAAAATATTACCAGAGAGAAACAGTTAGCCCTATCACAATGCTGCCTAACCTTACAACTGTGTTTTCAAAATAATATTAAATTGTAGAATATTTTTTAGAGTAAGCAATATCCCCAGCAGACTGAGCGATCAGAGGAAGTGAAGACTAAGGAAAGCATACAACAGCTACATAAGGAGACAGAAGGACAATGATGCCCTCATATGCTGCATGACACACTGATGATGAGTAAAGGACGAAACCCATTTACCAGCACTGATGTGTTTTTTTATTAATAGAATATAGAGAAAGAAGTAATATCACATACTCTTGGAGTGCTGCTTGTTTTTTCTTTAATTAAAAAAAAAAGTTAAATACTTTCTTAGCATGAATAATAAATGGAATAATCACATACCACTGAAAGCTGACTGTGTATTTAATAACTTCTAAGGTTTTTGTGTAAACAGTCCTTATATCTTTCTTATTTGTGAACATCTTATTTCTGACCTGACGTTAACAACTCTCTGTCTCTCTCTCTTCCAGTCCTGTGTGCAAAGAACCTGGCAAAGAAAGACTTCTTCCGTAAGTAGAGCCTATTTTTACATGTTGCTATTCCTGTCTGATTCCCTCCCTTGTGCATTAGAATGGGCTTTGTCAGCAGTGGCAGCTTGCTGGCTTTTGAAGCCATGCTGTAAATGAAGTCTCTTAGGACCTGCCTGTCTGTCTGTAATGCACACCAGGAGACCTGGCTGGCACGCACAGAGACCCGCTAACCTAACTTCTAGTATTAGGTATCAGGTCCACTGGTACAGAAGCACAAGACTTAATGAAAAGGGTTTCAATTCAACTGGACAGAAATGACACCTTATTTAAGAATAAACACAAACATCACTGTGTTGTCAAGAAGACAATTTATCCTCTGACTTAAGCATTTTGTCGTAAAACACAACATGGCATGTCAAATCATGCTAATCTTTTAGTGGAGGACAAGAAGGAGACTCGAGTATGTTTGGTCAGTGGTACACCCTGTCTAGCCATGTTTGGATTTCTTTTAAAATACAGGCTAATGAGAATATAAAGAAACTGAGGAGTGCTGCACCATAATAGTTAAAGTGGGACATGATAAGATTGAGTGAAGTTAACACAAAGACTCATGCATCATTCTTGGTAGGAAGTACAATTTTGATCTCTTTCTGGCTTCTAATAAACTATTATACCACTTTTAAACCCAAATTAGTGTGTATGTGCAGGTTTTTTTTAAATAAGGGTGTTCGAGTAAACCTGCTAAAAATGGGCGATTTACTCCTTTCCCATTGCCAGGAGAGGAGTTCGCCTTTCTTTATTTTTTCTTCTAACTTGTGTGTCACATTTATCATCACAAATGCACCAGAAAAAACAGGGATCAGTAGAAAGCAGCATATCTGCCTCATCAGACTACATCCAAACAACGTAAATTTGTTTTAAAAAGTCTTGATCAATAAACATTTTGAATTGGATACATAATTTTTCTAGAGCTGTTGATGAAAGTAGCTAAGGAGTGAGACACTGCGTTTCATATACGGAGACGGAGGGGAGTGTATTAACAAGCCAGTGGCCTTAACTTAAACGTGTGTCATAGCATTGCGTCTCACAAGGGCTGAAAATTAACGTTAAACATAAATGTCAGCAGATGTTAGCAGGTGTTGGTGGGGTTTCTTGTCGGGGGCGAAAGGGGTATTAGTTAACGTGTAGCTTTAGGCTCTTTCATGGACTTCTGTTTAGGTAATCAGGACAGGAGGCCTATCCTCTGCCGCTGGCATCAATGTAAGATGAGATATATTATTTAGTTCCACTGATGAGACAGTTTTCACAAAAGAAACCCCCTAAGCAACTCACATCCTTAAATTTAATGACCAGTTATGGTCACAATAAAGGCTCTAAATCACACCACTAGCTGGATGTTTACTGAGTGGGTTGGTTCTCGGTTAACCTTGAAGTCATGGATACAGACAATAGCTGATTCATTTTTTCTAACATGCACACACAGATGCATACACACAACCACAAAAAGGGAGGTCCCACAAAAGCCCAAGGGCGACTGAACCGGTTTGACTTGCATGAAGTATCGCAGCCCAGAGGTATATCGTCTGACACATGTAAAATTCACATACATTCATGTACAGTCACTCCGGTACAGCAGATAATCACACCAAGAAGGACCCCTTATCAGATTTCATACTGAGAATGATACTGTGAAATGAGTTGGCTTGTGGTTGTATAGCTTTAATGTCCCAGATGGGCAATTTGGCTCACAGACAGCAGTCAATAACAGTAAATACAAAAAAAAAACAAAACAAAAAAAACCTCTGTGAAAGGAAAAGGGGGCACTGTAGCACATTGATAACTATTAATAGGCCAAATCAGATTTAATTTAAAGGGCCAATAGCTGATGTAATAAAATACATTATGTATTGATTTGTGTCACTTCTAGGGAAGTAAAACTTCCGGCCTGACGGCTGCAAAATAAATTGGCTATGTAGAGGGAGCTGGGAGTCCAGTAAGATGACCTGAACTCACTGTGGGATTCACCAGACCTTTATGGCACACATTCATATTTTTTCCAAGTTTTTGTTTTTCACTTTGAGATTACCAAACTAACAAATCACTGCTAATATTGGAACAGATTCAGTAAAATAAGTATCAAACACCTAACAGAGACTTGCCAATATCGAAACATATTCGCTTCCTTAAGAAATCAATCTTTGGTGTGCTTTTTTAATCAAATAAATGAACTCAATGTTGGCAGCAAAGGTAAGCAAACTGGAGGACATCCAGTCCGCCCTGTACCATGGCTGCAATCCTCATTGTTAAAAAGGCGTTAAAAGTTTTCATTGCAAGGGGTGTAAGAGCCATGAGATGATAATCATTTAATGACTCTGATGATGTGACTTTAAAAATAGTAGACTCCTTCGAAAGTCTATAGACCGTATGCTGTTCCAAGAGAAAAAAGACAGCTTTTCAGGAGTTTACCCCCAGTGCAGTCATGACCTGGACTACTCCTCCTTAATAAGACTGAAAGATTTACACACTGTGGCTTCATTGATCTGTATCTGACAGCCCTCTACCCTGTCTCACAGTTCAGAGAGGTCATGATAAAAATCTTGTGCATTAAACCTTAGATAAATCTTACTTAACTCCTCTGCCAATCCAGTGTCAGACATATCAGACACACTCCATATTTCTCTTTAATTCTGCATTCCAACCATAGATTTGATGCCTTTCTAGGTTGCACATGATTTATCATTTCTCACTTCACCCTCCACTTTGTCTTTATACATAAGTTAAGCTTATTTGATCTCCCTTTTGGACCTCTCTTTTTTGAGTGCTCTCCCCCTAATAGGTTAGGCTCTTTTAATTTAACAGTTGCTCAAAGATTTTACTTATTCAAGGCTTATTACAAGAAAAGATTTTACGCCTTTTTTAAGGACTCTCCATATTTTCACGGAAAGTAATGTAACATGATACTGTGAGTTTGTCTAAATCTGCACAGTATTCTTTTTTAAAAAGTCCCAGTTTGTACATAAAAAAACAGTGGTTTAGTTTCTGAGTCCTCACACCACAACATGATGTCCTTGAGATCTTTTTTCTCTCTCTTCAGAACTGGCTGCTGGTAGGCTGAAACTAAATGAACAGCACTATGATCAGAGGTTGTTTGAGTATCATTGAAACAAGAGCTGTACACTCCCCTGATGGTCTTGAATGGGGTCTAGCGTACTGAAAACAATGACAAAGGGACTTATCCTTAGATCAGTGATTAAAATCCCCCCAAACAGGGTTCGGGTGCATCAGAGGATATGCTCCACAAATGCTGCATCACTCTAATGATAACCGATGTTGCATCGTCCACATTAGCGTTAGGGTTGAAATAAAAAACCATAACAAATAATTGCTGAAATTCTCTTGGCAAATAAAAATGGTGGAGAGAAACAGTGAATAAATCAATAACTGGGCTGTACACTGTCTTGAACAACCAGGGTCCTGATCCATTCTCAGGGGCTATCCAAACCTTTGAATTTCAAAATCTGACTTGGTTGTTTTGAGAGTGAAGATGCAGGCATTTCTGTACTACAACAGAAACTTTAGACTTACTGTCCGTTCCTCCATCTTATTCATTGAAGACTGCACATTAGTGAGCATAATCAAGGGCCGGGGTATGCTGTGCAGCTGTAGTCTCTGGCACACTCCTCCCTCCCTTCCCCTCTTTCTCACCCGAACAGTCCTGGTTCAACTGGGGTACATTCCATGGCCTTCCTTCAAAATCACCAGCTGTATAACACTGCCTGGTTCTACTGCGTTGCCAGAATTACGGTGCTGAATTAGAAATTCTCAGCTGCACTGGTTTCTATAAGGCTGGTCTTACTCATGCAGGCTAAACACGGCTGTAAAAAACGACCAATATCACAAGAACGAGCAAATCTCCAGGCAGGAAGTATCAAACAGACAAAGAAAAATAACAAAACAAAGGAGACTGCTGCTGCAGGTCCCCACAGGTGAAGCGCCCAGACGTCTACTGCTCTATATTTGTTCTACATATAGCTGCACTCCTTCTCCCCTCTCTTTGTTGAGTAGATGTCTCAGACAGAGGATTCACTTAGAAGAAAGCTTTGTCAACAGTATTTGTTTGACATTTTGTGATTTCTAAAACAGATGGGTAAAAAAAAAATAGAAAAGGTTTTCACTTAGATAATCACTATTTTGCCTGTCTGTCCTTCAAGGTGTTAGGAGTGGATTGTTCCAAACTAGATTAATCAAAATTGGAAAAAGTATCTGAAAGCATATTAAATAGCGAAATGACCCAAATCAGTACAAGAAGACACCTGCACAATGAGGCTAGTATCCTTCCTTATGATGTTGCTCAATTGAATACCCTCCATGGACACAGGGACAGATACATCTGTGGTTTCTATTAGAGATGGGGATGAAATGTAATGTTTAACAGCATTTAACAGATTACTCAGTAGTCTTGAAACAGAAAGAAGGAGCAAAGTGTGCAGAAATGAATTAAATGCATATGAAAAAAAACAGACTTGGTGGCAAAGGCATTTACTCTTAACTATAACATTACACATGACCAGTCAATGACCTGTCAAGTATAAATAAAGGTTGATTGAAAGGTGACCTTAACTAGGTTTGCACTGTTGCTAAACTCAGCCTTTTTACTTGCCTCTGTCTACCTTTCAGGGTTGCCAGATCCTTTTGCCAAAGTGGTGGTGGACGGCTCAGGACAATGCCACTCTACAGATACTGTGAGAAATACGCTGGACCCAAAGTGGAACCAACATTATGATCTGTAAGTCAACAGGAGGACTGTGATGCAGTTTGATATGTTGGTGTATGCAATTTCTGCCTCATTAAGAAACACATGCACTGAGTGGTTGTCTGTTTGTGTGTGGATTTGTGTATGAGGTCACTCACCACCTGAAATGTGAAACAGCAGAGAAACGCATTGTTTTCCCAGACATGCAGAAAACTGGTTTTGCACTGTGGTATGTCTGTATGGAGCTGCTATGACAAGTGTTTCAGGAATGTAGATTGAGTCGTCTGTGCGCAGATACACCCTTCTATAAACCTTTTGAGCTGTTTTTTTACGGGTCTACAAAACATCTTGCAGAGTGAGATTTTATACTTTCCATATTATATATATATATATATATATATATATATATATACATATATATATATATATATATACATATATATATACATATATATATATATATATATATATATATATATATATATATACATATATATATATATATATATATATATATACATATATATATATATATATATATATATATACATATATATATATATATATATATGCTTATAAGATTTTTTGGGGAGGAAGGCAACTCATACTGATGTGAATTCCTTCTTTCTCAAATAATAGATTCTTCCTATTTTGGGTATTACAAGATGGTGTTTGCAAAATAGTTTTGCACTCCTGAACAGTGTCCTCTATGAACTGGAGTTGATCTATATTCATATTTTTCTGGCTTGCTCACTTTCTCTGAGCCAAACGTGTCCTTCCAAAGGCAAGTACACATTTAGAGTGCAACTTAATTTTAATCCCTCCTTTAAAGGTAAGCCGCATATCAGACCTCATTTTTTTTTCTATCAAGGAAGCTCTGCTTTTGCTTTTTGTCAAGCTCAGAAATATAAATGCAAAATTATTAGTTTTGTAAAGCTAAATCCGTGAATAATGGATATACAATATAATAAACAAACCAAAGAGATGCAGAGTGGAAAAGCCCCTTGTGTGGTGATAATTGAGCCTATTAGCCTCAGAAGCTGTGAACTACAAAAAGATCAGGATGACCATTACACTCTACATGTTCCCCTGTGAAACTATGTGCTTGACTCACTGGGGTCGTGTGCTGTTAATGTTCCCTGTACTGAAGTCTGTGTCGACAGGCCGTTACAAGGAGTGATCACCCTAAACGACCCGCTGGCAACAGAGCTTGTGTAGTGATGAGAGACATGGGGAAATGGTAGTATACGAGGGAATAGAGGGAAAAGGAAGCCTTATAGAAAGAGTAGGAAATTTTCAGTAGAAGGAAATAAATTACTTTAATGTTGAATCAAACAAAAATGGCAGAAATGTATCAAACTTAATTTCTCGAATGCGTCTTCTATGAGTCGACTGGATATCTTTTGTCAGACAAAACAAGACATTTGACGACGTCACTGTGGAATCTTTGAACTTGTGGCAGGCATTTCACACAATTCTTCTGGCATTTTATAGACCCCACAATTAATCTGTTGTTCATTAAAAACAATAGGTTGGTTAACCGATGATGAATATTCTTATTATTTACACATGTAATTAAAATGAACTAAATTCTGGATGAATAACTTTTAAATTATTTCAAGGCGCCAGACTATCTTTTTTCCGCTAGTGGTTTGGTACTCTCTACTGAATGTTTTAGGAGCACCAGCACAAAATGTAGTCTTAAAATGGACTAAATAGTCACAGTCTGGAGCCCTGTATTTAAGTTTCCATGCACATGGGATTGTGCTTGTGCCTTAATCATTTCCCTATAACAGCAGATTCGCCTTTCTAGGCACACTTTCATTTTCAAACACCTGTTTGTAATGCTTCTTGTGACCTGTCAACATCAACCTCAGATCCCCTCCTCCTTTTACATAATTCTCTACCCCCTTCATGATCCCCATCCTCTCAGAGGAGTGTGTTCCCGCCAGTGACCCCTGGCCTCTTCCTCTGGTTCAGGAAATGGCTCACATACCACAGAAAGCAGATGGGAGTGTGGGCTTGGCAGATTGCCAGCTCGCCACACCCCCGTCTCCAGCCTCCGGCTTTAGGAGGTGGGGTCTTTTCCCACATGAGACTGATCCTGGCAGGGGCTTCGATGCCCTACAATACTGAACATACAACACTGTAAAAAAATGTTTTTTGCTTTTACAACCTCTACAGTTGATGCTCTATGATTCATATTGGTGTTCTGTGTGAAAATATTCACAGTATATAAATACATAGACCCAGCCAACATTTTGAAAACATTTTGCAAGTGTTGAAAGTTTATGAACTCCCAGTCGTATGTAGGTCTGGTTTTGGCAAGTTGCCTCCACATGCCTTGCCTCAAATTTAGAGCCTTTTTTCAGAAAACTCTTCACATTACTTTGGTTAGAGGGTCAGTTATGCTCTCTGCTTTCTCTGCCTTCACTAAATTAAATGCTGTACATGTTTTACTGTGCATACCATGTCACCTCATGAGAGTTTGTGTTACCCACCAATATTCACTCACACTACCTGAGCAAGATGGGGTTTTTCCTCAGTAATGAAATGTCGAATATACCCCACTGGCACTAGCACTGCTGCAGTGAGGTTTTACCTCTCTACGGCCATCTCCATAGCCTTGGAGGTCTGTATGTCCATATCAACACACACACACACACACACACACACACACACACACACACACACACACACACACACACACACACACACACACTGAGTAACTCCAGCTGGTGATTGGTAGTGGTTTAACCTGGGGAAGATTTTTCTCTGCTTCATTCCTGTCTGCAGTGAGTTGGCACAGTAAAAACACTGGTGAGAACGCTACAGAAAGCCTAAACAGGTATGGTCTTGGTTGTATATTAAATAAGTGCTTTGTCTGTCTCAGTCTTGGACTAACTGCAAAGGTTCATTAAGCAGTTATGCCGGACATACCTACATCGCGCCCAGAACGTATTGTAAGTGATGTTATTGCTTAAATATTCACAATTTTCCATTATGACGGACAGGAAAAGTCTGTGCAAGCGCGCGTCCAAAACTGGAAGAAGAGAAGTGAAATGGGGCGGTTAGTTCAGTGTAATAGTTTTGAGAGAATCATGGAGAAATGCTTTGGCATCAACTCAATTTACATTGATATAAACTAGCCAGAGCTGTCGAACCTCCACTCTGATTTATTTTTGTCTTTATAGATGTCAACAACTGAAGGCTGTCCAAAGTTAATATGAAATATATCATTTTTTTAAATTTCCCAATGCAATGAACAGTATGTTCCCTTGCAAAAAAAAGTTTGGGAAGTCCTGCTGGTCTGGATTTAGAATGTCCTGGAAAGCTAATCTGGATTTGACCCAAGAATTTTTTTTCTCCTCCACTGCTGTTGTCTGTAGGATTAGGAGTGCTAATCCTTATTTTTGTTGTTGCCGTAACCACCTAATGAGGTGTGTGTGTGTGTGTGTGTGTGTGTGTGTGTGTGTGTGTGTGTGTGTGTGTGTGTGTGTGTGTGTGTGTGTGTGTGTGTGTGTGTGTGTGTGTGTGTGTGTGTGTGTGTGTGTGTGTGTGTGTCAGAGAGATGGAGAGATTGTTTTCTAATGGTGTTGTCTCTGTGCTTGACCACCATCATTTAGTAGTTGATCATATTGGAGATTCCTGTTCTTGTTTGTAAAGTAAATTTAGCAGGAGTTTGTTTCTTTTATCTTTTTAAAAAACACACTAAATAGAAAAAGAAACATGCTAAGACTAGTAGGTGAAGCCAACACATACTTCTGTTTGAAAACTCCACATAAGAAAAAGGCTAATGGAATAGCCTACATTATTGTTAGTTAAGGAGTAATTGATCATTTATTTTGATCTTGCAGTTATTATGTAATCACTTGCGAAAACCTTTATGATTTTATAAAATACTTTGTCTTAGAAAACCAAGAAATGTTTTAAATAATCAAGGATAACATGTTAGAATAGACATGCGAATAATGCAAACAGTTTACTCCACCTTCAGCAGTTCAGCCCAGCCTCATCCGTCTAAATTTACTGTTGATAGCAGTGTTGTAATAATTACCTCCGTACCTGCTCATTTCAGAGAAGACATGATTTCCTAATATCGTGAGTGAAGAATAACAATTTGCTCTACCTGTTCTCTTATCCTCAGACGCTCAGTCATTGTCTCATCGCCTATTTCAGTTCTGTTTTTTCTGGTGCTTTGCACAAGACACCTCTGATTGCATCACATGGACCTGTTAATCTCACAACTGCACTGTGAGGACATTATAATGTTCTACATTTAATCTCATGCGCTTCCCTTCACAGAGAGACATTTTGAGTCGCTCCACAGCTCACAAAGCGCAGGGAACCAAACTGAAACAACACTGCAGTGCTTAGTGCATCTGTCGTTCTAAGATTAGAAAAATGTTCTAATCAAGGATGAGCTGACTCAAAATTGGTGTCATAAAAGTGAACAACAGCACTGCTTGTTTAGAAATGCAAATCAAATGTAAAGTAAAAGCATTCAGCTGATTTGTTTTATATCCCAGTCAATTGTAAAAAATCATCCAAACTGTCCTAACTCGTGAAATATTCTGTTAAATCATACTCATGATCACTCAGAATCACTCGTCATATTATAGTGTGAAAGAAGCCTTTTTACAAGTCAGTGGGTTTTGAACAGAAAAAGTCAGTAGTTTTCAGTCTATAAGTATTCACTCCTTGGCACACAAGCTTTTAATTAACTCACCTTTATTGGAGAAGAAAATTGAAACCATTATTGCACTAAACTTGTGTTCTTTCATACATTTGTCTTATAATAGTGTTAAATGGCTAGAATGCGATCATAATCAACATGTGCACACATCAGCATTTCCTAAAAGAGAGAAAGTAGTAGAGAAAAAGTGCCAAGATGCTAACTGCCTGCTGCTGCATCATGATCAGATTTTCGAACAGTAACAAGAGACTGACACACTGGACTATTTTAAAAGATCCAAAACCCAGACGGGTTGTAATTTGATTTCAGGACAACAATTTTACATACCAAACCTATACATTTTGATGTGTTTAGTAGGGAAACCCCACTCCTTGCTCATGATACACTGCATAATATAAAGCTTGGCATCAGTGCTGGCTGCTGTAGGCTGTAATTACGAATGTATGTGTGCATGTCAGTAAATGTGTGATTGTGCATTTGACTGTTGAACTGTGTGTGTTTACTGCGGGAGCTGTCTGCGTCTCAGACGGTGGTGGAGCACATCACGGGGACTTCCTCTGTTCTCCAACCACGACTAGACTGGCCTCAGCTGTGCTAAATCTGCACAAACACGCTAACACACACACACACACACACACACACACACACACACACACACACACACACACACACACACGTTACTTTAAAATCAGCTAATCTGCCTCATTACGCAGTCTGAAAGTCTGCACCACAAACATGGTGTGCATTGTTCTATTGCTGTCACAGAGAAGTAGCTGAAGAGACACAAAATGGAAGTTTCAGTTTGCAATTTGTTTTGGAAAATTGTGTCGTGGCTTGTGATTTCATTTAATTTCCATCTTTCATACCCTGTCTTGTTGATGAAAACCTATGCTGTTCTTGCACACAAGCGTACACCATGTTTCATTAGACCCTTTTATCTGTACATATTTTCAGGATTACAAACCTCTCCTCTTATCTGTCTTACCGACCTGTGTTCTGTTTCTCCCTCTCTCCCCGTCAGATACATTGGAAAGGCAGACTCAATCACCATCAGCGTATGGAACCATAAGAAGATCCACAAAAAGCAGGGTGCAGGTTTCCTGGGCTGTGTTCGCCTCCTGTCCAACGCCATCAACAGGCTGAAAGACACTGGCTGTAAGTACCTGTGTGCATAAGTGTGTACACTGACTATGTTTACATACACTCCAATATTCTACAATTTTTCTGAAAATGACAATATTTCAAATTTCACACAAGTAACGTAAAGAGCATAATCCGAATAAGACATGTGCAATATGCAAATATTAGTCGGATTTTAGGAGCGTTCTTTGGACACGAATACAGCACACTCAGAATATACTTCCTAGTTTGTGACACACAGCCTCTTGGTGGGAAGGAGAATCACACCTACTTTTAAACATTATAAAAGCCCTGGATATCATCTGGTTTTTGGATATTGGTAAATATTGCAACGCTGACCTTTTCAAGGGGGTGGCTGAAGGCATCAAAGAGTTGCTGTGATTGCATGGTAGAGCACTTCAAAATCTTATTTTTGTTGCAAAATGACACATGTGGCTCCAGCTGTTCCACTTTTCCATATTTAGATGTGGTTGTGCCACATTAATCATGCATGGCTGCATGTAAACAGGAATATTAGTGGACTATTTTTTTAGCCATGTAGACAGCTAAGCAGGTATATTGTCTTTTCTGGAAAAAGGATAAAATAGATTTTGTCCACGTAAACGTCATCATTGTCTTCGGATGCTCACTGAAAACTGGTCACTTGGGACTTGATGCTTCATGCTCCCTCTGCGTGTTCAGCATGGCCTTTACCTGGCTTGTTAGTGAAGGGTGCTGGGGAAGCTTTGCATGAAATATACAACTAATAAATGAATGACTAAACAGCAGTTGGGTGAGCCATGTTACCCTCTATTCACACACACCTTGCACGCAGCAAAAATAGTCAGACAAATTTGTACAGCAGACCTTATGTCTCCAAAAACAGACACAATGTTCATGTCAGGGTAACTTTGCTGTGCCTCTTTCTTTTATCTGGCTATGACAGGTTTGATAGCTAGCCAGGCTGCTACTACATGTGTAGCTTTATTTTTTGCTGCTATAACATCCTCAACTTGCAGCCTGCATGCTGCTTCTGTGCCAGCCATTCACTGGTATAAGATTTATGGACACAATAGACAGGCAACTCCTTCAGGCCACACATATCAGAAATATTGCCTGCTGTAGACATCTGGCACCTGGGACTAAATCAACTGCCACAATTCATTTTACAACAATGCTACTTTCTGTCAAGGAAACAAACGACTTTTATACTTGGAAGCACAATCCTGTTGATACAGATACTGTCGCTGTGGCACAAGATAAAGAAAGAGGAACAAAGACGCTTGTTTGGGATAGTAGTTTGGTAATCATCTGGTAAGCAGAAATTGGACCCCAGGCTAACATGGGTATATAGGATGTATAGGAACAGTGATGATTTTGTATGGATGCACACATTCTTAGATGGTCGTCTGCATGCCTTCAGCCTGCTGCCCCTTAGTTGTGCCCTTTCATTTCCAAATGATTTAGACTCTTATTTTCTATGTGCAACCACATGCTTGTTAGCCCTGTCAGTATCAGTCACATCATACTGACACATAGACATTAAACTGTAGTACATACTGTAAAATTAACATTCCTGCAACTTATTTTCCTCCTTTCTTTCAATCCATCTTCTTGACCTCAAGCAGTCATTTACAATATTGACCACACACCAAGTCACCCCCCCACCCTTTTTAAAAAAAAATTTCATGGCTTTTCTTTTATTTCTGTCCATCCATTCTGCACAGTCACACCCCACAACTACTTTCAGAGTTGTTTGTCTGCATATAATTGGAGTTTGTTGAATGCGTTTTTAACCAAATTGTCTAGTTGGATACTTCTATGAATGCAAGTGGTCTCAGATCTGACAGCCATTAGTGCGACTCTAAACGGTCAAGCTAAATAATTCCCATAAGAGTTCAGAATATGCTCCAGCAACCTTTGTTTGCTCCTGAATGGCACTCTTGGCTCATAAACCTAATCACCCCATAATCCACCAAAAACCACATCAGCTTCAGTGATGCCACTAAAGGGACCTCGAAGCCCATGAAAGCCATACTTTAACCCTTCTGAGGGCTGAAAGACTTGCCCTTTGATTTACCCACAACTTCCAGAAACACAGTATAGGCTCCAGTTAGGCTCCAAACCAGCCACTTACTGTATAGCCAACATGGCAGAAATTATACTTATCGCAGCCACAGGAAGTGGACCAGGAGACATGATCTATGACAAGACACCACTGCTCACTTTATCCCTTTGTCCCTGTCCTGCGTGCTGCAGACACATGAACACTGCCCAGCCTGTGGTCTGACCAAGATGTATACACACACACACACACACACACACACACACACACACACACACACACACACACACACACAGACAAACATAGAAATACAAACTCATACGAAAAAAGCCTTTACTGGAATTGCCTTGGTTCCTAGAAGTCATATTCATACACATAGCTCCCTTTGTCATCCAATGCAAACGCAAACACAAACTCACACAAAACTGTTTCACTCCTGCACATACACACACTCATACACACTCTCGCAAACCAAAAAGGGGATCAGGCATGATTGTGTAGTTTACTAGAAGTCTGTCTGGCTCTACACTGAGCTCAACTTCCTGTAGCATCGCAGAAACAAACCTCCAAGTCCCCTGCCTCACTTCTGAACCCACAAACTCACTAACACATACACTGCCAGTCTTTCAAAATGACTTGACTGACTGCACATTTTAGTCTGCCATGCTTGGAAGCCTGTTGCTTGTTTGTGTGTAGTTTTTATAGTGTTGTAACGGCTGATTATATTTACCGATTGTGATACTGCTGATGCAGTTTTTACATATGCATACAGACACACACACACATGCAGAGACAGATGTGCATTAGCAAAATTAACCGAGACTTAAACACACATTTACATGTAGTTTGTTTACTGTAACACACAATTTTCCTAGCTCTGAGTTATTGAACTTGTGAGGGTTTGTGGTTAAAGGTCTGTAAATGTTCTGTCTCCCTGTTTCCCTCTTCTCTTATTTAAGAGAAAAATCTGCTTACTATTCCAACCATGTAAGGCTTAGACCATCGCTGTTTAGTCTAGACACGTATCCGGAACAGATACACACACACACACACACACACACACACACACACACACACACACACACACACACACACACACACACACACTCGCACTCTCTCTCTCTCACACACACACACACACACACACACACACACACACACACACACACACACACACTGGAAACAAGCTATAGGGTTAGAGTTTTTTTACATTACATAGATGTGCTTAGTTTATACATACATACAAACAAACAGACCATTTTATGTGTATGCAAAATCATACAAGCAGCCAAAGACATGACAAATACAGTCTGACTTTGGTTTTAGTATTAGTGCATTTTAGTTTTTACTCAAGTAAGCCAAAGCCCCTGCAGACACACACAGACACAAGTCGCATTGTTAATGGGCATTAGTTGATACCACTCCGGCTGGTCAGCTAGACTGGTCATGCACAAGTGGGATTTAGTGTGCGTGTATGTGTGTGAGTGAGAGAGTGAGAGAGAGGGAGAGAGCGACTGCTGAATGTATCTGTGTCTGGATCTTGTTCAGAGTCTTCCTGGGTTGTGTTTCTGTGCTGTCTGTGTCTGGCAGTGCTATCCTGTGCTGGACAGACAATGAGTTCTTACTTATCCAGAAACAACAAGACTGCTGCTAACACATCTTGCGTCCAAAATTTGTGATATTTTGTGTCTCCAAATCTTAATCTTTTTTTACACAGAATGGGTGAAGCTGCAGTGTTGTTTTTTTCTGCAGGGTAGGCTGTTGTATTTGTATTTTAACATTTTAAAGGCACACGTGCTTGCTGACTTTATGTTACAGTTGTTACTGTTTACTTATCCTTCTTGAATCATGCATAAGAAAAAAATTGAGGCCTTTTTCCCCCCTGGATTGTGTAGATTTAATGAATATTGTGGATTACCTGCTGTATTTTGACAATAATGATGTCTTAATCATAATATTGGTTCCAACAGTACTTGTCATCTTGGTGCTGCCTCACATTAGGATGTGAAACACACAGCCTCCTTGTTACTTTCAATGGCACTGCATTGACACAGACGGCTCCAACAAAAAAAAGTTGCATTGCTCATGTTGCAAAAATGTTCAACCTGGCTCAAATTTGCCAGAAGACGATGTGAAGTTATCTGGTAAAGCCAGTCAAATATGTACAAACACTTTGATACATGAACAGGGTAAATCTACTGTTTACCTGGCAATTGTCGCAGTGAAGACTCACTCAATCCAGCTCCTGGATGGTGTTTCGTGTCTCACCGAGGCAACACGCCCACACCCAGCAGCCCTCTGCAGCTATGTTTTCGGTCTAAATGCCCAGTTACTCAGCGTGAAATACAACAAGTTGCAGATCAGCTTAGCACCTGGGTGTGTTCGTGGTTGTAAATGGAGGCAGATGCTGAATCAATGTGTTTGTTTCTTCTCTGCAGATCAGAGACTGGATCTGAATAAGCTGGGCCCCAATGACAACGATACTGTGAGAGGACAAATAGTCGGTAAGAAGCACAAACACAAGCAAATACAATAGCAGCTGCATACTGTGCATCAGAATAGAAAAAGTAATCATTTTAGGGGCAGGGCAAGTTAAGCCGATATGTCTGTGTACAATCTTATGTAAGTCTCTGTGTCTTAACATATTCTTGATGCTGTAGTCTACATCCAGTGTGCCATTGCTCTGTATAAAAGGTGACCACCTTGGTCAAATTGTAGCGTTTTTACGCAAAGTGATGAATGTACTAAATATCTGTCATCATTTGAGCTGCCGTAGAAAACTTTCATTGATCTACCATCATCCTTCTCTTTGTTAACTGTGTAGTGAGTCTTCAGTCGAGAGATCGCATTGGGACAGGAGGGCCGGTGGTGGACTGCAGTCGCCTCTTCGACAATGATTTACCTGATGGGTCAGTATTATCACACGTTTTCCTTTAAAGATGAACTATGCTTTATTTTCAAACAGGGCTTTGCTTTTGCTTGAGGGTCTCTCCTTTTTCTGAAATTGTTTTGGTTGAACTCCATTTTCTCTCTGATTTTGTGTGTACTTGAAAACCGAGGTATATTAACACCTGTAAAAAAAAAAAAAAACATTGACATGGTTAGGCTGTATTTCTATTGGTGATTCTCTTTGTGTTTTTAGAAAATTATAGATACAGTGCTGATAGTGCTGTTAGATGAGCATGTTCATAGGTGTCAAAAGTAGACAAAAGTGGGTATGTATGATGCTCCTTTCTCACCTGTTTGTCTTAATCTGTCATGAAACAGTTGGGAGGAGAGGAGGACAGCCTCTGGAAGGATACAGTACCTGAACCACATCACACGTACCACGCAATGGGAGAGACCTACCAGGTACATCTGCACACATACTGCACACATCCTCAACTTCAACTTCGAATAATATACCATGTTAAAATGGGAGCTATCCAGTAACCCAAGTCATATTATTCTTAATCCTTCTACTTCCTACTAGGGCTGGGTTTAAAAACACAGATTTTTCAAATCAAATCGATCTTCATATGAATTATTCAATATTAATTCAAAGAAACCTGAGATTGATCTTTAAATATATACCTTTTCCAGTGGATGTGGGTCCAAAATGAACATCCACTGAGTGCTGACAGGCACTCAGAAAACTATTCTCCAATAGCCATAAAAGTGGTTCAAAACGGGAGTGTTTCTGTTTCCTTTGTTGAAATACAAAAGCCTACATCTGTCATTATATTATTTTCCTTCTTTCAAAACGCAATATCAATAATTAGGTGCTCAAATCAAAACAATATCCTATTAATTTATCTATGGGCAAATTTTTACTACTTGTCTCCAAAACCATTTAATTTACCTCTTAATGTAAACATTAACATTTTTAATAATGCACTGGGTCTGAGGGTTCCTTGTGCAATTCACAGCATTAGGTCTCACAACTAAAGTATCCCTAGCCGAATCTATATTGAATCAAATCTCATCAAATCAGAAATTGAATCGAACCAGGACCTTGTGAATCAGAATTGAATTAAACCGAATCGAATTGGAACAGCAGTGGCGATACCCAGC
The DNA here is from genome assembly GCF_965226575.1 of Pagrus pagrus. Lineage (NCBI taxonomy): Eukaryota > Metazoa > Chordata > Actinopteri > Spariformes > Sparidae > Pagrus > Pagrus pagrus. The sequence goes on along the minus strand of NC_140186.1, from coordinate 21,226,217 downwards.
TCTACTGCCTGCCCTATGTGCAGCAGTCATGCTGATGTAATTCACAACAAGTTTGACCTTTTACAACTGGGATTGAGGTGGAAGGTCTATTTGGTTGTGCTATTCCCCAATACCCTTTTCAGAAAAAACAAAAACAAAAACCAATTACAACACAACAATAACAGTCTGTCGGTAATGAGTGAATTGCTGTCAATTTCCTTAGCCTCCCAGCCACAAAACACACACACACACACACACACCCAAATAAACTAGCCAGCCAGTCGGGCAGCCAGGTTTTACTTGGCCCCTGTTCCTGCAGGAACAACTGTCGCCTTCCTACTTGGCCCATATCAGTGGAGTCGTTAGGAGAGTAAGCAAACAAATAGCACCCCCACCCCGCTGCCTCACCCACTCTGACTACACATTGCTGGTAGCCTCCAGGCAGCAGAATAGAGCACAGGAGGACGGACAGGAAATGGAGAAGAAAAGGTTAAGTGGTGGGGCATTGAGGGAGGTGGAAATGGTGAAGCTGAGAAGGAAGATGAGCAGGTTGCTACTATGTAGGAAGAAATGATGAAGAATAAAATGAGTGAGGAAGACAGAAAATTAGAATATCCTGTCTTAAATTTGCAACAGCAGGTCAGCTCATTTGTAGTCTGTAACAGTACATAATGTCCGTGTAAAAATGTCTGCTGCTTTTCAGCCCCATTTTTTTCTTAAGCAGACTGTATTTTTTACTACTCTTGCAATTTTTCACTGCTCAATACTGCAGACACATCTAATGTGGTCCATAAGCTGGTTGTGAGAGGACACATTATAGGTGTATATGGGGTAAAATGGCTCAGAGACTGAAAAAACGAGTGATAAAATGTGAAGGAAGGACCAGGGGAAGTGGAGCGAGAGAGGTGCGACATAAGTGAGGGGGGAGGAAGAGGAAATGCGGAGGAAGAGTGTGTGGAGGGGGAAGGAGCCAGTTGACAGACAAGGGTCCAATGTTTAAGATAGCCAAGGTGTCAGTAACTCTGGACAGTCAGACTGTGGACACACCTGTGACTTTACCCATTGTACCCATAACACACTAACCCACTTCTTTGCACGGTTTCCTGAAAGTAGAGGAAACGCTTTACCATGCGTGTAACTCTTAAGAATGAAAACATACACTTAATTCTTCTAGTTCAAAGCAAGTTGGTATTGTTTTACCAAAGTGCTCTTTATAACATGTTAATTATTCCTGATTTGTTATAAAACAATGTTTATATGTATGAAATTTAAATAAATACTTGAAAATCGAACAGAATGTAAGATTACACTCACAGGGAAGACTATAGCCTGCACATGCCTCCATATACATGAACGTGTGCACTCTCTGCTCTCACCCAGGCCAGCGTCAGAGTATTCCAGCCCATCAGGGCGTCCACTGAGCTGTGTGGTGGACGAGAACACGCCAGTGATGACGCCTGTAAACGGGGCCGAGGCCAGCTGCCCACCAGGCGAACAGCGGATCCAGGAGAGACGGGTTCGATCGCAGCGGCATCGTAACTACATGAGCCGAACACACCTGCATACACCACCTGACCTGCCTGAGGGATATGGTGAGTGGCGGCAGCAACACACATACACACACACGCACACAAACCAGAGTTACCGATTGACCTTGTCTGGTTATGTACATGTGATGAGAAAGGTGATCAAATCCTGTAGCTGCTAAACATGTGGAATGTTTTGTGTTTGCTGGCTGATGGTCCTGAACTTTTAAGTAATTTGTGCTATATTTTGTTAGCTAAAAATGTACACAACAAAAGCACAGCAGCATTTGATTGTCTTTGCATTTATAAAGTGCTTTTGAAGAGATTTCAAAATATCAAGATATATATTCCGTATCACGATTTAGATTAAAAAAATATTGCAATACTATTTGAAGGCAACATGGCCCAGTCCTAGCTGTTACGTTAGAGAGTCAGCAGTAGTCCTATTGAATTATATAATCAATATCAAAATGGCAAGCTGAGGTTAAGTCCTGGCTCTAACCAACATAAATACAAGACATGCAGATTAAAAACACATTGAGCTGCTCCTTGGGGCTGTATCTTGTTTGTAGCCTTGAGGCAGTGATATGTGATGAGAATAAAGTTTAAATGCCCTTTATGTCATATTTTCTTCTTCTCTCTCTGTGTACGCTCCCTGCTCTGTCCTCAGGCTCTTACTCACACTTTCTCTTCCAACCCTTCATCCTGCTCCCTTCTCCCTCCTTCCCACAGCACCACAGCATGACAACCCCAATCAACACTGTCTGTGTGCTAATCCTCTCCTCTCCTCTCCTCTCCTCTCCTCTCCTCTCTCCTCCCCCCTTTCCCCTCGTTTGCAAACACTTCCCAGTGTTGGAATGTTTTGGCTTTGCAGGCTCATATTCCCATACTGAATACAAGGACTGAAAGCAGAGTATTCATAGCTCAGTGTTAAGCTCAGAGAAGGCACTTTAGGTTATTTGCCTTTTTTTTATGTTTGTAAATCTTAAGCTAGCCTTACTTGCAGCATGCAAACACAGTGGGAAAATAATGCAAAAGCTGCACAAGTACATTTTCCAACATCGGAACGTGTACTTTTCACAGTCAGCCACAGTGCACCCCACAATACCCACAGAGTCTGTAAAATAAATTATTATTTTAAGTGTGGCGCTGTATGCCAGCAGTTTAGAATGGCATTGTTGGACCTGTGCCCCCTTTGAAATGTCCTGCTGTGTCCGCTGAGGCTGGCCAAGGTCGGACAAAGTGAGTCACTGATGCCCAACAGCGAGCAAGCTTTCTTCCTCAGCTGAACCCTCTGAACCGGTGGCTGGGTGTGGCGAGAAAGCGTGAGAGAGAATGAGAGAGAGAGAGGGAGTGTGTGAGGGGAAAAAGAGAAAGAGAGGTGGGTAGGAAATGAGTTGTGCCAGTAGGAAGTTAAGAGGGGGGGTTAGTGATGGATTAGCGGGTGAATATACACACATGAACACCACACCCGTGCAGCACACACACTTTGTGCCAACATTCACACACTCACTCTCCATTCACGAACCATTCTCTTCTGGTTTCTTTTCGGTGTCCTCTGTTCTCTTATTTGTTTACAGTATATTATATAAGTGGGTTTGGAATGAGTGACAGCATTTTCCTTTCCATTTCATTTGGTTTTGGAGATTGATAGGAAGGGACGACTTTCAGAGCACACACGAGCCTTTAAGAGAAAACAAGGCAACTAGGAAGCATCAAGGAACTCTGTGCAAGGAAAAACACTCATGGAAGTCTTTGATAAATTTCCCTCACATTTTTATTTTCCCCCGTCGTCTTGGGAAAGGCCTGCTGGAGACCGGAGAGGAACTAATTGATTACATTGGCGCACACCTTAAGAAACTCTTGTCCCTGCAGTTTGCCTGTCACATCAATTATAAACAGACTTCCCCTCCTTCAAAACACACAAACTCGCTCTCCATGCTTGTACCCACCAGTACGAGACTACAGAACACTTCCAAGCTTGTTTCAGTGCTGTTTTTGACATATTCATTCCTATAATTTTTCTCTGTTTTAGAGCAAAGAACAACTCAGCAGGGTCAGGTCTACTTCCTCCACACACAGACTGGAGTCAGCACCTGGCATGACCCCCGCGTGCCCAGGTAAATCTTTGTGTCTTTATTTCTTTTTACATCCTTATGGTCCAGATGTATTTCTATTTTTAAAGCAATTTAAATGTTTCTTTTGATTAATAATCACCTCGTCAACACATTGACTTACACACATGATGAATGCACTGCAGTGCTGAAAGCCTGTACTTTTTCTGATATAAAACCTGACATATATTCCCAAAACTGACATGATCAAACGGTACTTGACTTAATTTCTCACTCAATTGCTCTGGGCTGTGTTCAAAAACAATCTCAATAGTCAAATTTCAGGCTCAAGTCAGGGTCAGCCAAACTAATGACCCCAGAGTTCAATGTGGAATTGGAAGAACATTTTTGGACAGATGTTCAGCTGGACACACCACAGGCCAGTGGTTCTGTATTCAATCAACCCGTTTCACCATCTCTCAATAGCTCACTATTTAATTCACCAGAGATCGCAGGCAGTGCGATTGCGTTACATTTTTGGCTGTGTCTTGGTGTAGCTGCTGCTCAGTGATGATGCACATCCAGCTCACAGCAGCAGCCTCTGGGTTTGGTCACTTTGGACAGAGTTCCTAAATGACCCATTATATTGTGATGAGGCATGTGCTTTGTCCCTGAGTGGTGTCTCCTCACATCACACAAGGACAAATTACTCTCACACACACATACACACACATTGACACATGCACAAGTCCTGCCTAGGCTACAGCGTTGGCCCAGATCAGGTAAAAGAATTAGAGCAAGTAGCTAGTCTGAAGCATAACAGCAATGTTAATGGTGTTGATGCTGTCTGGGTCTGTTGAGCTTTCTGAGCTATATTTCTCTGAACCTGCTTGAAGGGAAATATCTTGGTACTACTTAATGTAAATATCGATCAGTATGCCAGTACTATATTATCACTATATGTGTTATCAAAAGGATAACATTTATTTTTCACATTATTATTGATTTAAAAAAAAAAAAGACATCAGTAGTATAATTCATGTACATTATATTTAAGCACATCTTGCATACAAATTTTAACCCATTGTAATAAAATAATGCTGTATGTGTGTATGTATTGATAGTTTAATTTAGAGTTATATGTAATTTGTGGTATCATTGTTGCTGATGGTTTCTTTCTTGTTGTTCAGAGACCTCAGCAATGTGAACTGTGAGGAGCTGGGCCCACTGCCACCAGGCTGGGAGATCAGAAACACTGCCACAGGCAGAGTCTACTTCGTCGACCACAACAATCGAACAACACAGTTCACCGACCCGCGACTATCTGCTAACCTGCATCTAGTTCTCAAGTAAGTGTATCAGTCTTTGATGCGTTCAAGCAGCAGTGAGGGTATGATATTCAGCCAAGTATTTGACTTTGAAAGCCTTTACTTATAAATATATATATAAAAAATACAATATATAAATTTAAAAAAATGAACACCAAAAGAAAGTCACAGTGTTGATGTACACATTATGCTCATGTGGTACATCTTTCCCACTTTAAAGCTTTAAAACAATATACAGTATAAAAATATAGCAATAATATTTTGTCTTTACTCAGTGCTGACACATAACTTTACTGTCAGACTCTCCACTCTGTTCATATTTTCTGTTGAGGACTGTCAGCAGGATTGTTACCAGCTTAGTGTTTTTAAAAGTAGCTTCACACTCAGACTACCCGTGCTGGAAGTGGACATGATGGCTCCTGTCTGGGGATGCTGGAAAAACTGTTTGGGAATCTGTGATAGACAGCACAGTCATGAATCCTCCAGCAATGAATATGTCTGCTGTAAGATGATCACTGACTTGGCTTCATTCATCTCACTTTATATTTGTGTTCTTCTCTTCCATCCTCTGCCTGTACCGTGTCTCTGACAATCTACTTTTCCTCTACTCTTCTTTTTGTCTTCTCACTGACCTCTCTCCTGTCCCTCAAACTGACTTCATCGCTGTTTTTATGTCTCTTTCCTTTGCTTTCTCCTTTCTAATCTACTTTAATTCTGTTTCTTTGTGTGACTTTACTCGTCAACTTTTTTTATTTCTATTTTTTTCCTTTTGGCCTGTCTCTCCTGTCTCGCTGTTTCTCTTCTGAATCCTTTCCCCTGTTGTCTTCAATGCTGCATTCCTCTTCTCTGTCACTCACATTCCCTCATTCTCCCTCTTTGTCTTTGTCTGTCTTTTCCTCCCTTTTCTCCTCCTGTTCTCCCCACCAGCCCAAGTCCAAATGGTTCCCGTGTGGCCATGGAAAGCCAAAACACTAACCTCAGGTAACCCACATTCACACACACAGTTATTTGTGCACACACACATACACACGCATAAGTGTTCACATACTTGCATGCAGACAATAAACTGTATAAGCATACGCACACTTACTCACGGTCTGTGGCATGTGAACAATGCAATCAGCACACACGCAGGTTGACAGACATCTTCATACACTCACCCCAGCTGTCTGCATAACGCAGTTTCAGCAGCCAGTCACTCAAAGCTTCACACACACACACAACCAAACACACACACACTTACAATATCACAATAGAAAATGCTGACTGTGATACTTTTCCTCCAGGGAATGTCCGATCTGTGTGTGTTTATACGTGCATAACCTTCCTCAGCATTGACTTTCATGTGGATGTCATTCAACACACACACAAACACACACACACACACACGTGCAGAGGCTGGCTGTCGATCCGTCTCTCAGTGTGTTTGTGCTGTCTGTCAGCAGTGTGCCTCCACTGAAGATCAGCTTGTAGCCAGCAGAGAGGCCCGGTGAAGCCGACCCATATCAGGAAAATAATACTAAACACGTGTTAGCATAGCAGCTGTTAGCTTAGCACAAGTTCACATAACCTCGCCGAACACACATGGGCTAGTAGCAGTGTGTTAGCGTTTCATCTAGCAAAGTCGTGATATGTGTGTGGGAGGAAGCTGTGAGTTATATGAATCATTAAGTTCTCGGTTTGTTCTTCAGGTATTTTGGCTGTCAGGGAGCTTCCTGTACTTTCCGCCTGCCAGTGTGTGAGGCAGGAATCATTAGAACAAGAGGAACACGCAAAGATATGGAGATTTTTCCCCTTTGCTTTTTTTAGTAAGAATTCTTAGTCAAAACCTCTCTCAGTAACAGCGGCTGGCACGATAGACATGTTTGGGAAATCAACATCTGGTCATTTGGTCAAATAGTATCCATATGTGTCAGAACAGCGTCTGGTTGTGAGTTGAAGCTCAGCTATGTGATCCAGTCAGCATCATTAACTGCTTGTCTGGCTCCTTATTAGGAGAGATTTGAGGGAGTCCAGACAAAGTTTTAGAACTTTGAAAAGGTCAAAATTAACAAGCTCTAATTTCTAATGCAGCTTTTCCGTGATACGCGCTGATTAATGAAAACAAAATTAAAACACAGTTCGTGTCACAGCAAGTTTTTATTCAGGCTATCCGCCAAATCAACTGCTTTTCAAAGAGTGGAAAAGTAGAATTTGACATCTGGTCAAGAAATCAACTGGTTAATTATTTATTGTATAAGAGGCCAGCTTTAAAGGTTAATGAGCTAAAACTCAAATATTATCTGTTAAGCTAACATTGGTGCTTTTTGACTGCCGTCCTTGTTTTTAACAACCATAACGAAAAACTGAAAACATGGCCTCTGCCTAAAAACTTCTGTTTTGATATGAAATCAAGTAGGGAAAGACTTGATAGTCTAGTCCAGTGGTTTTCAAAATCCTCAAATGGGTTGTAGATCAAAGACTCTGGAACAATGTCAGGCTTTGAAGTCAGTTTGATTTAGTGGCCTGACTGTATATTTACGTCATGTGATGCACAGAGGCCCAAAAAGGCTTCCCTTACATCGTAAAATAAGCAGGTGTATAATATTGTTTTTTTAGTGTGACAACCCCCTCTAAATGTACTCGTTTCACTATCAGAACTTCATCCATTGGATCCAATAACATTTGGAAAGTCTAGAGGAGCCTCACGATTAAATCATTTTACCCCTATTCAAGCTAGCGGAGCGCTGAACCTTAAGTTAGCTGGCTTGGCTGGCAGAAGTCTCCGGTCTGCATGCTCTATGGGCCTCACAATGAAGAAACTATGTGTAAAATCAGGCTAAATTAAAGCTGCTGTAAGCGTTGCCGTCATTTTAGCTAACTTACTGTCTGTTTTGCCATTCGCAATCCCCTCCCTCCTCTATATGTCACCACATGAACGTGTACTATGTCTGGCAAACAGTAATCGCCATTGCGGATCCTGCTCTCTGCACGTTCATGAGCACATAGGATCTCTTTTTGGAGTTCTCTGTCCTGATTGGATGAAGTGGGCAGGGATACCAGAAAAAATAATTTTCTCCTCTACTACATGAGCAGGGAGAGGAGAGACATGGGTTACTGACCAAACACTCTATAACAGTGAATACTGTTGTAACACAGAGCCATTTAACCCGTATTTTAATAAAAAATATATCACTTACAGCAGCTTTAATACCCGGATGCTGTATGTCATGCTCTGCTGAGCAGCTTTCATAGGAATGAATGGGTCCTCGCCTCTGATGCTGTATTTAGTTCTCAATATACGTCCATGGTTGTAGGTCAAGTTTTATCACATTTTTTGGAAGTTGGGACATAAAATTGGCGTTTGATCTTCAAACCTAAAAATAAAAAAACATATCCAGAGGAGATTGCTTAAGACAAAATCCTCTAAAATTGGGGATCTGTGGTCTAATGTGCATCTATGATTTGGGTCCTTGATATGAAAAAGTTTGAGAACTCCTGGTCGAGTCTAGGATCTATCAGTTTACACCAATCTAGACTAATAGATTGTTGCAGTACAGTTCTCTGAAAACACAGTTTCTTCCATGTTAGCCTCTCTTCAGCTTTGGCTCTGAATCACTAAATTTTATTGGGTGTGCTAAATGGTCTGAACAACACAGACATGCGTAATGTTAGATTGTTTACTGAGTGAGAGGCTCAACTCTAAACACCCAGAGTGACTGACAGCAGGCCCGTAAACACAAACAGCAACCAGAAATACAGAGGCCACATGGGGAGAAGCATGGAGGAGACAACAATCTGTTTCCACATACTGCACATGTGCACACCTAACCTGTGAAGATCTGAACATCTGATAATTTCATGGAAGTGTTAACTTGTTAAAGCTTCTCCTCAGGTCTATAAAGCCTCCGTTATATAAAGATAAACCCGTGTAACCAGTCAAACCAGTGCCATACTTTCTACTTTTTCTTCTCCCATCTTTCCTACTCTTCTCATTCATTTCTTTTTATCCTCTCATCTCTAAACCTCCCCCTCCTGTCATCTCCTCTGTCCTCTGTCCTCACTCATTCTCTCTCCTCTGCTCCCCTCTCTCTGCCGTGCTCCAAAAACTGTTAAAGTTATCAGCCTCGCTGCTGGCTCAGGGTCAGGACATCTGTCTTCTATCAACGCCAGGATATAGGAATATTTCACCTAACATCCACATAGGTCCACCATATACTCACACACACACACACACACAACCATGCTATAATTCAGCACTGCATTGACCAGTTTCCTTATAGGGAGATTGAAGGTTGTGGTTGTTGGGGGGGGTTGCATGTCGGGACCAGCTGTGCATGTTACCTCGTGTTGGAGTGTGCAGTTAAAGCAAAAATGCACCTTTGTTTTTCTTTAGATATCTACATAGTTTTGTAGATAGTGTTTGATTTTGATTCAGTGGAAGAGAGATGCACACTGCAGAGAGAGAGCGCACTGTTGGGGAGCATCTTTATCCTGTTTTCTGGCAAACACACAAAATGAAATCAAAAGAATAAAGAGTTGGCAATAGGAGAAAACAGAGATGGTCAGTCAAACACATTTAACATCCACAGGGAAGAAACTACCTTTGATTGAATCAGGAGAGAGACTAAAAAAAGAAAGGTGTTGACTTGAAATAAACACCTAATGTAAGCTGCGATGTCATCCTCAACCTGAAGAGAGACTGAAACTGTTGGGTGCTGAGCTTTGGGGTGACAGCTAGGTGTGTGCCTGGTATTTTGTCAACACAGTTGAAAACTCATAGTGTTTAAATCAGGAAAAAAATTAATAACTTACGCCAAGGAGGTTATGATTTCACCTGTGTCCCTGTTGGTTGGTTACACCATGAAAGTTTTTTGTTTTACACCGTGGTACATTTTAATTTTTTTGTTGTCAGATTGCTTATTTTGCCCAAGAAGGAAAAATGTGACGTCCACTAAGGAGGTTATGTTTTTACCTGTGTCGGTTGGTTGGTTGGTTGGTTGGTTGGTCAGTCGGTTGGTCGGTCAGTCAGCAGGATTGCAGAAAACTACTGAATGGATTTTCACAAAATTTGGATGGAGGATGTGTATCAGCCCAGAATAGAGCCCAGTAGCTTTTGGCGTGGATCCGGATGAAGGGATGGATCCAGGAATTTTTTTGTTACTTTAAAATTTTTCAGCATTTTTTCAACTTTCTTTTGTTGATTTCTCAGGGAGTAATTCATGGATCTTCATGAAAAAGATCAGGCCTGTTTAGGTGGCTGGCATGTATGAGTGACTACATTTTGACACGGATCCAAGATCTGGTGAGCTTAGAAATTTCATAAAACCTTTTAGGGCTTTTTTTTCTCATTCTCCTACTAAGGACGACTGCAGACTCATTTCTGTTGGCTAGGACTTACTGTTGATTGACCTCGCATGTCTTAACCCATTTTGTTTAGCAGTTGTATCCCCCCCGTCTGTAGAAACAGTTTGTGTTATGTCTGCTAGAGTCGATGGCGTGGAACAGATTTGACAACATTGAGAGTGTGCAATTTGCACCTCAGTCTGCTGATCCTCCAGGACGTATCCTGGTTTAAATGTGGCTCAGACAGCCCTGTTGCCGTCGACCTTATACTGATGAGGGCCTTGAATTGTCAGACAGTCAGACACAGCTACATGACTGTGGTCTGCCACACTGTCTCTCACATGCTGCACTCCCTCCCTTGCACTGGCACGTAGTATATGTCTGAAAGATTACATCAGTGTTTGCTGAAGGTATTTTTAGTCACTGCCAGATTTAGGTTCAGTGGGCTTCAGCAGGTATTTTCCCAACCAAGTTATAAATCTTCATGACATTTAAATCAACATTTGCATTGATGTTTTAAGAAGTGATGATTATACTGTATATTATATTTGGTACATTATGGGAGTGCGGTTTGTTTAACTTGTTTAACTGAAAGAGAAACATAAATGCAAATGATTGGGTTATATATGTACAGTATTTGACTAATCTACCGCACTTTGTCAAACCTCATGTGACCTGATGTTACAGTAAATGCCAGTGGTCTAAACAGTATATATAGTTGGGTAGATCTATCTGTATGTGGTGCATTAAAGGACTGTCTGTATAAGAGTGACCAGGAGAGAACAGGGCCTTGGTCTGACTAGTTGAGAAATTTAATCCATACAGAAATATTTTCACTCTTACCAAATCCCTTCTGCTTTATTTGCTCTCATATGCTTTAGTGTGATTTCTGACTTGATATCTTTCATAGGAAAGTGTGCATATCATAGTTGAAAGTAGAGCAGAAAGTACAGCTGGTTGTTTTATGTAATTGCAACATTTTACAAAGCTTTTATTCAGGGCTGTTGTGAATAGTTCAAAGCTTCATTCATCAAAATATGAATACATCGAAGCAAGTTGGGAGCAGAATTTCTGTATTTGTACTCACGTTGTCTGAACAACTAGCTCCTTGCATACGTCCAGTGGGAGGTGTGCACATCTCTTGGATGGTCTCTTCTGAGCATTCAGTGGGCTTCCTGGTGTCACTGTCTGTGTTGCTGGGCTCCCTTTGCCTGAAGATGGTCGTCCTCTCTTTGGAGTTTGGAGTGTTGTGTTCACCAGGATGAGAGAGGATGCTAGCTGTGCCTGAAACTGTCTCCTGCTCATTGTCTCTTTGCTAGACATCTTGAGAGCTTTGCAGTCCCGCTTGTAGAGGAGCCAGGCATTGACCACAGCGAGGATGATGGTGTGCCAGAAGATGTACATGTACCAGCGACGGGACTGATGGGGAACTTATATTTGTCTGCATAAATTTTGTAGTTCTGACCCTCTGGAAGTGTGGAAGCAAGCTTCATCACAACATCACCTGACAATCCAAGTTCAGATTTGGCTCGTATTCCGTTTACACTGCCTTGGTAGACATCAAAGTCACACATCATGCCAGAGATTTCAGTTCTCACCCACACTTTGAATCCTCACGGGTTTGGCTTGCCTCGCATATATTGCTTGATGCTGCTGATTTTCCCCTTGAAAGGAATCATCATCTCATCCACAGACTTGTGCTCTTCTGGTACCACCTGCAGGCATTTCTCTCTGAATGAATCAAGCCATGGTCTGAGTTTCCATAGTTTGTCTTTCTTTTCCGTCTCAGATACTTTCATGTTGTTTACAAATGTAATGACGTCAACAGGGATTGGAATCTGTTGCGTGGTATCACAACCACAACAGGGGAGCGCCGTGTGTCTGTCTCCCAATATGTACGGGTTCCAGCCATTTGTACCAGGCCCATCTTCAGATACATGCCAAACATTTTTTCAATTTCCTTCGCAGTGGTGTTTACAGATGTTCCATGTGTCTGAAAGCTGTACTCATTTGTGTTTTGTGTCAGAGCCTCAATCATGTCTAAGGACACAAACTTCTGGAAGTATTCCAATGGTGTGTGGAGGGAAATGTTATCTCCTGTGATATCCAGACCAGTAAAATCAGTGTTGGGACTGATGAAATCTTTTTTCAGCCAGCGATACCTGTCACGGGGCATGGTGTGTTTGTTTCTTTGTGGCTTGATGTCCGCGCAATTATCAGCTGGACAGTCCATGGGTGGTTGATTTTCTTTGTCCACTTGTTGACAGACATCTTCATCTGAGTCTTCATCACTCTCATCAGTGTCATCAAGTTCTATCTCAACTTCACTCTCTCCAATTTGGATGATATCAATCACATCCTGCACACGGTATCGCGGCTCTCTCCTTGCTGGTGGCATTCTGAAAATAAAATATTAATTAATTAATATGTATAAATATGCTTTTTATATTGTAGTACATAACCTGAAGTATAGATAGGGTGGTGGACCAAGTGCCCAGGGCAGAAATGTTTTCCAGGCAAACAATACTGTCTGCTCATTGTAAGTCACTTTGGACAAAAAGGTCTGCTAAATGCCCTAAATGTAAATGGCTTAGCCTGTGCTCTCTACTTATCATGCTAAAAGACATATGCATCCCAATCACCAGCCATTTAGTCACACAATACTGCCTTGACATGACAATACTGCTTGTTATGCTCTCTAATTATCATACCAAAAGGAAAACATGCATCACAACATGCAACACTTACATCTACACCCCACATTCAGCAACATTTTCACCTTTCCCACAACTGAATTGTCTGTTGATATCCTCTTTGTGGACAAAGTCATGGAATTTTAAGGTCAGTCTGATTAAATTAACCACATTTTTTAGAGATAAAACTTTTAAATCAGTCAAATTTGACCAGAACACAACACAGGGGTAGTATGTATACTGTACACGTATAAAGGAAATACTCTGTTTCAGGCAGTGGTGTAGTGGAGGGAATACAACCTGTTTGTGCCCACTGCAACAAGCCTGCTATTTTGACTACCACACTCACCCAGTGTTGTAGAATTGCAACAAATATATAACAAGCTCTAAATGAAATTTGATGTATCTATTCCACAATAACTACATATGTACATGTTCTAGACATTGTAATAACAACAAAAAAAAACAATGAAACAAAGAGATGTTGTTCGAAGGAAACCTTGAGAGGTTGTGTGAGTTCATGGCCATTAAGCGGGAGTTATAAACAAATGTACTATCCAATAGCATTGTGAGACTGAACAATAGGACCCAATGATTATGTGAATGTGGTAAAAAATAAGATAAAATATAACAGATTGTTTTTTAGGATGGCTAAAGGTAACATTGTAATTTTACAACAAGGGGTGTTAAGCTTTTATTCAGGGCTGTTCTGAATAGTTCAAAGCTTCATTCAAAAACATATGAATGCGTCAAAGCAAGATGGATGTTACCATTACAGAAATTCACAACATGTTTTTATCAAACAAAATATTCTGCTTTAAGCCATATTTTTGGCATTCAGCCTTGCAATAAAACATTTTCACTAAATTCAATGGACATTTTCCATTGACCTGCATTTACAGCATGGTCTAACGGCACCATAAATAATTTTTTTTATAGCCACAATAACAAAACAAATCTGTTTCATCTCTGATACTATTAGAAAAATACTAAGATATATATGTGACATTTCGTATTTAAGTGTCTAAAAACGACTGGACCTTTGTTGAATTATTGAATTGAAATTGAATTATTTTGTCAAGTTTTGTTTTCACGTTATCCCAAATGTTCCCGACAATGTTTGAGCCCAGAAATCTACAAGTTTCCTAAGGATAAGGATGACCTCCAAATAGATTTTCATCAGCACTGATGTTTCTCAACAATCAAGAAAGCAATTAATCATCATCAAACTACGTCTTTCGATTGTAATTGTTTTGATTGAGAGACCCCTAGGCAGAAAATATAAGACATTCTTTGCAGGCCTACTTTCATTCGTTATTTTCAGAAAGTCTCGTCAAGTGCAACATATTTTTGTCTCACCACTGCAGTCTGTCTGCTGCCTGTATTTTTGAAACCAGAAGTGTGCAGATGTGGCAGCTTGGTAGGTGGGAGGGATGTAAGAGGTCACACATTTTCTGGCGAAACGCATACATATTATCCAAGAGCAGAATTTTGTTCAACCATGCACACACTTCGACTCTGCGTTCTCTACAGTCGGCGGCAGAGTTTGGCCGACCTCTCTGTCCTTTCCTGCATGTGTAAAAGAGCAGAGCACCAGCTGATACTCGGGCCGGATCGACTCATAAAGGGTCCTTTGATTCTCTGGGCCTGGGTGGGGGGCAGAGTGGGTGTGTTGGGGTGGCTGGTGTGGCTTTAACACCACTACACCTACTCAACACTAATTTCAGCCCACCTGTGCCAGCTGCCTTGAAAAGAAACACTTTCTCTTACACACACAAACATGCAGCCTTTGCACTCTAGAGCGTGCACTCCCTCACCCAGTCTGCCTCCGTGTAAACACACAGAGAGGATGGAGGCCTATCATGACTCTGCAGGTTCATGCGCAGGTGACCCAGTTCTGGAAATGTTCACTCCTTCATTTCTCCACTTCTCTGGTTTCTTTTCCTCTCGCTCCTTCCGCCTTGAAATAACAATAATAAAATCCTCTGGCTCTTATATTGAATTTGAAAGTTTATATTTCTCCACAATCGTCGTATTTCACCCAAGCTGTCACAGCAATAGGAACCATCTCTCTCGTTTGGCTCCGGCAGATTTTTCAGCTTTGCTGCGCTTGTATTTTCTATATTTACCATAAAATATGCCGAGCTCGTCCCGTTTGGAAACCAGAGAAGATGAACTATGTCGAAACGTATTTTTAATTACACTGTACTCTGAGAAGGGAAAAAAAAGTGCGCTGAAATTACGCTTTATTATATGGTTCTCGATCCTCCCAGCCAAAAGCAACTCATTCCATTTTGTTTTAAGGCCATCTTTTCTTCCCCTCCTCCTTCCTAAAGTGGTTTTCAGGACTGCTCCGCTGCAGTCTTACCCTTTCTTTGACATGCTAGGAGCCCCAGCGCCTGCCAATAAAATAAATAGCAGCGGACTTGATTATACAGGGATAGACTGGCGAAACACTGCACCCGTTTAGTTTGGAAAGCCCAAATAGATGAGGCCTTATTCAACCCACTGAACCAGAGAACCCAATTGTACGAGTGTCGGAATAAGTGGGTGGCTACGTGCTGCTACCTCAGATAGTCTCTGCTTCCTTTTTATAAACCAGCTCAGGCCTCTTGGTGAACCGTCTTTCTGTGGCCGACAGCAGCCTCGTCACTTTACTCCCAGCGGAGGACAGTAGCTTCTTTTAAAGAAGGCCTCTGCTGGCTCAGCGTCTCCTCACAGTAAAATGAGGGCTGCTGTCCTGTTGAAGGGAGAGACGGATTATGTTTTTCAGAGGCCCACCCAGGCATCTCACCACCAACACCACAATGAGGGCTGGAGGAGGCCAGAGTTTGAACACTGACCACAGCTTACCTTTGCCAAGATTGTATTTTGTCGTTGTCTAGTCTTTTTTAGAATACACAGACCCTGAATGGCTGGAGAGTAAAAGGGGATTAAAGGTCAGTCCACTGTGGGGCAGACGTGCTTTCCCACATTTAATCTTGTGGTCCTGCCCACAGCTTGGCTCTTCTTGATCATCTTTCTTTAACACCCTGTCTGAAGGTCTTGATCTTTTCCCATGTATTGCTGTCTTTGATGTGTGTCCCCTGTTAAAGGCGGCAGGTTTACTAAATACCAAGCTGACCTTTCCGCACTCACTTCTCTCTTTTCTCTCCTGTATTAACTCTCTAACCTTGATAGACATTTGATTTGATCAATACCTCTCTATTTCTTCTCCATTTGTTTTTTCTTTTAAATCTTTTTTTTTTTTTTACATTTGTCAGTCAAGGTAGTTTATTTTGTCGCCCCAAGGAAATGTGGGAGGGGGGGCAGGTGGGCGAGAGGCCAAATCTGGGTTAATTTGGGTTTGTTTTGTGCTGTCTGTCTTTTGCTACCTCTGCCAAGGAGGTTATGTTTCCACCCATTTCAATTCGTTTATTTGTCGGTCTGTTGGTTTGTTAGCAGGATTACACAAAAACTACTGAACGGATTTTCACGATCTTGGATGGAGGATGGGTCTTGGCTCAGAATAGACCTGATTAACTTTTGGTGTGGATCTGGCTAAAGAGATGGATCCAGGAATTTTTTCTCACCTTCTTTAACATTGAGAGAGAAAGGTCTTATTTTCTCAGGGAATAATGCAAAGATCTTGATGAAAAATCTAAATCAGGCATATTTAGGCAGCTGGAATCTATGAGTGAGAACAAATGCAGGTCCTAATAAAAATCTGCATCTTGTGATTTTAAATATAACCTTCATTGAATTACAGGGGACTGTTGGTCATTTAAGTTTTACATGTCAGAAAACCATTAGGCTTCGTATTTGCAGCTAGTACCTGTGCTACCCGTATCATGCTTTGAAGTTTGTTTAGTAAACACTTTATTGTAGTTGTCATGAAATTGCAAAACAAGGCTGCACTTTGCTCAGGCAAACATGAACTCAGACCTGCGACTGGAATCTACATTTGCAGCCGAGAGCAAAGCATCTTCAGTGCTTGTGCAGGTCGACAAGACTGGAAGTTTACAGAAATATTTTTCCGCCCTCCACCTCAAATTGTGAGGAAGGGTGGCAGCTCTAGTGGTCAGATGGTGGAAGTTCCAGATGTGGTTGGTGGACAGCAGGGGTACCTGCTGGCTGTCAGCTTCTTTACACTTGAGACAGGAAGTGATTTCTGGGGAGTTAATATGATTGAATTTTTAGACTTTAAGAGAAACGTGTGAAGGAGGAGGGTAAAGAGAGCACACCAACTTAACTGTGAGCTAGCCAGAGGCGCCAGCTACTCTTACACCACTGTGCTTTGTATATTTCTTCCCCTCTCTCTTTCTTTTCCTCTGTGTGTATCTCTTTCTCTCTGCTTATTCAGGGTTTATCTCCCTCTCCCTGTTATTCCTGCTAGGGATATTTAGCAAACGTCTGGTCAAAGGCCCAGCCTGTCCACAGGTCTGGATCAGATTTACTCAGGGCTTAGGGCTCTGTTTAGCGCTCTTTGCTTTGAGAAGAGGGTGAGGGCTAGAGAGGGAATTTCTAACATTGTGGTTAGAGGATATTTGAGATAGAGGGGCAGGGGAAATCCCTACAGGACATATTCCTCTTTCTTCTATCTTTGACTCCAGTGGCAGAAACTGATTTACTCAAAGCAGTGCACAAGAAAAACCACAAAATCCCTGTTACCATGTGACAGTTAAAGACTAACTCCACCAATTTTACATATTAAAGTCTGTTTACAGGTCTTGGGAGAGTAATACTGCATATTTAAAAAAAAACAAAAAGTAGTATAAAGCCTTTGGTGACTCAGGGGGAAGTGGAATAAAAAAAAAAGACAATATCTCTGGTATTGATTTGTGGTTTATGACTCAGCAATTTGTTATCTGTCTTCATTATAATTGTTATGATTGTTTTATGTCTTCAACTGTGTAACTGTGCTGCTGCCTGTCTTGTCCGGGACTCTTGAAAACAGATTTTTAATCTCATTAAAACTTCTTTCCTGGTTAAATTAAGGTTTAATTAGGACAAGCTGTTTGCTATTCCTGTTTCAGTGAAAGGTGAATCATTCTGACATGACTTTCTCCTCTGCCCTCTTTGCCCTCCCCTCCTTGACTATTCATCTTCTGCCTCCCCTTCAACCACACCATCCCTCCAGTCATCCGCCTCAGTTGAAGGACCAGGGTGGTCCTGGGGCTCCGCAGCAACCTCTGTCCCCAGCCCAGCTGCCTGAAGAGGCAGAGTGCCTGACGGTGCCCAAATACAAGAGAGACCTGGTGCAGAAGCTAAAGATCCTGCGGCAGGAGCTTTCTCAGCAGCAGCCCCAGGCTGGACACTGCCGCATCGAGGTCTGCCGCGAGGAGATATTTGAGGTAAAACAAACAAAAACCTGAGTAGAGGATGACCCTTTCACATCCAAACATGTTAACAATGCGACTTTTTTTGTACAAAATGCTCCACTTCAGGAGTGCAGATGTTCAACGAGAAAAATAGTCTTGATGCCCGTAAACATGACGCCCTAACCTACAATTTCTGATGTGCTTTAAACCATAAAAGGAAACATTTGGTTGGCTGTTGAAGGGCATGTGAGCACAGCCTTCACATAAATTAATGCAAAACACGGAATTTACCGTGAATTTTCGATAACATGCCTTGAAAATGTGATCTTGAAATTCATCATCTGGCTTTCAAAGCGTCACAAAATGCAAACCCTGAAACAATAGCAGAATGCTCACCAAACACAGATCTTTGCATTTTACTGGCATTTTTTCACCCCATTTATGATGTGCACCAGAAAACGGCCCAGGGCAGCACAGAACCAGTACTCAGAACTGCTTTATGGTTTCCAGGGAAAAGCAGAACAGAAAGTCCTTCAAAACACCACAAAAAAACTATTTCTCTGTTACTTTTCTTCTCCTCCTCTGTCTCTCTTTCTCTTGCTCTCCCAATCATTTGTTCTACCAAGGCGAGGCATTCTTTCTGGATGATTTCAGCAGTTAAAGAGATGTGGAGGGGAGGGGAGGGAGAAGGGGTGAGGAAAGGAGCGAAGGCAGCAGTGGCAAGTATTCGGGGCCAGACATAACTTCATAACTACAAGTTGAGCAATGAAAAATATGACTTCATCCTCCTTCGACGTGACAGCTGTGGAAGGGGAAAGTTAAGTGTGAAAACCAGCCCTGCAGATCCACTTGAGGTTTTCATGCAGGAACCAGCGCTGCAGTGTGTTCACGAGAGTGTGCACATTCTCACAAATGCCTTAGTCTGGTTTTCTATCAAGGCGCGTTCTGTGCCGCAGGTTTAAATATGATTAACACAAATAAAGTCACTCGGTGTACAAGTTTTCGATATTCCAGACACTTTGCATACAAATATTTTTGCCCACCAACATGTTGGATAACTTGAGTTTAGAGCGTCTTAAACTTGTTGAATAGTATCTTACAACCAACTGTGTAGCCAAGCTCTGTCATGCTTCACAGATGCAGCAGTGCTGTTGCTGTGGCAGGATATTGTTTACTGTGGCACAGCCTCTGAGTCTTTGGACTCCTCTAAGAGGACAGACATGGAGATGACTCTTACGTAATGTCAAAAGGAAACACACTGACTATTTGTTTATTTGTAACTGAGGGGAGAGACACAGTGAGGAGAGGCAAGTGTTACCAGGATGCATTGCCATCAGTTATTATTTTTAAAGCAACATTGTAACTGAAAGATTTAATGTTTGTAGGCTTGTAGTTATATCTGAAGGTGTGTGTTTATCCCATAACAATCCTGACACCAGCAAACCCTCCAAAGTTATTTACCATTTTCACATCCAGCAAAGGTAATAGTGATGTCTTTCAAATTATACTGTAGATATTAAAGCTGGTCTTGTTTTCTTTACTGTATTATAATACATGTTGGTGTATGTGTTGAATTGTAGGAGTCGTACCGGCAAGTGATGAAGATGCGTCCAAAGGATCTCTGGAAAAGACTGATGATCAAATTCAGAGGAGAAGAGGGACTGGACTATGGCGGGGTAGCAAGGTACTTTGTCACATTTGACGTTTCACGTTTGATTTTCTGTAGATCAAAATGAACTCTTTAGAACATAGCATTGTGAAGTGTTAAAAGGACCAACCAAGAAAACATAAAATGATGAAATTACCTTGCGAGGAAGCTGGATTCACAAGATCACATGATCATGTGTCAACTTGTATCACATAGTATCAGTTATATCAGAACTGGAGAGTATTTCTTGACTTCCCAGATGGTTCTGTGTAATAAATTATCTGGACTGTCAAGTTAACTTTCTTATACTTGTTTGAGCATTTTTTGTAGTACATTTTTCACAGTGAATATGTGTGTGTGTGTGTGTGTGTGTGTGTGTGTGTGTGTGTGTGTTAGGGAGTGGTTATACCTACTGTCCCACGAGATGCTGAACCCTTACTACGGCCTGTTCCAGTATTCTAGAGATGACATCTACACTCTGCAGATTAACCCCGACTCTGCTGTCAACCCGGTACGAATTATTTTCTTTTTTGTTATTGTCATTTGGGATGATTGAGGAGCAACAGTAGCTCAGTCTGTACGATCTTGGCCAGCATTGACATATGTGGACTGGTAGCTGGAGCGGTGCCAATTCACATCCTGGGCACTGTCAAAGTTCCCTTGAGCAAGGCACTTAGAATTTAAAGCTGTATAATCCAAATCTGTATCCATAATATGAAAATGATATGTCTGAAAGCCTTCATATTAATACCTCTTTTAATGTGCAGGAGCACCTGTCGTACTTCCACTTTGTGGGTCGCATCATGGGCATGGCGGTGTTCCACGGCCACTACATTGACGGAGGCTTCACGCTGCCCTTCTACAAACAGCTGCTGGGCAAACCGATCACGCTGGACGATATGGAGTCAGTCGACCCCGACCTCCACAACAGCCTTGTCTGGATCCTGTAAGACTTTTTTTTGTTTGTTTTCCGGCAACCCAAGTTAGAGGAAACACTACCTGCACAAAGCAATTTTCTTGTCAAAACAAGTACAAATAGAGGTTACCCAGCATCAAATTTTAATGTTGTCTTCTATAACTTAACCTGTAGGTTTTCCTATTTTAACAGTTGAGCTGTTTCTTT
Organism: Pagrus pagrus; assembly: GCF_965226575.1. NCBI lineage: Eukaryota > Metazoa > Chordata > Actinopteri > Spariformes > Sparidae > Pagrus > Pagrus pagrus. The sequence goes on along the minus strand of NC_140186.1, from coordinate 21,205,241 downwards.
CATTGATGCCTTAATATTTAACATTTCTTCAAGAAGCAGTTGATTACAGGTGTAAATTGTATGAGGAGATGAGATAGAAAATCATACATAAAAAAGGTTCAGAGTGCACACACTTCAGACTCTCTCACAAGCTTGACCAGTTTGCTTTCTAATGACTGAAGCGCCCTCTGCTGTCAGGAAAGATAATGACATCTCGTCTCAGAAATGAACATCCTTGTTTGTTCAGGCGTGCTCCTGCATGTTGTGACACAGTGATTTTGTATTTTGAAGATTGAGGGTTTTCCACATGGGGATGGGATCTTCTCTTGATAAGACCTAAATATTCTTACTTATGATGATGTCGTCCACTATTATGTCTGTGAGGCAATAATCTCTTTGAAGTCATTTATGACCATGTGAAGGTTAAGTGCAACATATGCTGTTTTTTCATGAAAATAAAGTTCATTACAGCAATTAAAAGAAATAACCAAAAATAATCACAGCAGGTCACTTTAAATATGTAAGTCTGAGGTGCTGAGAGCAGATCACTGCTGTCTGAGTTTTGTTGGATCAAATTCTTGAAAATGACAGCAAATCTAAGTTAATGGAAATACTTTCTGAAGCAGCTCTGAGCTGATTCCTATTGTTACCTGCCCTCCCCCCTCTTCAGGGACAATGACATCACTGGCGTGCTGGACCACACTTTCTGTGTGGAGCACAATGCCTACGGAGAAATCATCCAACATGAACTGAAACCCAACGGCAAGAGCATCCCTGTCTCAGAGGACACCAAGAAGGAGTATGTCAGGTATGTTGAAACACAAAGAGTGAGACGAAACCCATTTTCAGCCCACATAAGAATCATATTTTCACTGTTTTCATACAACATTTCTGTGGCAGTCCATACTGTTGCCTTGCCATTCATTCATTGACGTGATGATGAACACTCTTTTGTGTTTCTTCCTCTTCCTTCCACCTTCATGTTCTCTGCAGGTTGTATGTGAACTGGCGTTTCTTGCATGGCATCGAGGCTCAGTTTCTGGCTCTGCAGAAAGGCTTCAATGAGGTTATTCCTCAGCACCTGCTCAAATCCTTCGATGAGAAAGAACTGGAGGTAAGAAAAGAAAAAAAAATAATTTCAAAAGAAGAGCAATCAAGTTACAGTAACGGCTATGACCAGCTTCTCTTCTTATAAAATTCAAGTTAATATTTAAGTTTATGTCTCCCTCTCTCCTTACAGCTGATAGTTTGTGGACTGGGAAAGATCGACATCTCTGACTGGAAGTCCAACACCCGTCTGAAGCACTGCACCCCAGACAGCAACATCGTCAAGTGGTTTTGGAAAGCTGTGGAGTCATTTGATGAGGAGAGGAGGGCCCGGCTTCTGCAGTTTGTTACCGGATCATCCAGAGTCCCGCTGCAAGGCTTCAAGGCTTTACAAGGTACTTTTTTTATTCATCTTAGAACACACAAAAGAAAGAAATAAATAAAAGAAAACCTCAGATAAACAAGCAGTTTTGCTTTTTGAAGAGAGTTAAAAAAGGGTTAAGGTCTTTATTAGCTGAGATGATAATGAGTAACTTAACAGTGGAATTTGATGCTGAACTGCAGCTGATGGATACTGTTTGTGTTTTGACTGCAGGTGCTGCCGGGCCAAGACTCTTCACCATTCATCAGATTGACGCTAACACCAACAACCTGCCCAAAGCCCATACCTGGTGTGTGTCAATTGCACCTGCAGACCCAATCTTTATAATGACAATGGAAAACCATATTATATCTTTACTCATGTGAGCTCTTTGTCTCCCCTTCAGCTTCAATCGGATTGACATTCCGCCCTACGAGAGCTACGACAAGCTCTACGACAAGCTGCTGACAGCGATCGAGGAGACCTGCGGCTTCGCAGTGGAATGAGAGACACGTCGGAGAGTGTGTTTGTGTGTGAACATGTGTAACTGTGTGCAGGACTCTTGATTATTGACTCTTGACTATTATTGTGACTGCGACGTGCCGACAGGCTCACTCAGAGCCTGATACAGGCCTTCGACCAGCCTGCAGTCTTCCTCTTCTCTCACCGCTCTCCACATTCTTCCCTTATCGAAATCTGTCTGAACAGCTGCTAGAGAGTCATCCTGTTATCGATTTTCTATTCATTTTTATGTTGATTGTTTTTTTTGGTGTAGTTTGTGTGAAATAAGGAGAGCAAAGAGAGCTGCAGCATTGTGAGTTTGCATTCAGAAACAGAACCTGCCTAAAATCCAATCAAATCAGAATGCAGCTTATCAACTTCCAGATCAACTTCTTTCAAAAGTGTTTCTTTAAAAAAAAATGAAAAAAACTCTCCCTAGACATTTGAGAACAGTGAGTCACTGTTTTGTTTTGTAATTTAAACTGATTGAAATGATCCTTGTCATGCTACTGAAGCTTTTACACTGCAGGTAGCCATATCTTGCCCTTAGTAGCAATCTTAACCTCAAACAATACACCTTCCAGTCCTCATGGCTGCAGAGTTGGTGTGCTTCGTCTTGTAGGAGCGCCACAAATCCATCCTACCTCAGTGTGTAATACGTCGATATTTGAAGGGTTTCATTCCAAAATGCTATGTGTTCCCGTTTAGAAAATCTTGAGTTTTTACAACAATCCTCCGCGGTTAGTTTCATTGCTTCCTAGCAGTCATTAAGTAACTGTAAAACCGTGTAATTTCAATTGTGAATATCTGATTTTGAAATGGAACTCGTGCAGACTGACCTGGATGTGGGTCTGATGTTTTGTGGCGTTTGTGGAGTCGAGCTTGTGGTGGGTCGTTTGAAGATGAGGGACGGACTCTGGATGAGAAGAATCTTATTTTTCCCTTCAATCACTGCAGTGTGACCACAGCTCTTGTAAACGTGTGTGTGTGTCTGTGTGTTTCTGCATGTGTATAAAATTGTGCACCTGTATGTGAGGAAGGTAGACATGTTGTAGATTAATTCCCCGTCACCTCTACTAGCACAGTGTCCTGTGTTTTAAGATGCAGAGCTGATTGAACCTCACTATTTGAGCTTGGTTCATTTTCTCTCGTTGACAGATTTGCCTCCAGCAGTTAAAAAGTGTGCACGTTTTTGAATTTTTTTTTATTTCACCTAACCCGGCACACTTCCTATCAGATTATATGTGAAAAGGGCACAGCTGTCCATGGGACCAGGCTTGATTTAGAGAAAAAAAAAAAAGTTTTCAGTGACATCATCAGTTTAAAAAGGCAGACGTTTTTCTTTCTCTCCATCTTGTCACTTTTGAGCACTTTACAAACTGAGCAGTGATGGCTGGAGTGCTTTCTTCACATTAGATTAAAAATATATCATGTTTCATTTGCTATACGACTACATTAGAAATATACAGAGTAAAAAGTATCTATACTCCTGTAATTTTTGAGTATATATGTACAAATACATAGCTATTTTGTATATTGTTGCTTCTTCTTTCTGTTCAATTCAAATGCAAGCATGTTGGTGTCTGTCACAGACCTCTTTGCATTCTCAGGTGAAGTTGTCCTTTGTTTTTTTTGTTATTTGTTTTTTTTTAATTTTACATTTATTAGGCTAGTGTGTGAGGAGGGGTAAAACTGGTTTTAATGGAAACTATATTTCAGATGCCCTGTTTTTAAACCCATGATAGACTGTAAAAAAAAAAAGCAGTTTTCTTTTGGTTGATCACTTTCAAGTATTAACACACAAGTACCTTCATAGGAGAACATGAATGGCCATATTTGCTTCTCTGGAGGTCTGAATGCTGGTTGATGCCTCAAATCCTCAGAAGTGCAAATGTTCGGGGTTGACTGCTGCTGAACTCCTGGGTGCTACACACTGAAAATGGTCAATCAAAATGAAAAGTTGCTAAAGAAAACCAGCGAGGCAACAGTGAGGACCACCTCCATCCAAAGAAAACCCTCTGCATGAATGGATGCTCAAGAAATAAAGCCTATTTATTTGCATAATTATTATTCTTAGAAAATGTTTTTGACTTGGAAAAAATCAGTTAAATGTTCTTTTTTTATGTATGCTGCCTGCATTTATTTGTAACCATGAACAGTTTGTTAGCTGGTACTCGGAAAGCTTGAGTTTTTATTTTAATTTTGTGGTCATCATCAGATAAAACAAAACGGATCACATTGAAGTTGTCGTCTTTGTACAGTTACAGAGAATTTATTTGATTTTTACCTTTAATAACGTGACTCAGAGGCAGGAAAATAGATGCATTACAAGTTTTTTTGCACACGTTATGCATACTTGGGCTCCAAGTTATAATCAGACACTTCCTTCTATTTACCAAATAGTTAATGGACTGATTTTTTTTAAATGTAGATAACATATATATAAATATATACACACACATGTTCTTGATATGCACACATGTATGTTTGTCCAGTGCACACAGTCCACTTCTGCTCTTTGCTACTTTTTGTTGGCACCAAGTTTTCTGGCTGGTTCAGTCTTCAGTGCAAAAGTTGTTTGGGTTAAGTGCTTCCAGACGAGGGGAAATCACACTTCTCCCCGCTTAAGCAGCCAAATTGGTCCGACATCCTCGACAATTTTACAGGTTATTGTTCTTTTTTTTTTTTTTTTCAAGCTTAGAACGTCTGTGATATAAAGGAGATTTTTGTCTCCTGATATGATGAATCTAATTGAATTGATTGAGAGCCAGGGGTCAAATTGATGATGGTTTAATTGGTTTAAAACCACAAGCTTTGTAATGTTTCTCTCCCCACACTTTTACATTTACAAGTTTATGTGCGTGTGTGCGTGTGCGTCAATGACTTTTGATTGAACTCAGTACAAAACAGAAAAAAAACTTCTTTTTTAACTGCACCATGTTTTATTTCTTTTGATTTCCTATCTGTTTTTGTATTTATTATTACAGTATATGTGTTCATAGTTTTTCACATCAGCTGCTCTGTGAGCTTGTAACTGACACCTGTACATAAGGACAAATAAAGAAGCAAAGTAATACACTTCTTGTACCCTTGCAGAAAGCTGAGCAATAAAACTATGCTGTTTGGACCTCACAGCATTATGTTTTATAGAAATGTGTGTGTTACTGTCTTTTTTACTGATAAAAGTTTGAAGGAAAAGGGGGAAAACGTTGGACAGTTCACCATTTTTATTTGGTAAACTAAATATTCCTTCATGTTTTCTGAATTATTCATTACTGAAATTGGAAATGAACTCGAGTCTACCAAGCTTATCATTAATATGAAACTGCCAGAGGAAATAGTTACATTTTTAAGCACTAATATATTTTAAAATATTTTATATTACAAGTAGCCTAAAGGTTCTGTGAATACAGAAGTGTAATCAGCAAAATAAAATTTGAAAAATGTTTTCTGATACATTACATAGTGGCAACAATGTATTGTAACTAAGTACATTTACGTATTTTCTGCCAGTGTATACTACATTTTGGAGGCAATTATTGTACTTTTTACTCCACTACATTTATATGATAACTTTAGTTACTAGTAACTCTTCAGATAACATGCTGCATCAGAGACAAAGTAACATTTTGACACAATATCTGAACTTTTGTGTACTTTTTAAAACACTGCATAGTAAATGGGGTGTCAGACACTAGTTACTGTTGTCTGCACATTTGAACACATTTTAAAAGGTTGTAATAGCTTTTATTTGCATTAAGTACGTAGTAACAATGATGGTGAGGTTAAAAGTACAGTAGTCACTCTGATATCATTATGGTGGAATACAGTATCTGTATGGGGATGTCTTTATGTATCAAATACATAAAGACATCCCCATACAGATACTGACTCGGAGCTGGCTTTTCTTCTCCTCGATGCGTACGTGACTTGTTAGGTGCATACAATGTTACATGTCAGGCTAGGACTACAGAAAGACGCCGATCTCGCATGTATTCTACTTGACAAGTAAGCAACTCTTATGATCACGTGCTTTCTCACAATGTCATCAAACTCGGTCTTTGAAAGGACATGCTGTGATTGCATTTAAGCACAGGAGCAGTACCTTTTTATGTGACTTTCTTCTTCTACTCCAGTACAGTTAAGAGATAAATGTTGTACTTCTACCCCATTTATACCCAAACAATCAACTAATCAATTAAATGACTTATACATTAATAGTAAATTTAATAGTATATCATCTCATTCTTAAAGTGCGGTGTTTGTAGGTCCTTAAAGTCTTAAAATGTCTTAAATTTATAAATATTAGGCCATAAAGGTAATTAAATGATCTTAAAATTGAATTTATGTGGCCTCATTCCAAAAAATATTTGATCTATTTCATATATCCATCTTTTAGTTGTTGTTTGCCAAAATAAGTCATGCTATTCTGTGGGAAAGTCAACATTTTGATGTTACAAATCTTTAAACCACTGATATTCTCTAATGTTGTCCACAAACTGTGCTCCATTAGCCAGCTTCATCACATCATGTTTGGGTTTATATATTTAACTTCAGTCTGTGCTAAACATCTAAAGAAAACCATGAAGAAGTTTTTTAAATTTTTTTTATTAAAGGGGCTCTATGTAACAATTCGTAGCAATTGACATGTGTTAATAACTATTTTATTGACCATATGTGAGCCGATTGTAACGTGATGTAAAAAACGAGACCTTCCCCGTCTCTCTCAGTTGTCTACAAGCCTTTTGACTATTTGTCTAAGTTGTTTAATGCTGCTGGACTGTTGATTTCTTCGTGAAGGACTCAGATTTTCCGAGACAGTTCAAAGGATGTGACTTTATGCACGTTCTTGAGTGAATCATCTCTCTGCTCAGCTAAAAGAGAGCAACAGTTAGTTTATAAATGGTGTCCGCTAACATAAACTAACGACCGGCTTCCTGCAAAACACAGAAGATCCACAGAGCCTTTTTAAAGGGATACTCCTCTCATATGATATGCTGACATCCTGACTTTTCCTTTTCCAATTCCATTTAATCATCTTAATGTATTGCTCTAAATAACACTGCCATTTAATTATTAATCCTCACTGGCGCTGTGAATAGCTAATGAAAAGGCTGTTTTTTGGGAGCCAATTGTCTGGTCATGGTGAAACTGAGTGGGGCTTATCCTGCAGGTGGGAATGGATTTAAGTTTTTCAGTGATGTGTGGGTGCATAAGGGATAAACCCACTAGCAGTAGCCTCAGAGGGCTGTGGCGATAGACAAAGAATCTGGAGTTACATTATATAACGGCTCATCACAATGGAATAGAAAGTGAACTAGTGTTACGCTAATGTTAGTGTAGTGTAGAAGCGAGTTGTCAGTCTCCTTCCGTGTGTTTCCATACTGTATATGTTATTGTATTTGTCCATATGAATGAACCGGCAAGCTAACGGCCATGTGTTATGACTGTAGTTATCTTCAGCCATGGAATAAACCTCAATGGCCAACTGTAAGAAGTTCTTCAACTGAAACCTGGTGAGAGGGCCTGAGTGTAAATATAAGTTTTAAGTCATTTTAAATTATACAATAATGATGAATGACAATATAACAAGTTAATTTCACAACCTGCTGAAATACACATGCGTATAGGTAGAAGTACATTTTCTTTATTCTTCAGCTCCAGCTCCAAAGCTCAGAAGATACGGTCATGCGACCCTTCGGGTTGATGACTGTCTACCCATGCAGACATTTCTAGCTGAAACACATGACAGCACTTTCACTTGAATAGTAAAAAAATGCATGTAGGACTACAAACTCAGACTATAAAGTTGAGTTGCTGAAAACAAAGCTCTGTTTGTACGTCTGCTATCACATTGAAGTTATAATACTAGCTGATTGGAGCCCGACATTAAACCAAACTGTTTTGTTTGTAATAAAAGTGAATGTTAGTGGCGGTTATCATTGCACCGACAAAAGATTTAAGCTGTAAAAGAGTTCATCAGTGAGCCAAGTCGTCTCTGTAGTCCTGCTTCCACCTCTGTTGATGTCTTTCAACATTTCAGCTTCAGACATTCCACTTCAGTTTTACAATTTGCTGCACTTTTTATGTCATTTGTAGCTGTAGTGTGACTGAAGTGGTAGTAGTAGTAAACACACACGAACAATTCAGTAGTTTTCCAGTTGTTGTGGGGACATTTCTATCCAAAATAAAGTTAATCCACTTGGTCTCAACATCCTCAGATGGTGGGAAAACTTTTGAATTAATTGGTTCTTGCAGCCAGCAACAGAGCAGATAGGCTTGCCTGGTCCTTGTCGGTCCCTCCCTCTTGCACAGCTAATGCGGTCTCAGCTGCATGTCTTTGGCCGTATACTCTGGCTCGGATAAATACTGCTGAATATCTGACTCAGCCCAACCACAGTAAAATTAATCCTCATCCATAACGTTCTCTGCACATTATGAATGCTATTTCCATTGTTTGGAAATAGCATCCATTTGTTTTCAAGCGGCACCAGTAGAACTTTCTTGGCTGATATCGCACAGCCGGAACAATTTGTTTACAAATGGGTGTTTACAGGAAAAGTGAAGTAACAAGAACTTGGCTATTCATGCATCTTTTCTAACTCCCTCAGCTCGTCAGATTTCGTTGTTGATGAAGAGTGCATCCTCCTCCAACAGACAATGTACAGTTATAAAACAAGCCCAAGGACTAAAGATGGTGGTTTACCAGACTTGCTGTTTCTGTCAGAGCAGCTGTAAATGGACTAACCTGCCGGATGAAGACCATGGTGATTTCCATAGTGGTTGTAAAAAATGGATAACTGTTTGTTGAGTCTGCCTGCTTCATCCGACCCAGCGCATGTGGGGAGATTTGAAGGTGGGCAGCTTCTCCAGGAGCACAAGGAGGAGCTCATACTGAGAGGGGATACAAACCAGAACATTACTTGTATAATTAGACTACATCCATATAGTATTTTTTCTTTGGCTTGTGACAATAAATAATATTGTGTGCGACAAAAACAGGAATATCTTCCTGATATCTGAATTGTCATGTGCCTTCTCAGGAAAAATTCAAGTAATTTGAAGACGCCTTGGTTTCAGTAGTAGCTTAATACAACAGATGCCACAGTTGAAAACAAAGGTTAGTTACAGTAAAATTGACATGTAAAAAGTTGCTATGAAAAATTAAAGCTTCTGCGTGTTCTCTGCCTGCTGCTTGATAGTGATGTTACACTCAACGCACATACCATGATTAAAAATTGATCATTCAGTGGCTAAGTATCAGAGAACGATGTATTGATGCCTCAGTTTATCAAAATAAAAGCAGAGTTTGAAGATGGGTGCGCTCCAACAAGGCCGTCGGTAGTAGAGGGGTGAGAGAAGGAAAGGGGCTGTTGGGGCCAACTGAGACTGCTCTTCTCGGATGGTCTTGACCAGAGATTCAAGATTTACTATAAATGTAGGTGGCAAAGCTGTCGTCCATATACATGGTTACATGGTGGGTGCCCACAGCAGAGTGGAGGGAGCTGGATTGAAGATGTAGGATGGTGAGTTTGAAAGAAGCAACTGTGCAGTGAAAGAAATATAATAATAAATAAATAATTTTAAAGCGACTGTGTCTGAATGTCTTCTCAATGAAAAGTATTTCCTCAGCATCAATTTAAACAGTGAAATACTGACGGACAAAAAAAGAAACTAAACTAAACAGAAAACATAAAATGAGCACATACAAGTCATCATGTCTCAAGTAAAGCCACGGGCTGAGTCTTTAACTTTTTATTTTGTGAAGTTGTGCTGACTCGACTCGAGTCCAATCACAATGACTTGAGTCCACAGATTTTGGGGGAGAGTCGACCACGCCCACTCAGGAGACAGAACTGTACAGAGAAGCTTCGCGTTACATTTTCGGCAGACCAACACGTCGAGGCTTAGTCCTGTAGCGCCGACACACACTCACACAACACACAGACAAACACACACACACACACACACCACCATGGTCCGAGTGTGCTCTTTCCCTGGATGCTTCAACAGAGAGAAGCGTGTGAGATGTCGCGTGCGCTCTTCGTCGCAGGACGTCGGCCTCCCGGTGACTTTCCACAGACTCCCGCTACATGACCCAGAGAGGCTCTGGCTGTGGCTCATCGCTCTCCGCCTGGATCTCAACCCCTTCCTCAAATCCCTCCGTGCAGTGCGGGTGTGTAGCGAGCACTTTTCACCGGAGGACTACCGTCCAAAAATGCACGGGAGGAAAACAGAGCTACTTCTACTGAAGCCGACAGCTGTGCCGACCGCATCACTACAGCAGGCTGAGGTGAGTGCTCGCGAGTTCCAGCTCGTGCACCCACTCGCGCGCTGTCGCTTTAATCCTCGTGGCTACAGTGAAGATTTCATTTGAACAAACTGTAAATAATGTCTTTACACACCAGGGTGGGATCTCGGGGCCTGTGTAGTCGCCGGACTAGCTGTGTGGAGCCATTTTGTTTTTTTCTTTGGTTGTTTACGTTTTAAGGGAAGACACTACAGGTGCACGGATAACATTTTAGACTGTATCACCAAGATTACTTACAATAAGATATTTTAATGACACGTTTTCTTACATTTTATTTCTAAATATGCCAGAGATGCATTATCTAATGTGAAATGCACTAACTTGTATAGAACATAAATCTGAACACTGGATAAAGGCAAATTTCAATACATACTAGAGTCAAATGTCAGCATCCATCATAACCCACGTCTTTAGGAATAAAATGTTATATAACTCCAAATCTCGCTTTACAATATAGATAGGAATAAAACTGGAAAGTGGTGTGTACTAAATGCCACTGAAGTGGAAATATTTGGCTCACAGTAAAAAAGGCATTTAAAAGGTGCAATATGTAAGTATTGGCCACCTCTCAAATTCATACTCCAAACAAGTAGGGGGCAGCACATCACCAGAGTAGCTGCTAACTGTAGCTGTTGTTAGCTCAGTAGCCATGCTGCTAACTGTCCGAACTGGGAGCTCAGAGTGGTATTTTGACATTACATATTTAGACAATAAAATGGTGAAAAGGGTAAAAACCTGAATAGATATCAACACAAAGCTTCCACAGTGCGGATGATCCGGGTAATTTTAAACCTGGGAGGTCTAGCTTTTTTCGATTAATCTGCCACTGAGCAGCTTTCATAGGAATGAACGGGGTGCCGCCTCTGAAGCTGTATCTAGGTTGTAAATGTTACATCCAGGTGTGCTACTTAGACTGGGCAGCTACGTAGATCGGGTAGTAACAGCTCATCTGGCCCACTGAATATGCATAGCAGTGTTTCTTCTGCTCGGCCCTTCAACTTTACATTGTGACTACATCACAGAGTTTTAAAATGTATTTTTTTTTAGCTCAAGAAAAGTTCGCAAAAACAATACAAATACAAAACTTCAATGAAGCAAAAGTTCATGATAGAGTCATAATTGACCTTGTTTGCAGTCTGAGGTGAGCTGCAAACAGTTTGAAAGGTGTCGCTTTCCTAATGGTGGCGTAGGTGAAAATGCTTTTTGGGTCTCAGGGAATTTTTACAATATATGTTTACAATATTTGCAATAATATGAATTTGTATTCTTTCATTATTTGCAATACCATGAGTGGCCACTGGGCAAAATTGGAAGCAAGGCTGAGCTGTATTCACCACTGTGTCCAGTTCAGTAATACATTCATGGATTAACTGCTGCTGAGGCAGAAAGTAAGTCTGAGAGAATAGAAATGGTTAATGCTGCAATCTTGTGTGAATTACTGGAAAGGACGTGCAGGCCAGACTGCTGAGAGGCTTTCAGGCCCTCTCAGAATCTGGATTGAATCGGCTAGTTTACCAGAGAATGGGTTTATTGGTGCAGTTTTTTTGGTTAGATAGGAGAATTAAGACTTTTTGCAATCCAGTCATAGTCGGCTATGCAAATGTTTGGTTGCAAACTGGCTTTAAAAATAGAAGGAGGCCTCTAAGCTTCATATAGGTTATATAACAGGAGGCTGCAGGTGGCAGTATGCACCTACAAAGTCATTTACTGCAATCACCCATGAAACGAAAAGAAGAAGACTGAGCTTCCTGGAGAAAGTAAAAGTTCACTTATAACATTTTCGTCGCAATGGTGTCGGCCTGCATCGTTCCCAAGTGCAAGGCAGTGAAGTGGAAACGGGGTGCTGGAGTGAGCTATTACCGGCTGCCATTAAAGGACCCAGAGCGTTGCAGGCAGTGGCTGAGGGCAGTGAATAATCCTAAATATGGGGAGAGCAGCGCCATGGAAACTCTACACAACCTCCGAGTTTGTAGTCTCCATTTCAAAGCGGAGGACCACGAACGCAATGTTTTGGACAAAGCCGAGGGTTACGTGTATGGGAAGAGATTAAAAAACACTGCCGTCCCGTCTGTTAACTTAGACGGAGAGAAACCAGGGGCTTCTGCTCAAGCAAAGCGGAGACACGTTGGATTAAAGGTACAGTGGTGCCTTGTCGTGTGTTGTCATAAATGACAATCCGCGATACTATTTTTCAGTGTTAAAGCTCCTTATGTGTGTGAGTTTTAACGTTACCTTTGTGAGCTTGTGGACTTTTTTTGCTCATGTGGTATAGAGATTGTGGTTTTAAGTCACTGAGGATAAACAAACGGGGTGTCAGCAAGTGATATGAAGTAAAAACGTGATGTTGTGTTATAGGACATGGAAATCCTGATATTCAGGAGGTGACAGTAGATGCATCATTCAGTCGGATTGATGAGGCGGTGATGTATTACCATTAATTTGGCAGTTGCTTTCTCTATGACAGTGCTGGCTAGCTAATGTTAGCTGCTAGCTTGGCTGGCACAAAGTGTTAAAACTGTGTAGGCAGATGATGACACAGGATTACACTCTGGGTGTGTAATGTCTGTCCTGAGGAACATGGAGTAGATTGGTTGGATAGTTTATTTTAGTCATACTAAATACTTAAACTCATGTCTGCCATCAGCTGTTAAGAGTGTGTCTGTGTTGTGTGTTACTTTACAGCAGCAGGACACCTTGGAAACGGACAGACCACCAGGCCAGATCGGAGACACAGGTGAGTCAGTGAATGATTTTCACTATCAAGTTAAGTTTACAGGTGCACGTGGCATTCATTAATGACATATGTGTTACAAGTAGCCATATCTGTGTGCGATGGTCGTGTGTAAAGATGACTGCTATGGTGTCCGTTTGGGACATTGTTGATGCAACACTGATGATCAGTAAACCACGTTGTTAAAGGATAAGTTCACCCAAAAATGAAATTTCATTTGTACTAAAGTTGGGTGGTCTAGAACAAAATTCTGGAGCTGCCAACAAAATAGTGTTGCAGCATTCTCATAAACAAGTAGATGGGAAAGGTAAAAAACAAAGAAACAACTGGAAGGAAAGCCCCCATCTACCCCACTTTTTTAGGAGAATGCTGCCATTCTGTTTTGCTGTAAAGCTCCAGAAATGTTTTGTTAACAGAACTTCACCCAACTTCCCATCAAAATGGGGGAGAGTAGATAATGACTACATTTCCTTTTTGAATAAAAAGGATATGTCAAGTGACACAAATCTGCCACAGTTAATACGGTTTTGTCTTGAACTTTTAACTGGCATCAATTGGGATTGCTCAAAGTCTCCATCTTTGCTATTTTTACTATGATATAAATAATGCAGTTCGTGAATCCAGCTTGAAAACAATTTTTCTTCCCTTAAGTTTCTGATGTTGTCCAGCCTGGTGAAGACAGTTTGTTTGAGTCCACTTATAATACACCTGAGACGTCAACTGCAACAATGGAGAAGTAAGTCTTTAACATTTGTATCCATGGTGAGATTTAAGTTTCCACTTCTTGCCGGCTCCATATAACCTGTGTCATACCTCTCCTGTCCTGTAACAGAGCACCTCTGCAGCACATTGTTGACGAGGAGGCCATCCTGCAGCTGATGAAGAACTGCCCGATGTGCGACAGAAAGTGCCGCTGTACCAAACACAATCGAGGTCCTTACTTCATAGTCTACCAGAGCTGCTACTTCTGCCATTATCAACGCAAGTGGGCCAGCCAGCCTGAAGCTCTAAACATGAAAATTAATAAAGCACACCCAGCGCCCAAGAGGAAACATCAGCCAAAGGAGAAGGTGTGTCTAAATGCCAAGGCTCAGTCATCGCAGCTAAATAAGATTGGCGATCTTCAGTCTCAGAGTTACACGACCCATTAGAGACTTGAGGAGCCCAGTGTTAACTCTGGCTTACATGAATCTGAATTTGGTCACAGAACCAGTGTCAGATGTGCCTTAAAGTGGAGCATTATTAGGCAGCTGGATATGCTTAATGATGACAAACAATTCTTTAAAGAAGAATCGCCCCTGAGTCTACTTACTCAGTCGGACAAAAAGCTGCCAGCTGGTGCCAACAGTGCAGACACACAGCAAACGGAGGGGCCACAGACGCTCAGTGATGGCCATGATGTGACTGACAGCCGACTGTTGTCCTGGTGTATCAGGACCTTAAGTAAACTGGGAGGAATTGTTTAACAGTCACAAGCACTTAGTATTTCACTTTAGTATGCTTATCCCACTTTCGTCCAAGCAGGACGCATTATTGTTGAGGTTAATACCCTTATATCCTTGGTTGTTAAAGTGACAATCTCTGTATATTTTTATTTAAATAAATGTCTTTTAAGCATTTACTACTGCTCAGCTTTACATTAAATGTATTTAACTGACGACTCATGAGTAGCATTTTTATCATGAAGAATTAACAAGAAATGCAATGCATTTGTCAGTAAGCGTAACACTTAGATTCACTGCTGTCATCTATCAGCGATGTGTCTACAAAACAAGACAACAGTGATCTTCTGCATTTCGGACAGCTGATCAATCTGAAATATTGCAGGGATTAATGGAACAAGGAGGAGCAGCTGTGGGCACCAGGCTGCACACCCCCTGACCTCTTGGGGAGCTAACCAACTACTTTCACCATGACATGCTATTTGCAGACTCCTGCCATGTGCAGTGTACAATCCGATAAACAGAAAGATGTTAAAAGGACAATTAAAAAAAGGATATTATATGGGATATTTTCTATCACCTGGTAGTTTTACAGTTTAATGTTTTTCTTCTGGCTTATTGTGATACAGTGGTGATCCATCATATATGCCTTTGGGCATCGATATACCAACTGATCCAGCAGTATAAGCCTTCGGATATTATACAGGCTAAATTTGGGTATATGTCTATTTGAGGGATTCATTTCTTTCTTTATTAGCAGCTTATTCTGGTCAGAGCTCTGAAACCCATTGTTTTCAATGGCTTGCGCCATGCTACAGCAACCTTTCGCTGCATCCACCAAACAGTGTGCTACGCAACACTTGCATCTAGCTGAGATCCAATCATAATGCATCCTGATAGGGGTGTATGTGTGATCTTAAAATTTACCACCAACAGTGAAGAGTCACTTTAATATTGTTTATTACTTGAAAATATGACAACAAATCTTGTTTGAGTGAATGTGTATTTTGAAAATACATATTGGCACAAGGATGGCACAGCATCATAAGATTAATGAGTTCTTGAACAAAATAAAACTCTTAAAACTTTTTTCCTGGAAAGTGAAAAGGACTTTCCTTACCTTCTTTCCTTTACTTACCTGCCAATCAAAACCAAGCATTCTCCCTCCCGCTCACTTTGCTGTATGCATATTAACAGACAAATGTGGCAAGCTGAGAAAACCACCCTCTTGCTTGCATCAGGAAAAACTGAACACATACAGAGAAGTTGATGACTTCATGATATTCTGGAGACGAATAACCAAACTCCACAGAGGCAGCATAGTAGCCTCAAGTCCAGCAGCCCAGTCTAACATCTCACAGATAAGTAAATGGGACATATTCATCGTTTATCAAAATCTCCATACAATCACTGTCCACTTGAAGCGTCATTTAAGACATGATGCTACCTAAAATAGTAGTACTGCTTTGTGACATCGCCGAGTTGGTCCATGGTGCATCTTTTACTTTCGCCTAGGAACAATCATCGTCTTCATCTGGCAGGTTAGTCCATTTACTGCTGCTTTCACAGAAACAGCACTTCTGGGAGACCACAAGTTTTAGTCCTTTGACTTGTTTTCTAACTGTACATTGTCTGTTGCATTCCCGACATGACTTGAACAGCTGAAGGATGCACTCTTCATCAATGATGAACTCTGATGAGCTGAGGGAATCAGAAAAGATGCATGAATAGAATGATGACTTCTCGTTGTGACTTGCGTATATGTTCAGCTGGGGGTAGTATTTAACAACGGAAGCTTCCACCTGGACTGCGATTATTGATAATAACAACATACCTCCCCAAATCCACCAGATGGCGTCCGTCCCCCACACTTAATGAGATGCTGACTTCGTCATCCTCATCTTCTGGCATATCTGTGTGTGGATCCATTTCAACATTTCAGTCATTACTTCACTTATCCTGTAAACAATTAGCTTGCAATTTTAAGGATTTGTTTTGCTGGTGAGGGACTCTGCTAATGTGAAGAAGACTCACCACTATCTTCATTATTTTCTGTCTGGTTGATTATCATCGACTCGTCTTGACTGTTCAATATTTGAGAAGCAGCATCTTCTGTCTGTGGTTCCTTTAAATTGGACAAGAAACAGCAACCCGTCAGCACAAAGCTTAGTTAAAACAGGCAACACCATTTAATTTATTTAGCACAATTCATAAACTGCAGCTCGACAAATACAGGTTAATATAGTTTAAAGATAATACATTTAAATCTGTAACAAAAGAACAAGTTTGTATTATAAATGCATGCAGTAAATTGTAAAACTAAAGCAGATTGCAGCTGGAATGTTGAAAGAGATGGAAGCAGAACCTGCAGCTCAAATCTTTTGTTGGTGTAACACAAGACCGAAAACATTTTCAATGGTATTTTTAGGTGTCTGCAGGAGAAACGCTCTGAAAACTGTAAATCAAAGCCCACAAATGCCCCTGACATTTACTTTAATTACAAGGCCAGTGCTGTTAGGTTGTTATGTTTAACTGCTTTATTGCTTTGGAGCTGGAGACAATACATGAATCATTTTCAGTCAGAACAACTGCTTTCATTAATCTTCAGGATTTTATCAATAATATTTATACTGTCACTTAGCAAATCATTTATAATTTCAAGGTTTTTTAGATGAATGGGTAAGACTATAAAATATCAGAAAATGGTTTCACCAGGAGGTAAGGAGATGTATTCAAACTGCTTGTTTTACACAATCGACGGTCCTAAACCAGAGCTTTTTAGTTTACAAAGATAACAAACAGAGAGACGATAAAGTGAGTGTCAAAATAGTTGCTGATTGATTTTCTGTCAGTTTTATTAAGTGTGAATTGTTTCAGCTCTTGTGGGAGATGTGTCAGTCACATTTACCTTGCAGTTTTCAGATGATTGGACAGAAGGAGAAGGAGAATCTTCCTGCTTTACTTCAATTGTTGAATTCATCATTATTGGATATTCATCACCCATGCTTGCCCTAAATATACAGAACAAGATATACACAACAAGAAGCACAAGAGTGTAAATTAACGTCACCTTTGTGCAAGTCTTTTTCAGTAGGTTGTGTGATTAACATGTTATACCATTATTCATCATTACTTCATGGTTTAAAAAGACAGCAGTAACACTCAGGCCTTCTCACCTGGATTCAGATGAACTTGTTTCATAGGCTGGTGGATCCACTTGATTCTTTGACTTGGTCCGAAGATAACTACAGTTATAACACATGGCAGTTAGCTTGCTGGTCCGTCAGTAAGGACTCAAACAGTTGTATTTATGGAACCACCGACGGAGAATCACTACGTTAACGCAAGTGGTGTTACATACGACAATATGTCAAGATGATACACACCTAACCTACCTGTCCAGTAGTATAAAAGCCATCTTTGAGTCCGTTTTAATACCGCATTGTTTCTTAACTTGTTGCCACTTTGTAATAGCAGTGCCGATAGTTATTCTCGTCTTACTGCGCCGTTTATCACTTTCTCTTTTTGCTCGCTGGCCTTTCTCTGATCCAATCCTCTTCTTCTTACCGGCAGAGTCTGCAACAGCTGTTTTTTGAGGCTCTTTGGGCGGCATATTTGTTTATCACTGAGTTATGACATCACGTCCAGTGCGCTGTGTCACAGAATATGGTGCAACACCTGTGCACTGGTTTATTAATGATAACTAAATATATTATTTAGCGTCTTTTAAAGCAACACTAAGTAGTTGTGACTCATTACTACCCCCAGCTGGTTGGGAAGCGCAGTTATCTGTTCATTTGTGAATCCCTGAATTTGTTGATGGAGCCATCATGAAGCCTAGTTTGGAAACATGTCCACCAACAAGGTAAAGTAGCACATGTTACACTATATTTACAAAATATCATTACATTGATTTGTTTACCGTGACAGAAAACTACAATGACACAAAGAATGGTAGTATTTTGCGTTTTTACTCGCGTGGTTGAACATTGTTACCAAGGGATGTGATGTGTATAGGCTAATAGAATAAAAAACGTTCATGTACTCATATAGCCATAATGTCCATAAAAACCGTTAGACGTGAAGTAGATGCGCTGTAGCATTATTTTATTGATTCTAATATGATAAATTTTATTGTTATTGTCATATTTTTTTATTGATCCGGGGAAATGGCAAAACTGACATGAATAAAACAGGCTGTAGTATTAGTTTATTGATCTGGGGAAATGAAAACAGACATGAAGTACACGTGCTGGAGCATTCGTTTTGGATCAGGTTAAATACCAATATGAAATACAAAACAGACATGATGGCACATAACTGTAGCCATTGTTCAAAACTTTCATTATTTTGGCAGCTATCGAGGTTACTTATTACTAGCTATAGTGCGTAACTTCTACCGCCCCCTAAAGGAATTCTGCGTTATTACAATGACACGGCCGGCGCCTCAATATGACGTATGGCCCGGTGTAACCATGGAGATCCCCACCGCTACCCCTCCACCACCGTATGCGATTAAACATTTTTGAAGAACAGCCGATGCAAAAAATGAAAAATGGACTCTTCAGAAGAGGTAATTATTGTGTAAATTTTGTGTTAGAGTGGAGCTCTCCACGGTACCACGGTGTAATGCACATCACACACAGTAACACTCACCAGACACAGCATACTGTTTGTATCGGTACACAAGGTAACACTGGCTACAAAATGTTTACTGCTCGTCACGTACACGGAGCAACACTCGCGACACACTGCATGCTATTGGTCACGGACCACGTACACGGACTATAACTGTCCACACAACGTGTACTTCTCGTCACGATACACGGACTATAACTGTCCACACAACGTGTACTTGTCACGGTACACACGGATGTATGCTTCTGCGTCGCGGCGACGGCGTAGCTACGTTGTCGACGCAGACCCCTACGCGGACCCTGCGCCGTAGCCTGACGTGCGCCTCCAAAAAATCCTGACTACGCGTCACGTTGACGCGTCGAGACGCGAACGGCAAGGACTGTGATTGGTCCGCTCAGACCGTCATTCCGGCAGTTGCTTTTCCGGTCAACAGTATAACAACACCGCCAGTTACTTCTGCTGCTTGCATGCTTGTCTCTTATTGCTTGTGAACTCCATGCTTTGTGAGATCCCAGCAGGGCAGGAGGAGTATTGGTGTTGTGCAGCATGTAGCTTGTCCCCACACTGTGACCAGAATGCTACACAGCATATCCGCTCTGACCGCAACTGCAGTGCAAGAGAGCAAGAACCCCCGAAACCAATCTGGACCGAGTACTTTATTATTCCCCACCCCCCCACCCCCCCTCGCGGCTTGGCGGTGAATTGCAGACCAACGCGTTCCCTCGACGCAGAATTTCGAATGCTCAATGACGGCGTCGGGTCGACGACGTAACTACGCCGTCGCCGCGACGCAGAAGCATAAACTAGGCTTAACTGTCCACACAACGTGTAGGCTACTAAAGTTACTCGTCACAGCACACAGACCCCCGCAGTAAGTTACACACAGCAACACAGGCTACACACCTGGTAACTTACTGCTCGTTAGGCTAATGATGTGGCTAACACCAGGCTGCTAACAATACATTACATTCATAGCACCATTTCCAAGAAAAATAATAAAGTACTCGGTCCAGTACATGTAACAGCAACACATCCTGCTCGTAATAAACAGAGTCACCTACTTATCCAGCAGTAACAGGGCAAGATCCGTGTCGGACCTCAGTCCAATCTCCTCCTTCAGGGCTCTCCATCGAGGAAAAGCGACACCGATGATAACCCGCGTTTGTCTTCTCCTTTTGTCACTCTCTTTCTTTGCCAAGATACCTTCTGCCGAACGTGAAGGTTTTTTAGGCTTTTTAGTGGGATCCACCACTTCGGATCCACCTCTTGCTCGCTTCTTCGGGTTCTCCGCCATGTTGCTGCTAGCAGCGCTCTCCTCCCCCCTCCCTTCTCGTTGTCAGGTAAAGAGTAGAACGCGTCATTTCCTGTGCGCCAGCGCGGGAATGTCGCTCCAAGACAGTAAATACAAAACGAGCAAATACTGAAAAGTACCACGAGATGTTAGAGGAGCCGAACGGCTTAATCAGCCTTGTATCATCTCCTCTTATAGTGGCTTGGGTGAAACGGATATTTAGAGACACGTAGAAGTTACGTACTATAGCCATGCAGCCACAACAAATGATGTTATGACAACTTTGTCCAATCTTACTTTGTGAACTTTACGTCTGAAAATATAACTATGTTTTCGGGAGTTACTAAATACAATCGCAAGTTGACGTTGTGTTTGGTGTAGTAACTACAACCAACTCGGTATGACAACAGTAAGTAGCATGCTAACGTTACCGATAACAACAATAGCCTAATGTAACTTCCGACCACGCTGTTCAACAATTAAGTTGAAGGAGGAATCCGCAACTTTTCAAGACAAGACATTCATAGTGTTTTACTAAGTTAGTCATTGTTTACAGTCACTACATGAAAACGAGCAAGCTATCGAAACGGACAGCATTAGCTTATCTCCCAGCTTTATTGCGGTTATAAACTGTGGACAAATAGAGCCCCAATGAACACCACATAACAACAAATCAACTCAAAGTAAAAGTCTGTAAGATGATGAATATGTATATATGACTTACAATTTCAGTAGCATCAAGGCTAGGTCGCCATCACTCTTGAAAACCATTTCTTCTCTCAGCTCGCGCCACTGAGTGTAAGCTGGTCCAATATTTATCCGTGTCCGGGCTCGTGCTGTATCAGTTTCTCTTTTTCTTTTCTTCGCTTCCTCAGTCAATACCCTTTTGGGTTTTTTAGCTGGCTCAGCCATGGCGTTGGTTTACAAATAATCCAAGTAGCTGCTGGCTAAATCCACCGACGAATAAACGTGTGACGTATGCCGTAAAGCAGGTCGCACTAGACGCCTTTACGTCAGACAGGTTCCTACCCGCTCTGAGAAGTTACACCGTGGTTTCTGCCGGCGCGACCCCCCCTCAGGCTGCAGAGGCGTCACCATTCATCCTATGAACCGATTTCTACCACTTAACTGAGTTTAGAAAAATTATTTTAAGGTCGAAAAATTTCCTAATGTTGCTTTAATTAACATCATTTTTTGGACCAATTACCCACCTATCACATCAGCGCTAATTCAGAGACCACGTCCCCAAGATTCATGGACGGTTCTGTGAAACAGCAACACTGTCCATAGACATATATGCTCATGTCAACCACAGCGGAACTTCGACAACAACAACCGCTTTACGGTAGCCCTACAGCAACTTTCAGGGGACACACTACCACAAATAGATAAACACAGGGCAGTCTGTGCTGCTAGTTATGTGCTAAAGCCGTCGCAGGAGGTGTCGGAGATGTAGCAAAAGTTGCCATGGCTCTTGACAAGACGACGCGCCACCAACCCTAACTTAACACGAAGGATGGTCCTTGTTCTTGTGATTGGCTTGCTCTACAGCTAAAGCGTTGGCCAGCTTTGTTTTTAGCCACCAACGGTAAACGTTATTACATATATCAATGTAAACCGACATCTCGCAGTGGATTTCATAAATAACACGTTACATACCCTTCAATGAGGAAGTGGGCTAACCTCTTTTTTTTTTTATGCTTTATTTAAACAAACAACAGTACATGAACAATGACAAACACACAAGAACATACTTTTTTTTTTTTTACTTTACAAGGTAAATTCACACCTTTGAAAAACCAAACTGAGAAATTATTACGTTGATGTTTGTATATCACATTTCAAAAGCAAACATACAACAGATATAAAGATGACAGAAAGAATAGGAGGAGCATAAAATAAATAATAAAACAATTTAAAGTAAAATAATATAAACCAGTAATTCATACGTGCAGTTTATTTGCATGGGGATTATTTGTTTCAGACATTTTTGTAACAAGGAGAGTTCATTCTTAAGAGCAAGCCATGAGGGGGGGAATTTGGCACACCGACACTTGTGTATGTAATATTTTGTAATAATAATGAGATTGTAGCATCCCCGGCTAAATGATGGTCGAACTCTCAAACTGATGGTTTACACTCATTTATTCCTTGGACCGTATTCAATATAAACACACCGTAAGAGCTATGAAAGAAGAAAATAAAATACAGTTACCTTTAATTGAAATTACTTTTAACTTCTTTTATCCCATAAACAATCATGTAAGTTGACTCTCCTTTTATCTATTTTAATAAACTCATTGTAGACTCACAGGTTTTACTCCATGAATTTAAATATATATTTTAACTGCTACGATTGATGTTACAATCATGAAGGAAAATTCACATTTTAACTGAAGGACAACCTCCCATAGAGTGCAATATAAAACAATATTTAACATGAAATTAGCATTTTTTAACCGTTCGTTTTTAACTCAAACAGTTTTTAACCTTAGCAGACCTCACATAAAACAGACAAAATACATCTTGTTGCATTAATAAAACAACCTACGAGTTAGCTTATAGCTTCATCTCATTTCCAATACAGACCGGCAGCTTGGCCGTTGCTAATAGTAGTTACCGTTAACCACAACACGTTCTATACATAAAAAATATCTACGGCAACCAAACTCAAGCCGGACATAAATATGGCATGAAAAGGTAACAAAACAAACCTTGTGCCCCTTATTAGCCAGGTGCTAGGGCGTTTCATGTAAGTTAGGCACACTTTAGCATTGAAGACACTTTTCCTATTGCCGTTAAAGTCCGAAGCACCGGATGTGTACGAGTTCTAGGCGAGACGCTTTCAAAATAAAAGCACTGAATGTAACGTCTGCTTAATATATAAAAAATAAAAGCCTGGCTTTAAAGAATGTTAATAAGTAAACATAAAAACACATAGAAATACTACACTCATATTAAAGGTCATTTACACTCCCACCAAATCATTACTGGTTTTCATCCCCTTATTAGATGTAAAGCATGAATGATTTCTAAACCATGTGACCTTTAATTTTTAGTGCTTGAGTCAAAAATGTCCATAAACTCTTCATACTGGAAATGATATAGTTGTGGAGTGAAGGGGGTGGTTAAACAGTCTCTAGGAGCAGGATCAGTTTCTGCACTGGACGTTCAACGATGGATGGCTTGCCAGAACGCTGTCCCTCCTTTCCCATCTTCTGATCTCCAACACGAATCTTCACCCTTCTCACTAGTCCATCTTTATCAGTCACTGTCTCTACAACTTTAGCCAACTTCCACTCGTTGCGAGGCTGATCTTCTGTCTTTTCCATCACAATGTCACCGACTTTGAGGTTTCTCCTTGGAGTATGCCAGCGTTGTCTGGTGGCGATGTTGTAGACATACTCTCTTCTCCACCTGCCCCAGAACTGCTCTGCCAGATACTGAACACGACGCCACCTCTTACGAGCATACATATCCTCTCTGATGAATCTGCCAGGAGGTGGTAAGGCTGCAGTGGGTTTCATGGTGAGCAGGTGATTGGGCGTTAGCGGCTCTGGACTGTCTGGATCATTTAAGTTGTCAACCGTGAGTGGACGACTGTTCACAATAGCTGCTGCCTCATGAAAGAATGTCCGTAGAGAGGCATCGTCCAGCCTGCCTGATGAGGGTGAAAGAGTAGAACGAAGAACATTCCTTACCGTTCGGATCTGTCTCTCCCATACGCCTCCAGCATGGCTTCCATGTGGAGCGTTCATGCTGAAGTCACACTGCTTCTCAGCCAAAAACGTAGTCAGACGATCAGCATCCACTTGCTTGAGAGCTTCATTCAGTTCATTTTTAGCTCCAACGAAGTTCGTTCCTTGGTCACATTTTATATCACGTACTGCTCCTCTTATTGCAATGAAACAACGTAGTCCATTTATGAAGGCATCTGTCGACATGTCGTCTAACATTTCAATGTGGATAGCTCGACAGCAAAAGCAGGTGAAAAGCAGTCCATATCTCTTTTGTACCTTGCGTCCTTGTTTGGTGAAAAACGGACCGAAACAGTCCATTCCACAATAGGTGAAAGGTGGTGATGGATCCACACGCTCAGACGGCAAATCTGCCATTCGCTGCTCCTCTGTGAATCTTCTGAGTTTTCGACATGTAACACATTGATGCAGATGTGTTGCCACAGCTCTGTTGATTCCTGAAATCCAGAATCCATTTGATCTGATCTCATTAATAGTCAAGCCTTTTCCTTGATGTTGGACCTTCTCGTGACAGTGAGCAATTATTGCCTTGGAGATGGGATGACTCTTTGGTATGATCACTGGATGCTTCAGTGAGGTAGGGAGTGATGCATTTTTCAGTCTTCCTCCCACCTTGAGGAGTCCATCTTGATCAAGAAAAGCATCCATCTGAAACAGTTTACTCTGAGAGGGAAGTTGAGTTACCTTACTGAGCAACTTTAACTCTTCTGGATACGCGTGTCTCTGTAAGTCTCTTATGATGATGCAGCGTGCGTCTTCTCGTTCTTGGACAGTGCTGTGGTCTGTTGACTTATCATGTCTGACACGACGAATGAGACGAGCGACAGCCTGAGTTGCTTTTGACCACGAAGAAAACTTTGACAGGCGGTCTGAGAGACTCAGCTGTTCCTGTGTCTGTGTGTTTAGAGTCTGAATCCTCTTGACTTCAGGATCTCCAATCTGTATTTCTGTGCTAACATCTGTAGCTGTAGGTATCTCTTTCTCCCATAAGAACCGAGGTCCTTTGAACCAGCTTGATGTGAGAATCTCACTTGCGCTTGATCCCCTAGATGCGATGTCTGCGGGGTTATCAGTGGTTGAAACATATCTCCATTGCTGAGGAGAAGAGCTGAGATGTATTTTCTGTATCCGATTTGACACGAAAGTGTGAAAACGACGTGCCTCATTGTTGATGTATCCCAAGATGACTTTTGAATCAGTCCAGAAATACTCAACGACATTTGACAAACCAAGCTCCTCCTTTAAGGTGTTGCTTGTTGTGGCTGACACAACAGCGGCTGCCAGTTCTAGCCGAGGGATTGTAGTGACCTTGATTGGAGCTACTCTGGACTTTGCCATAACCAGAGCACAATGAACACTTCCATCTTCGTTCACTTGTCTCAAATATGTACACTGTCCATAACCACATGTACTTGCGTCGGAGAAATGGTGTAGCTCCTTTCTCACCACTCGTCCGAAACCAGGAGGCACATAGCAGCGTGGTATGGTGATTTTCTCCAAATTTGCAAGATCATTCTTCCAGCGTTCCCACACTGGTTGCAGTTCGCTGGGAAGGGGATCATCCCAGCCTGTTCCGTGCCTGCACATTTCCTGAAGCACCCTTTTTCCAGTGAGCAGGAAAGGGGCAACAAACCCCAGGGGGTCAAAAAGAGATGCAACCGTAGACAGGATACCACGTCGTGTTGTTGGCTGGTCCTTCAGGCAAACACAAAATCTGAAGGTGTCTGATTCAATGTGCCAGTGGATTCCCAAGGCTCTCTCTAATGTCACATCCTTGAAGACCAGATCCAGAGCTTTCACTTCAGCAGCACGCTCAGATGGGGGTATATTCTCCAGCACAGATTTGTCACTACACATAAACTTGTGCAGTCTCAGTCCACCTGTAGCACAGAGCTTCCGCGCTTCCTGTGCAAGCTGAATAGCATCATTCACATTTTCTATACTAGTGACACCGTCGTCGACATAAAAGTCTTTCATGATGAACTGTGAGCCGAGGGGAAACTCACTTTCATTGTCCGTTGCAAGCTGCTTCAGTCCGTAGTTAGCGCATCCTGGCGATGACGCTGCACCGAAGAGATGCACTTTCATTCTGAACTCCTGTGGCTCTGCATTAAAGTTGCCGTCTTTCCACCAGAGGAAACGTAGATAGTCTCTGTCAGCTTCATACACGTAGAACTGGTGAAACATCTTTTCAATGTCACACATCAATGCAACATGGTGCTGTCTGAATCTGAGAAGCACGCCGTTCAGATTGTTCAGCAGATCTGGGCCTGACAGGAGATGATCATTGAGGCTAGTTCCCCTGTACTTAGCCGAGCAATCAAAAACCACACGCAGTTTGTCAGGTTTTTTCGAGTGATACACTCCGTGGTGAGGAATGTACCATTTCTCTCCTTCCTTCCCTTGATCCTGAATTTCTTCTGCCTCACCCTTTTTAATGATTTCATTCATAAACTTCACATAATGTTCTTTGTACTTGTCATCCTTCACCAGCTTTCTTTTAAGGTGACTGAGCCGTACCATTGCCAGTTGTTTGTTGTCAGGGAGATAGGGTCTCTCTTTAAAGGGGAGTGGCATCTCGTAATGTCCATGAATGTTCCTCTTGATCCCTTCCTTTAACACATCCAGGAAGCGGATGTCATCCTGAGACACAGTCTTTCCGTCCTTTATAGCATCTTTAAAGTCAGACTCGAGAACCCTGAGTGCCTCTGCTGGGGTCACTGGAGGAAGTTCTCTGACTGAAACTCTGTGGCACATGTTGGTGATGCCTGGTGAGTTGTGGTGAGGTGAACAGCCTACAACACTCCACCCCAAATCCGTCTGAACTGCATATGGTTCGCTATCTCCTCCAAGGATTACCTGCCGTGGTGCCAGTGCCCTTGAGCAATTGTAGCCGATCAGCAGACCGACTTCACATTCCAGCTGTGGTGGGATTTCATCTGCTATTTTGATGAGATGATTCCAGTGCCGTGCCGTGTCACAGGTAGGGATGTGTGTTCGATTCACTGGTATACAGTCCTTGGTGTAAGCAGGGGGAAGATCAATGTGGATTGCAGAGCAGTAACCTCTCACTCTCAAACCTGACACTCTTTGACTGTGCATTAATGCATCCTTTCCTGTCATGGTCGTTAGTTTCAGTCTTACAGGATGTGTTTCAGTCTGTAAACTATTGCTGACTTCTTGGTCAATGAAGACTGTATCGCTTTGGGTATCAAGCAGTGCATAAACAAGTCTTTCTGTACCTGGATTGCTGACAGAAGAAACCCACACTGGCACTATCATTGAAGTGTTGGTAGATGGCTCCTTAGTTGTCACACTGAGAGCCAATGTGGTTGCTGTTTCCTCTGTGGTACTTTGATTTGAGACTGACGTGGGCTTGGCTTTGGTGTAGGTGTCATCATGGAGAAGCGTAGGATGTCTTGCTTTACATTTGTCGCATGAATGTCTATTGCGGCAGTCCTTGGCATTATGGCCTGTCCTCAGGCAGCCATAACAAAGTTTCTTTTCTTTCACATATTTCCGTCGTTCCTCCAGAGCTTTGCCTTTAAACTCAGGACAGCGATGAAGTTGATGTTTACTGTCTTGACAAAACACACATGGTGGCTTTAAACCTGTTTTTAACTGTCCTTGTGTTTCAGTCTCTGTAACTGTCTGTGTATGATAAACACTGGATTTACATTTCTTTTCTTTCAGATGACGTGAGGAGTTAGCCTCTGATAAGTGGAGGGCGTGGAATGAAGTAATAGGATTACATGCAATTTCTGCCTCCGTTACAATGAAGAAGACAAACTCCTGGAAGCTGGGAAACTCTTGATCATCTCTCATGACTTGAGTGACTTTGCGGTTCCACTGTGATGCTGCCCAATCAGGTAGCTTTTGAGCCAATTTCTGGTTTTCTTCACAATCGTTCAAAATGTTCAGACCTTTAACATAAGGCATGGCTTCCAGACATGAGTGTAAGAAATCAGCAAATGCTCTGAGTCCCTCAGCATCTCTTGGATGGACCTTTGGCCAGTTTGCTAGTTTTTCCCTGAATGCTTTTTGTATAACAAACGGCTGACCATACCTGTGGTTGAGACGGTTCCATCCATCTCTATAGGCTTCATCATCATTTCTATAAAATATGCCATCAAGTGTCTTTCGAGCTGGACCTGCTACATATTTTTTCAAATAATGCAATTTGTCAGCTGAAGCAATGTTCCTTTTGTCTATGAGGGATGTGAAGGAAGCCTTCCACTCAATAAACTGGATAGGGTCACCAGTAAATACAGATGGCTCTGGCATTGGGAGCCTGTTCAGAGCTATGCTATCTTGGACTGCTTGAGCCAGATAACCCACATCTGTCCTTGCAGGTGATGCTGTCGCTGTGATATCAGTGGGCTGCTGGATGAGAGCTGAAGTAGGAGGATACACATACTGTTGTTCTCTTGAGGTATGATCAACAGAGTGAACACTTGCTTCCTGCATAACTTCCTGATCATAAGTTGTGAACCTAGCTCGTGCAGCTTTAATGTCCTTCTCTGCCTTTAATCTTTCCAACTCACGTTTTTGAGCCTCAAGTTCTTTCCTTTGTTGTTCCTCTAGAAGTTGAATCTTTTCTTTTTGTTTCTCCTCTTTTAGTAACACTTCATATTCTGCTTCCTTTGCTGCTAATTCTGCTGCAGCATCTGCTCTTTTTGCTGCTATGACAGAGTGCTGACTGGAACCTTTACTTGAGTGTTGACTTGGAGGTGAAGCTGTGGATCCGTAGATGGAGTGAGCATAGTCTCTGTTAAGAAGCTCATGAAGACGTTGCTTTACTGCAACACTATCAAATTCTCCATCTATGCCTGATATCCTTTCAAGAGCAATTTTAACAATGTCCCTTGTAACTGCCTCACAGGCATCAATACGACGTCTTGTCTCATTAGATGGAGTGAGGTGAGCTCTGATTTCTATGTACAGGTTTATAACACAGTTTTTTCCTTCTTCTAGTGTGTCTATAAGAGTTGCAATGTCATTTTCAGGAATGTCTAACTTTAACTGTTCTCTAGCCTTACGTGCCTGGATCTTCCATTGTTCATAAATGTGAGTCAACCTTTTCTCCTTTTTGTGAGCCTCCTCCTTATGAAATGCAAGCATCTTTTCCGTAGGATTCCTTAGGCGACCAGAGCGACGGAGATCCTCCTCTTCAGTATCCTTATCCTTCATCTGTTCAGAGTCTCTGTCGTCTGGAGGCGTCTTTACTGATGCTTCCATGTTGTGAGCAGGTACCACAATCCTTGACCATCACATCAGGTCCCTCTGCAGTTGTTCTTGTTCAGCGGCGTGATGCGACGGATGAGGTGAAGCTCTTACTGTAGCATCCCCGGCTAAATGATGGTCGAACTCTCAAACTGATGGTTTACACTCATTTATTCCTTGGACCGTATTCAATATAAACACACCGTAAGAGCTATGAAAGAAGAAAATAAAATACAGTTACCTTTAATTGAAATTACTTTTAACTTCTTTTATCCCATAAACAATCATGTAAGTTGACTCTCCTTTTATCTATTTTAATAAACTCATTGTAGACTCACAGGTTTTACTCCATGAATTTAAATATATATTTTAACTGCTACGATTGATGTTACAATCATGAAGGAAAATTCACATTTTAACTGAAGGACAACCTCCCATAGAGTGCAATATAAAACAATATTTAACATGAAATTAGCATTTTTTAACCGTTCGTTTTTAACTCAAACAGTTTTTAACCTTAGCAGACCTCACATAAAACAGACAAAATACATCTTGTTGCATTAATAAAACAACCTACGAGTTAGCTTATAGCTTCATCTCATTTCCAATACAGACCGGCAGCTTGGCCGTTGCTAATAGTAGTTACCGTTAACCACAACACGTTCTATACATAAAAAATATCTACGGCAACCAAACTCAAGCCGGACATAAATATGGCATGAAAAGGTAACAAAACAAACCTTGTGCCCCTTATTAGCCAGGTGCTAGGGCGTTTCATGTAAGTTAGGCACACTTTAGCATTGAAGACACTTTTCCTATTGCCGTTAAAGTCCGAAGCACCGGATGTGTACGAGTTCTAGGCGAGACGCTTTCAAAATAAAAGCACTGAATGTAACGTCTGCTTAATATATAAAAAATAAAAGCCTGGCTTTAAAGAATGTTAATAAGTAAACATAAAAACACATAGAAATACTACACTCATATTAAAGGTCATTTACAGAGATTATTCACTAAAAACTAAAAAATTTTGTATTTGAGGATTACTCCTATTTGAATATTTCGAAAGGTCCAAAAGTCAACGTTTCTGGAGCCGAACGATATTAAATCGTGGAGAGATTTCCACAAAGTTTGGACAGTCTCACATTCATAAAACAGGTGCTCTGTTGTTTCCAGATTTGTTTTACAAATATAACAGTTTTCTACCACACATTTAAATCTTCTTTTCATAAATTCATTTGAGGGATAAATGTTGTTTATAATTTTAAAATGAATGTCTTTACACTTTGGGGGAATTGGGAATTTTAAGTATTTTGTTCGAATAGTCAATATTTCAGATTTG
Organism: Pagrus pagrus; assembly: GCF_965226575.1. Classification (NCBI taxonomy): domain Eukaryota; kingdom Metazoa; phylum Chordata; class Actinopteri; order Spariformes; family Sparidae; genus Pagrus; species Pagrus pagrus. The sequence goes on along the minus strand of NC_140186.1, from coordinate 21,174,620 downwards.
TTATCATCTTTAAGAGTGAGTGAGCTTTTGTTATACCAGGATATAAGGTGTTTACTAAGTACTACCTTAAAGACTTATTGTTACATTTTTCGTTTGCGAGGTCCGGATCATCTATCTTCACTTTGTGTAAATTTGGAGTTGGTATGTTCACAATATTATTCTTTATCGATTGGATAAGGACTTTTGGGATATTCTGTGAGACTTTCTTATAGATCTCATTGGAGCAACTCGTGCTATTTTTTTTATTATTTAGCATTAAAATCATTCAGTTCAAGTAAGTTTCCATCTCCATCCATGTACAACAGACCAAATTTGTTTTGTCGTCCAGTCTTCCATAAACATAGACCTCCCCCGACTCGATGTCACCCTATTGTTGAAATTTGGAAAGTTTTATGGGCAGTTTGGATATTTCAAAATCACATACAAACTCAATACCTCCAACTTTGTTGAAAACAAGGGAAGGTAGCGAGAACCATATCTCATCATCATTACTTAAGAAGGATCGGAGCCATTTGATCTTTAATATTCCATTCATAATTTCAAAGTCAATTGCTTTTATACCACCATTCTCATAGTCCTTTATCAAGTCTCTATTTCTGATGTAGTTATGTTTGTTTTTCCATATGAAATTGAAATTTGTTCTATTAATTTATTTTATAATTCTTGGTGGGATGGCTAGGGAGTATGCTGGATAGATTAATCTGGATAATGATTCAACCTTGGTTAACATTGTCATACCGAACAGCGTTAAATCCCTTTGCAGCCAATTATTTAAAGTTTTTTTGCATTTGTCAATAGTATTTTGAATATACTTCTTTTTCACTATCGTCTGCACATTTAGTTATCCTACTTCCTAGATATTTGATCTAATTTTTGACAGGTATATCAAACAGTGAAGAATCAGAACAAGTATGGATACTCATGAGTTCACATTTGTCCAGATTCAGGTTCAGACCGGAGGCTTGAGTAAAAGGCTTTAATGTATCCAAGGCCAGCGGAATTTGTTCTTTATGTTTTAGAAAGATTGTTGTATCATCAGCCAGCTGACTTATAATTAACTTGTGGTTGTTTATGTCTAATCCTTTAATGTTTGAATTTATAACAGTTATAGCTGATAATTCAGTGGCTACAATGAATAAAAGAGGTGAAATGCTGCAACCCTGCCTGATGCCTCTTTCAACCCTGAACCTGTAACATGTGCCTTCTGAGAGGGAAACACAACTATTAATATCAGTGTGTAACATAGCAATCATGTCAAGAAATGCTTTACCAAACCCCAAGTGTTTAAATGTGTTAATAATAAAAGCATGTTCGATAGAATCGAATGGTTTGTGGAAGTCCAGAAACAACATAAAACCATCGTCCTTTATTAGGTGATTATAATCAATAAGATCCAGAACCAAGCGGATATTATTATGGATCAACCTTCCTTTAAGAAATCCTGATTGTGTTGGGCTAATTATCTCAGAGTTGCCTGTTTTTAATCTTGTTGCCAAGACTTTTGTAAAAATCTTGTAGTCTGTGTTTAAAAGTGTAATAGGTCTTAGGTTGCTTAGAATTTTCTTATCTTTTCCGGGTTTTTGAATCAATTTTATTACCCCTCGTTTCATTGTTTTCCATGAGCTCTTTTTGAGTTATACATTCAATTAACGCTTGGAACAATAGGAGTTTTATATCTTCCCAAAAATGTTTATAGAAATGTGTTGTTATTCCATCTGGCCCTGGTGAGCAGTCAGATGCCATGTTTTGAATAGCACAATCAAATTCATTCATAGTTAATTCTTCATCACAAATTTCTTTAAAGTTATCATCAATTACCAGAATCAGATTATTAATTTTGTCAAAGAAGGATGTGACATTTTGTTCTGAGAATGAGGATTTGTAAAGGTTACTGTAAAAAGGAAAGGATCTGTGTACTCCTCTCCATTGATGATTAGACTACAAACTGAGTTATATTCTTGTCTGCATTTTTCTAAATTGCAAAAATAGGCTGTATTTTTTTCTCCCTCTTCTATCCAGCTGGCTCTGGACCTCACATAAGCGCCGCGCCCTTGGCTTTATACAAATACATCACATCCAGTTTGGATTGCAGGTTATTAATTCTTTCTTTTTTTTCCTAAGTCCAATTCAACTCGCTATAACTATTCATAAGTTCTTTAACCACATTTGTTTCTTCTTCTTTCCTTTGCTTGTTTAGTTTTTTACCAAATACAATTGAGGATTTTCTAATGCAAAATTTTAGATATTCCCATTTGGATATTGGTGTGCTAATGACATCATCATTTTTGAGATCCAACGGTACAGTACAGTAAGTTACGGTACTCCACATTCCTTAGCAACTGGGAATTAAATTTCCAATAATCTTTAAATTTATCATTTTGGTCTCTGTTTTTGAGTCTCAGATTAATAATACAATGATCACTTAAAGGACAATTGGAGATAGTTGTCTCTAACATATTGTGAAATTGAATTTGATACCGACCAGTAATCAATACGTGATCTAGTTTGACCATTAGGTTTGTGCCAGGTAAATTGTTTGACATCTTTGTTCAAGGTTCTCCAGATATCTATTCATTTGTTGTTGTTGTTGTTAGTGAAATTTTCCATGATTGGGTTCCTATATTCCCTTCAAAGTTTTGAAGGCCATCTATCCATCCACTCATCAGGGGTTACATTGAAATCACCTCCAACTACCATATGATCAGTGGGGAATTTTGCATCAAGTTGCCTTATAACTGTTGATATTTGAGGCAACAAGTTCTTATTTTTTTGGTCATTGTTGTACCCATAAATGTTAATCAGAATCACAACGCGACACCACCACCACTGAGCTCTGAAACCGTTTTCAATGGCTTGCACCATGCTACGGCAACCTTTTGCTGCATCCAGCAGTGTGCTACGCAACACTTGCATCTAGCTGAGATCCAATCATAATGCATCCTGATAGCATTTTAACAGGGGTGTACGTGTGGTCTTGAAATTTATCTTTAAACAGTTAAGAGTAACTTTAACATTGTTTATTACCTGAAAATATGACAACAAATCTTGTTTGAGTGAATGTGTATTTTGAAAATACATATTGGCACAAGGATGGCACAGCATCATAAGATTAATGAGTTCTTGAACAAAATAAAACTCTTAAAACTTTTTTCCTGGAAAGTGAAAAGGACTTTCCTTACCTTCTATCCTTTACTTACCTGCCAATCAAAATCAAGTATTCTCCCTCCCGCTCACTTTGCTGTATGCATATTAAGAGACAAATGTGGCAAACTGAGAAAACCACCCTCTCGCTTGCATCAGGAAAAACTGAACACATACAGAGAAGTTGATGATGACTTCATGATATTCTGGAGACGAACAACCAAACTCCACAGAGGCAGCATAGTAGCCTCAAGTCCAGCAGCCCAGTCTAATGTCTCACAGGTTTAACAACAAAGAAATAAATGGGACATATTCATCGTTTATCGAAATCTCCATACAATCACTGTCCACTTGAAGCGTCATTTAAGACATGATGCTACCTAAAATAGTAGTACTGCTTTGTGACATCGCCGAGTTGGTCCATGGTGCATCTTTTACTTTCGCCTAGGAACAATCATCGTCTTCATCTGGCAGGTTAGTCCATTTACTGCTGCTTTCACAGAAACAGCACTTCTGGGAGACCACAAGTTTTAGTCCTTTGACTTGTTTTCTAACTGTACATTGTCTGTTGCATTCCCGACATGACTTGAACAGCTGAAGGATGCACTCTTCATCAATGATGAACTCTGATGAGCTGAGGGAATCAGAAAAGATGCATGAATACAATGATGACTTCTCGTTGTGACTTGCGTATATGTTCAGCTGAGGGTAGTATTTAACAACAACAGCTTCAAAAAGTTTTCTGGGGGAAACCCTGCAAATCATTTATAATTTCAAGGGTTTTCAGATGAATGGGTAAGACTGTAAATTGCGATTATTGATAATAACAACATACCTCCCCAAATCCACCAGATGGCGTCCGTCCCCCACACTTAATGAGATGCTGACTTCGTCATCCTCATCTTCTGGCATATCTGTGTGTGGATCCATTTCAACATTTCAGTCATTACTTCACTTATCCTGTAAACAATTAGCTTGCAATCTTAAGGATTTGTTCTTTTGTTTTGCTGGTGAGGGACTCTGCCAATGTGAAGAAGACTCACCACTATCTTCATTATTTTCTGTCCGGTTGATTATCATCGACTCGTCTTGACTGTTCAATATTTGAGAAGCAGCATCTTCTGTCTGTGGTTCCTTTAAATAGGACACGAAACAGCAACCCGTCAGCACAAAGCTTAGTTAAAACAGGCAACACCATTTAATTTATTTAGCACATTTCATAAACTGCAGCTCAACAAATACAGGTTAATATAGTTTAAAGATAATACATTTAAATCTGTAACAAAAGAACAAGTTTGTATTATAAATGCGTGCAGTAAATTGTAAAACTAAAGCTGTCTACAGCTGAAGTGTTGAAAGAGATGGAAGCAGAACCTGCAGCTCAAATCTTTTGTTAGTGTAACACAAGACCAAAAACATTTTGAATGGTATTTTTTATGTGTCTGCAGGTGAAACGCTCCGAAAACTTTAAATCAAAGCCCACAAATGACCCTGACATTTACTTAAATTACAAGGCCAGTGCTGTTAGGTTGTTAGGTTTAACTGCTTTATTGCTTTGGAGCTGGAGACAATACATGAATCATTTTCAGTCAGAACAACTGCTTTTATCAATCTTCAGGATTTTATCAATGATATTTGTACTGTCACTTAGCAAATCAGGGTTTCCCCCAGTGTATTATAAGCCTGGCGGGCTGCCAGGTCTTACTTGCCCACCCGCCAGGCTAAGCATGGTTTATTTTTATTTTTTTAAATCAGTCTTTGCGCTCCATCAACACGTGATCAGGTGTCTTTTTGACCACCTGACAACGTCACAACTTCGTCGCGCATAACGGGACATGTCACGGACATCATGCTCATCAGACCGCTGCTTCACCAGCTGACAGACCTCGTAGCCGTTAACGTGAGCCAAGCCTCGGCTCTAGAGGCCCAGCCAGCTGCTGCAGCGGCTAGTAGCTGTTAGCTGTTAGCTGTTAGCACGTCGTCCCCTGCAGCGTCAGAGCTCCGGACTTCTGTGAGCCGAGCTGCTTTCACCAGATGTGAAAATGACCCAGCGTTTCATTTTTCAGCTCGTACGGTTCGCGTTTACACACGTTTGTTTTCTCTGGTCCAGACAGTATCTTTGGTAGATCCGTGATTGTCACGTTTCCATGACGACTGACCGGAAAAAGACGCGTGGTCATGTTTACGTGACTCCAGATTGTAAAAATCTCTGAGGAAAAAAATAAAAATCTCTGGACACACCAGGCAGTTGTTTTTTAGTTTTAGTGCAGACAGTTGATATTATTTATCTAAATAGTATTTTTATTATTTATTCATTTTTGTGGTTGGTTGAACAGCATTTCAAGAGTGCAATCTGTAAGACCTGGTGTTACATAAATGTCTTATAATAACACATGATAATGATAATATTTTCAAATTTCCAGTCAACTTTTAACATTGATCTTAAAGCTTTATGGAATCACTCCTTCTAAATTCTACTACTCTATTAATGAATCTGTTACCTATAGGGCGCTGCAATCAGTCAATGGTCAGGGTCAGGCCCCTGACACAAAAAACACATGCTTGGGCACCGGTGGGCCGCTGGTGGGCCACCCTACCACCGGGCTTAGAAAGTTTTCTGGGGGAAACCCTGCAAATCATTTATAATTTCAAGGGTTTTCAGATGAATGGGTAAGACTGTAAAATATCAGAAAATGGTTTCACCAGGAGGTAAGGCGATGTATTCAAACTTCTTGTTTTACGGCAGGTCCAGAACCAAAGCTTTTTAGTTTACAAAGATAACAAACAGAGACGATAAAGTGAGTGTCAAAATAGTTGCCGATTGATTTTCTGTCAGTTTTATTGAGTGTGAATTGTTTAAGCTCTTGTGGGAGATGTGTCAGAGTCACATTTACCTTGCAGTTTTCAGAATGTTGGACAGAAGGAGGAGAAGAAACTTCCTGCTTCACTTCAATTGGTGAATTCATCATTATTGGATATCCATCACCCATGCTTGCCCTAAATATACAAAACAAGAAGCACAAGAGTGTAAATTAACTTCTACCTTTGCAGAAGTCTTTTTCAGTAGGTTGTGTGATTAACATGTTATACTATTATTCATCATTACTTCATGGTTTAAAAAGACAGCAGTAACACTCAGGCCTTCTCACCTGGATTCAGATGAACTTGTTTCATAGGCTGGTGGATCCACTTGATTCTCCGACTTGGTCTGAAGATAACTACAGTTATAACACATGGCAGTTAGCTTGCTGGTCCGTCAGTAAGGACTCAAACAGTTGTATTTATGGAACCACCGACAGAGAATCACTACGTTAACGCAAGTGGTGTTACATACGACAATATGTCAAGATGATACACACCTAACCTACCTGTCCAGTAGTATAAAAGCCATCTTTGAGTCCGTTTTAATATTGCATGGTTTCTTAACTTGTTGCCACTTCGTAATCGCAGCGCCGATAGTTATTCTCGTCTTACTGCGCCGTTTATTTATTTACCGGCAGAGTCTGCAACATCTGTTTTTTGAGGCACTTTGGGTGCCATATTTGTTTATCACTGATTTATGACATCACATCCAGTGCGCCGGGTGGCAGAATATGGTGTCACACCTGCGAACTGGTTTACTAATGATAACTAAATATATTATTTAGCGTCTTTTAATTAACATCAATTTTTGGACCAATGACCACGCCCCCCAGATTCGTTTTCAATTGAACCTATATTCGTAGAAGGGCATGGTCCCATTCTGACCTGACATCTATTAATAAACCACACAGCTGAGGCTGTTACAACACAATAAACTTGGCAATATATGCCTTCACAATAATTTCCGTACCTATCAAAGGATACCCCGCCAGAAACACTGGAAATGACAGGGAATGGAGGTGCGGTCATCTGACGTTTGACTGCTGTTGTGGTAATGGTGGAAGAACCTGCCTGACATCTGCAAGACACAATGCAATACAGACTTACACATACATACCTACACACACATTACTCTTATGAAATTTCAACATGACGTAATCATGCAACGTAATTATCTACTTGTAGAAGAACTACTACACAATGTTCAGTGCCTAGGTATTACAGAACAAACACTCTCGTAAATAAGTACAACAGTGATTATGAGTTTATTTAGTGGAGTGAGCAAAAGCACACATTAATCGGGGAGAACGAAAACTAATGTTGTTCAGGTTAAAGGAACTTGAGGCAGGATCAAGAAATAAGACTCGATAGTGACACGACGGCCGCTGCGGCCGTTAAGGTTACCGCAGCCCTCAGCCAAGCCGGTGCAGGAGCGCACATGAACTCTTCACAGCAGTGCAGATGCTAACGTCACCTCCCGGATATCAGGTTTGGCTTTCGGTCCCATATGGGACATATTTTCTAATTATTCGGTTAAAGGCTAAAAGGACCGTCGAAAATGCGCAGTCTGTAACTATTAAGTGTTTCACAGCGGTGGACTAAGTTACATGTTTGCAGCTAACACTACTTTGCACGTTAGGTGACTCCGAGTCCTCGGTGATCTCATATGATTTTCAAATCAAGCTCTAAACATGACCTGTAATGTTTTCTTACTTGGTTACTAGGAAATGAGCCATGTCAGCATCTGTTTTCAGTCCCAATTCCAGCTGAAGCTGCCTCCATGAGTCAAACGCATATCCAATGTTTATTCGGGTGCCAGCCCGGCTTTGGTCGTATTTTCGTTTGGACTCACGAGATGCCACTGATAAAACCTTCTTTTTCTTCTGAGTATGACTTTTTAGTGGACTTTGTGTGGTGGCCGGTCGTTTGCTGGCCGTAGCAGACTCCATTACTACCCAAACACTAGTTTGGGTCCACCGCGCTCGTCTTCTTCCCGTATCCAAGTCGAAAGCATCCGAGGACGCGCATTCAGCGTCATCTGACGTCACGTCCGCAGGACTGCGCGGGAAGTTCGGACCACGAATTACGGTACATTATGCAGCACACAGCCTGTTCAAGGCAATGGAGAGATACGTGGGTGGGCTCATTCCTTTTGGTTTTGAACGCTTCATCACCCATTAGCAAAAAAAAGTTCCTTGCAGCTTGCACATCGGGTTGAATACTCATTGCTTTGACAGGGCATTGGCAACAAAATACGCCCTGATTGTTCCATTTCTGACCAATACAGCTAAATAACAATGATGAGTGCCTCAGGCGAGTCACTGTAGATATCCAGAGCAACAAACACTATTCCTCACATCGCGGTAGACGGAGTTACCGGGTAATCATCTTCACCATGCTGTCTTTCTGGAGCATGAGTAACGTTATTTCTCTAACTAATTCAACCACTTCAAAACGTGCTGAACACAAACTAACGTTATAACTACCCGGTCACTTGAGAGACACTTTTGCTAACCAGTAGCCATACAGACAAAGCTAAACACCGGAGTTAGCATACAAGCTAACAAGCTAGATTTAGCAACAAGCTACGTAGCTTGACTGCAACATCGGTGATGTGCGCTATTGTGAGTATTACTGTAACCCTCGCCACCATAGCCTTGTGGTTAAAACACAGAATGAAACATGTATCAAGCAATGGCCCTTACTTGTCCAGCAGAAGAGCGGCTAACTCTGCGTCGCTCTTCAGTCTTTGCAAATCCCGCAGCTCCCTCCACCTCTGACGAGACGCTCCATTACTGATCACTTGATCCTACTTTTATTTCGGGCACGGTCCCCCTGCTTTCCTTTTACAACGTTTTTGTTCGTCAGTCTGCTTATGTTTTCACAATGGTGGAGCCAACCGTGGGATAGGCATTTTCCCGAGCTGTTTTCGCTCCGCCATTGTACTCCAGTAGCGCCGATATCGAAAAGTGGCCGAAGGCACTGTTATGCCATTGAAAGACCTATAAACTAATCAAAGCTAATGAAAGAGCTAGCCTCAGCTAAAATGACAAACGCTAGCCCAGCCACTGTAGCCAGTCTGACTAATCGATAGCAGAAACTTTGAGCCAACCAACCAAACAATACTTACTGACAGGTTAACATGTTGACCGACAACATGCACTTTTGGACATTTATTGACAGTTGCGTCTTTTTGGACAGGCACCGACACAGTCAGCTACACTGTGTACATTGTGTGCTGAACAGTGGCGTGCAGGTCGCAGACCCCTGCATCTAGTGTACAAGCCACGTTAAAAATAATACACATATACATGACTTGGATCGATGAGATGGATCTCCAGCTCGGAATGTTTTTCCTGGTTAGCGGACAGGGCCGAGGACCCCTCTCGAGACGGGATTCTCTAACCACCAGTTGAAATGAACACCAGTTAGTGTCACACCGGGCAAGAGGTTGTTATGGAGAAATAAATCCGGACAGGATGAATGAAACGCCAACGCGAAGTGGGGGGTTTCGTTCATCCATCTTACTTGCTGCTTCATTTAGCTGCCACGAGCAAATAAATAGGCTGATTTGGTTGTAAACATGATAGCAATTTTAGCTTACAATGCTAACATAGAGGCTACCGTCTCCATCGAACAAGTAAATAAGTGTTGACAATATTGCAGTGACAGAAATTGATTCAATGTAGTCTAATAACAGAAAAAAAACTAATGGCAGCTTTCACAGTCATAAGACAGCATCAGCATAAAAGTTATCTGTGTCACAACATCCACAATAAAGACAAAAGATTACCTGTTCAACAAAAACTCCGCTGTATCAGCATCGCTTTTCAGGTTCATATCTTCACGGAGCTTTCGCCACTGTTCAAACGATGACCCAATGTTAACTCGGGTTTTAGCCCTCATCATTTCGCATCTCCGCTTTGTCTCTGCCTTTTCAGTGACAGACTTGCGCTTTCTTTCAGCCTTTGCCGGTGGGGCAAGCAGAGGCCGCTTGCTGCTGTCGCACTGTTTTACCTCCATACCTGAACTGCTCAGAGCCAAACAAACCTCTTGTCTGCTTGTAGTTTCAAATGCAGAAGTGGGTTGGGACAAGGCGTGACCAGGAGCAGGGGAGTGAGCAGGGGGATTGGATGGAGGGTCCGAGAGCGAGAGTGCAAATTTGAGCAAGGGGAGAGCCCCATCCGGACCAGATTGCTGTTACTGGTCAATTTCTTTGCAGTTTTGCAGGCTAGAGAGAATAGATTTATTTTTTTCCTTTTGCTCTTCACATTATGTAGGTCGTACTATTGGGCCATAACCACAATCTAAATAATGTTAATAATAATGATCAATCTTTCACATCATGGACCATAGCTTTAAAGCTGGCAGCTCCTCTAAGCTCAACCCCCTCCTTCCGTCAGTGCTCCGTCCAAAGCCATGCCCCCACAAAGTTGAACGTGTATGGGACAGTAGGAGTCAGCAGGGCAGAGGAGAGCCGAGTATTTCAGCACATTTTGGACATCAACCAAACTACCTCATGTACCACCAGATGCTTCAAGTACAAACGCTCAATGCTCCGTGCAGGAAGCACAGATCCTGTAAGTTAGATAAGCAGTATGTACCGACGACCTGTAACGTTACTGGCTTACACCGACAGAGAAGCTAATGTTAGCATTGGGCTAATACGAGCTACAAAAGTAGCTAAGTTGGCCAACATTACATATTTCATGAAAATAACAAATCCCCCTGAAGCAAAACAAATAATTACCTGTCCAACAGAAAGACAGCAACCTCTGCATCACTTCTTAGACCCTTCAGCTCCCTCAGTTTTCTCCACCGTTCAAAAGCTGAACCGATGTTGACTCTGGTTTTCCCTCTGGCTTCATCCAAAGCCTTTTTTGTTGCAGCCTTTTCTGCCGCCGGCTTTCTTTTCTTAGCCCGTTTAGCGGGGCGAGCCGTTACAAGTAAGGCTGGAATTGCTACTTTTGGCAGCATTTTCTCTGTCATTGTTTTCTCCTGTTAACTCCATATGCAGTGTGCTGAATATTTCCGGTGTCGTGCCAAAAAGTGATCGTCTGCCAGAATCTGATTTCCGGCCGCGGGAGCGCGCACAGCAGCCCGTTGAGCGGTAGCGTTTAAACGTCTGGTTTTCTCTGGATGAAACGGTCATGATATGCAGATACACACAACTGTACGTCCGCAATTATAGCAAAGGTATGTGTCTTAGAAAGTTTAACGTTTGTTGTTACGTAATTATCACAACTGTGGCCAAAAGAAGTGGAGTTTGTAGCGAAATCAGGCCTGACAATTACGTGATAGACATGTCCCTATGTGCTTGGTATGTATGATGCCTTTGTTTAGCCCTGTCTTATGAATTAGATTGTAATGAATGTGATTTATAGGTGTGGATTTTCAATAAAGAAATGATCACTTTTGCAATTATCCTCGTGACTCTGCATTATCTTTTATCTGATCTGGGCTCTACATTTGCTTCCCATGTTTGGATGTGTCTTGTACATCTAATATTCTTGTTTATGCCTACTATTTGGAGACAATACTATGAAAGACATGATTCGGGAGGGTTACATAAGCCTATAAAATAACAGTTTTCACCTGCCAAAAACTGATTGAAGGCATAGTAGAGCTACTGAGAGGTTATTTCTGCCTAAATATGACTTGATCTCATTCTCAAGCTTCATAATATAAAGATCTGAGCTCACAGGACAGCTTGAAATTCTTTTAAAGGACCATTACAACAGAAAATGGGCCTTTTCAGCTGCCAAAAAGTGATTGAAGGCCAAATACAGTTACTCAAATGTTATTTCTGCCTAAATATGACTTGATCTCATTCTTGAGCTTCATAATATAAAGATCTGAGCTCAAGAGACAGCTTGAAAATCTTTTAAAGGACCATTACAACAGAAAATGTGCCTTTTCAGCTGCCAAAAAGTGATTGAAGGACATATACAGTTATTGAAAAGTTATTTCTGCCTAAATATGACTTGATCTCATTCTTGAGCTTCATAATATAAAGATCTGAGCTCACAGGACAGCTTGAAAATCTTTTAAAGGACCATTACAACAGAAAATGGGCCTTTTCAGCTGCCAAAAAGTGATTGAAGGCCAAATACAGTTACTCAAATGTTATTTCTGCCTAAATATGACTTGATCTCATTCTCAAGCTTCATAATATAAAGATCTGAGCTCACAGGACAGCTTGAAATTCTTTTAAAGGACCATTACAACAGAAAATGGGCCTTTTCAGCTGCCAAAAAGTGATTGAAGGCCAAATACAGTTACTCAAATGTTATTTCTGCCTAAATATGACTTGATCTCATTCTCAAGCTTCATAATATAAAGATCTGAGCTCAAGAGACAGCTTGAAAATCTTTTAAAGGACCATTACAACAGAAAATGGGCCTTTTCAGCTGCCAAAAAGTGATTGAAGGCCAAATACAGTTACTCAAATGTTATTTCTACAGTACCTAAATATGACTTGATCTCATTCTTGAGCTTCATAATATAAAGATCTGAGCTCACAGGACAGCTTGAAAATCTTTTAAAGGACCATTACAACAGAAAATGTGCCTTTTCACCTGCCAAAAACTGATTGAAGGCCAAATACAGTTACTGGGAGGTTATTTCTGTCTAAATATGACTTGATCTCATTCCTGAGCTTCATAATATAAAGATCTGAGCTCACAGGACAGCTTGAATTTCTTTTAAAGGACCATTACAACAGAAAATAGTCGGTTTTCACCTGCCAAAAACTGATTGAAGGCCAAATACAGTTACTGAAAAGTTATTTCTGCCTAAATATGACTTGATCTCATTCTTGAGCTTCATAATATGAAGATCTGAGCTCAAGAGACAGCTTGAATTTCTTTTAAAGGACCATTACAACAGAAAATGGGCCTTTTCACCTGCCAAAAAGTGATTGAAGGCCAAATACAGTTACTCAAATGTTATTTCTGCCTAAATATGACTTGATCTCATTCTTGAGCTTCATAATATAAAGATCTGAGCTCAAGAGACAGCTTGAAAATCTTTTAAAGGACCATTACAACAGAAAATGGGCCTTTTCAGCTGCCAAAAAGTGATTGAAGGACATATACAGTTATTGAAAAGTTATTTCTGCCTAAATATGACTTGATCTCATTCTTGAGCTTCATAATATAAAGATCTGAGCTCAAGAGACAGCTTGAAAATCTTTTAAAGGACCATTACAACAGAAAATGGGCCTTTTCAGCTGCCAAAAAGTGATTGAAGGACATATACAGTTATTGAAAAGTTATTTCTGCCTAAATATGACTTGATCTCATTCTTGAGCTTCATAATATAAAGATCTGAGCTCACAGGACAGCTTGAAAATCTTTTAAAGGACCATTACAACAGAAAATGGGCCTTTTCAGCTGCCAAAAACTGATTGAAGGCCAAATACAGTTACTCAAATGTTATTTCTGCCTAAATATGACTTGATCTCATTCTTGAGCTTCGTAATATAAAGATCTGAGCTCACAGGACAGCTTGAAAATCTTTTAAAGGACCATTACAACAGAAAATGGGCCTTTTCACCTGCCAAAAACTGATTGAAGGCCAAATACAGTTACTCAAATGTTATTTCTACAGTACCTAAATATGACTTGATCTCATTCTTGAGCTTCATAATATAAAGATCTATAAAGATGTATATGTCCTTCAATCAGTTTTTGGCAGGTGAAAAGGCCCATTTTCTGTTGTAATGGTCCTTTAAAAGATTTTCAAGCTGTCCTGTGAGCTCAGATCTTCATATTATGAAGCTCAAGAATGAGATCAAGTCATATTTAGGCAGAAATAACATTTGAGTAACTGTATTTGGCCTTCAATCACTTTTTGGCAGCTGAAAAGGCCCATTTTCTGTTGTAATGGTCCTTTAAAAGAAATTCAAGCTGTCTCTTGAGCTCAGATCTTCATATTATGAAGCTCAAGAATGAGATCAAGTCATATTTAGGCAGAAATAACTTTTCAGTAACTGTATTTGGCCTTCAATCAGTTTTTGGCAGGTGAAAACCGACTATTTTGTGTTGTAATGGTCCTTTAAAAGAAATTCAAGCTGTCCTGTGAGCTCAGATCTTTATATTATGAAGCTCAGGAATGAGATCAAGTCATATTTAGACAGAAATAACCTCCCAGTAACTGTATTTGGCCTTCAATCAGTTTTTGGCAGGTGAAAAGGCACATTTTCTGTTGTAATGGTCCTTTAAAAGATTTTCAAGCTGTCCTGTGAGCTCAGATCTTTATATTACGAAGCTCAAGAATGAGATCAAGTCATATTTAGGCAGAAATAACTTTTCAATAACTGTATACGTCCTTCAATCACTTTTTGGCAGCTGAAAAGGCACATTTTCTGTTGTAATGGTCCTTTAAAAGATTTTCAAGCTGTCCTGTGAGCTCAGATCTTTATATTGCGAAGCTCAAGAATGAGATCAAGTCATATTTAGGCAGAAATAACATTTGAGTAACTGTATTTGGCCTTCAATCACTTTTTGGCAGCTGAAAAGGCCCATTTTCTGTTGTAATGGTCCTTTAAAAGAATTTCAAGCTGTCCTGTGAGCTCAGATCTTTATATTACGAAGCTCAAGAATGAGATCAAGTCATATTTAGGCAGAAATAACTTTTCAATAACTGTATATGTCCTTCAATCACTTTTTGGCAGCTGAAAAGGCACATTTTCTGTTGCAATGGTCCTTTAAAAGATTTTCAAGCTGTCTCTTGAGCTCAGATCTTTATATTACGAAGCTCAAGAATGAGATCAAGTCATATTTAGGCAGAAATAACTTTTCAATAACTGTATATGTCCTTCAATCACTTTTTGGCAGCTGAAAAGGCACATTTTCTGTTGCAATGGTCCTTTAAAAGATTTTCAAGCTGTCTCTTGAGCTCAGATCTTTATATTATGAAGCTCAAGAATGAGATCAAGTCATATTTAGGCAGAAATAACATTTGAGTAACTGTATTTGGCCTTCAATCACTTTTTGGCAGGTGAAAAGGCCCATTTTCTGTTGTAATGGTCCTTTAAAAGAAATTCAAGCTGTCTCTTGAGCTCAGATCTTCATATTATGAAGCTCAAGAATGAGATCAAGTCATATTTAGGCAGAAATAACTTTTCAATAACTGTATATGTCCTTCAATCACTTTTTGGCAGCTGAAAAGGCACATTTTCTGTTGCAATGGTCCTTTAAAAGATTTTCAAGCTGTCTCTTGAGCTCAGATCTTTATATTATGAAGCTCAAGAATGAGATCAAGTCATATTTAGGCAGAAATAACATTTGAGTAACTGTATTTGGCCTTCAATCACTTTTTGGCAGGTGAAAAGGCCCATTTTCTGTTGTAATGGTCCTTTAAAAGAAATTCAAGCTGTCTCTTGAGCTCAGATCTTCATATTATGAAGCTCAAGAATGAGATCAAGTCATATTTAGGCAGAAATAACTTTTCAGTAACTGTATTTGGCCTTCAATCAGTTTTTGGCAGGTGAAAACCGACTATTTTCTGTTGTAATGGTCCTTTAAAAGAAATTCAAGCTGTCCTGTGAGCTCAGATCTTTATATTATGAAGCTCAGGAATGAGATCAAGTCATATTTAGACAGAAATAACCTCCCAGTAACTGTATTTGGCCTTCAATCAGTTTTTGGCAGGTGAAAAGGCACATTTTCTGTTGTAATGGTCCTTTAAAAGATTTTCAAGCTGTCCTGTGAGCTCAGATCTTTATATTATGAAGCTCAAGAATGAGATCAAGTCATATTTAGACAGAAATAACTTTTCAATAACTGTATATGTCCTTCAATCACTTTTTGGCAGCTGAAAAGGCACATTTTCTGTTGCAATGGTCCTTTAAAAGATTTTCAAGCTGTCCTGTGAGCTCAGATCTTTATATTATGAAGCTCAAGAATGAGATCAAGTCATATTTAGGCAGAAATAACATTTGAGTAACTGTATTTGGCCTTCAATCACTTTTTGGCAGCTGAAAAGGCCCATTTTCTGTTGTAATGGTCCTTTAAAAGAATTTCAAGCTGTCCTGTGAGCTCAGATCTTTATATTATGAAGCTTGAGAATGAGATCAAGTCATATTTAGGCAGAAATAACTTTTCAATAACTGTATATGTCCTTCAATCACTTTTTGGCAGCTGAAAAGGCACATTTTCTGTTGTAATGGTCCTTTAAAAGAATTTCAAGCTGTCCTGTGAGCTCAGATCTTCATATTATGAAGCTCAAGAATGAGATCAAGTCATATTTAGGCAGAAATAACTTTTCAATAACTGTATATGTCCTTCAATCACTTTTTGGCAGGTGAAAACTGTTATTTTATAGGCTTTTAACCCTCCCGAATCATGTCTTTCATAGTATTGTCTCCAAATAGTAGGCGTAAACAAGAATATTAGATGTACAAGACACATCCCAACATGGGAAGCAAATGTAGAGCCCAGATCAGATAAAAGATAATGCAGAGTCACGAGGATAATTGCAAAATGATCATTTCTTTATTGAAAATCCACACCTATAAATCACATTCATTACAGTCTAATTCATAAGACAGGGCTAAAGAAAAGGCATCATACATACCAAGCACATAGGGACATGTCTATCACGTAATTGTCAGGCCTGATTTCGCTACAAACTCCACTTCTTTTGGCCACAGTTGTGATAATTACGTAACAACAAACGTTAAACTTTCTAAGACACATACCTTTGCTATAATTGCGGACGTACAGTTGTGTGTATCTGCATATCATGACCGTTTCATCCAGAGAAAACCAGACGTTTAAACGCTACCGCTCAACGGGCTGCTGTGCGCGCTCCCGCGGCCGGAAATCAGATTCTGGCAGACGATCACTTTTTGGCACGACACCGGCAACGGTGACACGTGATGAGTGCACGCAGGGAGGAGGGAGGGACAGAGGGGGGCGTGGGCAGGACGAGACATGAAGGCATCTGATTGGTTGTTCCACTCGCACCTAGAGGCAGGGATTGGTCAGAGTCTTTACAGGCCTGCAGCTGCCACAGAGGTCTGATTTTTTTGGTTCCTTTTCCTGAACACCTTATGTATGGACTACTCTCAGGATGGAAGGACCATTTCACCCAGTATAACAAAAAGTGTTTCTGAACAGGATTACCAAGTATAGCTTTAAAGGAGCAAAAAGCGAAATCATTTCACCGCTAGGTTTGCTGTTGAGCACTGCCTGTAGACCAAAACAAAGTGTGCCATTAGCCACACCTCCCTCTGCCTCTGCTCGACAATGACAAATGACAATGACAATATTTCCTTCTTAGCAACGACTTTTTAGCAAACCCCCAGCTGGATTGGAGGTTCAGTGATCAAGTTGTTAGAGCTGGTAGAAGCACTGCATAGCTGTGAGTTGCTCCAGTTGCCGATCGCAGCTGATTGCTATCGGCTGATTGGGCTAGAGCCATGGCCGGATCCTGGCTAGTGCTAGCACCGGGAGCTAATGCTAACGTTCCTACTCTTCTCCGTGAGTGAGACCGATGTTTCAGCCTGGTGTGACAGCCCGTGAGCCCCCCAGGTTGTCCGCCAGGCTAAATTTTACAATGCTAATTGAAATGTTAGCTGCCTGTCGGGCTACTCACCAAACACAACCGTAACGCCTGACCCATTGCTGAGGACCGAGCTGGTAACAACTCCAGCTCCGGACATTAACCCATGCTACATACTCATGCAATATAGCGGCAAGTGTGTAAAGTTACTGTAACACAGACAATAAAACAGACATTTGACTTTATGGTGTTACTTGCCTGTCAAGAAGAAGAAGAGCCAGCTCCGAGTCCGACTGTAGCCCCATTAGCTCTCGTAGCTCCCGCCACCTCGGAAACGCCAGGCCAATGTTAATTCTGGTTTTATCCCTTTCTTTATCGGACAATTTCTTTGCCGATGACCGTTTTTTTTTTTTAGTCTGCTCCTGCTCGTCTTCATTGGAAGGTTTTGTTCCGCTGTCTGCCATTGCAGTTCAAAAATGCTGCCGCTGTCACTACTCACTGGCTGTCGCGTTTGATAGGGAGGGAGGAGGCGGAGTTTCACATGAACGCGCGGCCGGACCGGCTTGTAAACATGAGGCTGGAGATCAACACAGAGAGCGGGTGTGTGACGTCATCCTATACTCCAGATGAAATTACACCTCTCGTTCTCCATGTAGCGATTTTTTAATTCCTTCAGTCTTAAATAATGCATTTCCGCGTATTGCTCCTTTAATAGTTACTTCTAATTCACACAAAATTGCACATTTTTTTTAAGGGAGTCTGGAGTGTATTTCTACAGGCATCAAAGAAGTTACCTATATTGGCTACCGTTTTCTATTTGTAAAATTTGACATTCTTTCTGTCTTCTCTCATAAATTTAGTGATCAGATCTCTCTGGAAGGATTTTAATGCCAGGGGCTCAAAGTTCAAGATTCAAGTTAAACCACAAATATGCCAGATGTAAGCCAAGACAATACCGTTTAAAAAAAAAAATAGGATAAACACATTGTTGCTCTTGTCCTCATCATCCATTATCTAATCAGAGTATTTTTTGATGCAAATGTAAGCCTTCGTCCTTCATGTTAATTTGTGATGCTACAAATGAAACTGCCTCATTACAGAATTTGTTCAGTGGAGTGTATTACAATCAGCCTTAAACTTCAGGAGATGAGTGAGCCCACACATTTAATAGATGATGGCGGGGCATGTGTGTGGTCATTACATAAAATGCACAATATCAGTACACAGTGTTTTAACATTGCAGCTCTTTGTGTATTGGTTTAAAACGACCATGTCTTAAGTTCTGGCTGTAAGAAGTCGTGACAGACTGATTATCATCGCCCCTGGTGATCAGACAGCAGGACACCAGGTCAAAAGTTAAAAAATAAATAATCCACTAGAATGGTTAAAATATTAAAGAAAGACAAAGCACATATAAGGGACAAAAGGAGGTTAAGAATCAGTCAGTGTGACATTGATACTTATTAACTTTGCATCTGTGGTCTCTTTTTGGCAAAAGGAAGAACATTTTTACTAGTTGCTTGCTACAATATCAGCACACAAAGACTGCACAGTGAGGGAGCCACTTTAAAACATTCTTAGGTATCAAGTACTAAAACCCATGGAAGAAGGGGACTTGGTCCAAGGTGTCATTAAGTTCAGGTATAGCAGCTGAGGTGAGAGGAGGAGTTAGCTAAATAAGCTAGCAGCTACATATTGACGGAGTGTGTCCAGTTCATTAATAATCAATATCAGGATTTGTGTAAGTTCTTACAATGAATTTCCACTTCCTGTGCAAATGTCTGAAGGAAGATGCTGAAGAGACTGTACTGCTCAGCCATCAGAATGTTGTACCCTTAATAGAGAATGGCAAAAACAATTATTTTTGCAGCATGTTCCTCTGATGTAAATCCAGCCTTAATCGAGCAGAGCTTAAAACAGCCCTTCATCTTGCTTCTCAGGTCAGTGCAGATAGCTAGTGTTGTACTGGAAGGAAGCCATCTGGACCCGACTGCGCAGCCTCTGGACCTCCAGATCCTGGAAGTAGTCGTCCTCGTCGTTCTGGACAATGATATTCTGCAGTTCACAAATCTCACGCTCCATCCTGGAACGCAGCTCTCGCTTCATCTTCAGCAGAGCCTGCAAACAACGGGAACGGTCAATGTGCTGGACAAAAATCTGGACAATTCTGCCTCAAGGTGCATTTTGTCTGTGGTTTGAAACCAAAGATGGACCTATCTATGTAACAACTGCACCAAGTGCTTTTAGATTTTTAGAAAATAATTGAATTAAAAAAATGTGTTTGCCTTGGAGGACAAGTTCTCATGCACACACTTCTCACAGTGTACACTCAGTGCTTTTATCTCAGAAACTACAGCGAAGATTTCAGCTTAAAAAGGGTGCAAATAAGGTCTTTTTTAAATTAATTTGGGAACTCAGGGCTTCCAGGACACTGGATGAGCTGTAAGGACCTATTGTATGTTTATTTTTGGGTTGGTCCTGATATACTTGTTGTTTAGGAGAATGTTGCGACACTGTTTTGTTGTGAAGCTCCAGAAATGGAAATATTATTCCTTATTAGATAGTGATTCAACTTTCATTTTAGGGTGAAATTAACAGCAGTAGTAAGTGAAGGTTTTACCTTTTCTTGAGCTTTTTTCCGAACCTGGATGTCCTGCCGTTCTTGTGCAAGTTTTTCAGCTAGTAGTGAAAACTGAAAGAGAGAAAGCATGTTGTGAAGTCCAATTCTTTACTTGTTCTTACACAGGGCACTCTGTACATGTGTTTGTGTCCTACCTGGTCTTTGTAGTAGTTCTCCATGGACTTGATCTGGTCCTGGTGCCGTCTCTGATGTTCCAGTCGCTGCTCCCTGGCGTAGGCTTTTTGTTCTCTCAACCGGACTTTCTGTAGCTCCAAACCCTCCTCAAACAGTTGCCGAAACATCTAAAACACAAACACAGCCACACTAATGCCAGATAATCACATGGACTGTGTTTTAATCTTAAACTTAGTAATATTAGTTAACATCTGACTGAAATCATCAACAACTAGGAAGAGATGGGTGACAAGACATGACAACTACCTGAAGTCCATGGTTCCAGCTTCTAAAATGTGATTATTTGCTTCGATTCTTTGTTAAATGTCAATGAAAATATCATCTATTTGGGTTGTGACCTGAACTTTTGGTCAGATCAAACAAGAAAAATTATAGAAAGACAGATAAATAATGTCAGTAAACATTAGTCGTGGCCTTAGTCCCTGAACTGGAGCATAAAGTCATTGCTACCCACCCTCTCCTCCTTGGTGCGTGCCCTCATCAGACGGGCTCGGTGCTGGACATGGTAGTCGCTGTGGTACTTCTTGGCGCGCGCTATCTGCTGCCTCTGTTCCCTCAGTCTGTTCTGGGTCGACTTCTGCTGCTGGACACGCTCTTTGAAGTCCCTCTGGAAGATAAACATTTTAGCTTGAAACTGGCAGGTGGATTGTGATTTATAAAGGGAACATTGCCTGAAAGTGTGCACATGCAAGTGTTTGAGCGCACAAAAGCTGAAAATCAGACTTGACAAACACTTTTGGTTTTTATCTTATGCCGTGTGTTTTAAACAACAACCCAGAACAGCTAGGTGAGGTCCGTCTGCAGGTGGATGTATGCAATGTGATGTTATTGCTAATGTTACTAGATGTGAAGGGATCTTCTGAGTTTGTGTTGATGCTCACCAGACGCCTGCCGTGCTCTTGGTCTTTGCGGAGGATCTCCACCAGCAGGTCATGTTTCCTCTGGGCTTCCTCCACCTGGCAGACAAGTGATGCTTTTTTCATATTCATCTATAATTCCATCCACCAAATCATACAGTCCAGATAATAAAGGGCACAGAGGTTTAAGTCAGGCACTCAATACATTTGACCGCACTGTCCTACCTGGCTGGGGAGTTTGCTGCGACGCTGGCCATGGGAGGATGACGTGGCATGGAGTCTGTCCACCTGCTGCATCTGCTGCTCCCACATCTGACCCAGGGCGTGGGGGGAGATGTGAAGGTGGGGCAGCTCTTCAAGGAGCACAGGGAGGAGGTCATTCTCCTTTACTTTCACTGGAGAGAGACAGCAGCGACACAAACATGAACATTACCGGTTTAATCAGACTACGTTCATATTAAATTATTTCTTTTTTGCTTGTGAATAGATTTGGATTGGAATTGGATAAATTGAACATTGTGTGTTACAAAAACAGGAATTTGTTAATATTTGTGTTGTCATGTCATGTGACAGTTGATTTAGTTGTCTGAAGACATGCTGGTTTCAGCAGTAGCTTAATGCAAACATTCCCATGGTTGCATAGAAAAAGTTAATTTGTGGATGCCTGATGCTTTAAGGGCTGAGTGCATACAGTAGGTAAGGATGCTCACTACACTGGTGCTTAATAGTTTTGTTACTCTTAAAGCCCATAACTCACCAAAGTACTGACTGTGGGCAAGTATCTAAACAAGATGTATTAATGCCTTCTTTTAAAGGGTTAGTTTAGGTTTTTTGATGTAGGGTTGTATGAGGTACTTAGTCCTTAGTCAGTGTATTGCCTGCTGGGTCGGCAGTAAAACATATTTAAGCCACCTAAAATTAGGCCCAGTAAAAATACAATTTTATAAGGCAGGAGGAATTTATATATTTCTATTTATACATATTTATTAATTAATACTTTATGAGGAAATTATAGCAGTAAGGATTTATGTTTCACAGAACAGATATGCTATATGTTACTATAATATTAACAATGTAGTTTTCTGTCTGTATATTCCTCATGGAGCCTGCTTGAAAAACAATTTTGGTTCATTAAGTTTCTGATGTTTGTCAGGCTGCTATTGACTGCTGATGGTATGAGTTGTCAGAATAGAGTCCATTCTATTACAGTTTATGTTTTTAACCTAGTTTAAAATGACTTAAAATGACTACATCTTTTTTGAAGTATTCCAACTCTCAACTAAAAAAGATCCTTTTGACTGACCATACTGATGTTAATTCACAGGCTTTCAGGTAAATACACCTGAGGCATCCACTGCAACCATGGAGGAGGCAACATTAGCCAAAGGAGAAGGTGTGTGTAAATGCCAAGGCTCAATCATCATAGCCTAATGAGATTAGTGTTTCTGAATCTTCCGTCTCAGTGTCACATGACCCATCAGAGACCTGATGAGACCTGTGCCAACTCTGGCTTACATGAATCTGAATTTGGGCACAAAACCAATGTCAGCTGTGCCTTAATGTAGATCATTATTGCACAGCAGGAGATGCTAGATGATGACAATTCTGTAAAGTTTTCTGTGGAGTTATAGCTTCAGACCAAAATAAGGACATTTACTTTTATAATAAGGAACACAGTTGGAGTACAGCAGAGGAGATAAGCATAGATTTACTTGCCAGTTGTGACAAAATACTGTAATGACAATATCTAAGTACAAATATTATAAAAATTATAATCTTTGTAAAGTTAGTCATAATCCTGCAGCACACTACGGATGTATTACTCCACTACTACTACATACAGGCTTATATGTCAGCATGTCGAAACATGACTAAACGGTCCATGTAGTGAATATAATTTAACCTACTTGAGTGAGCTTTCCTGGGGGACTCCTGCGACCTCCGTCCTGGTGTGGTTTGTCTGTTACTTTCTGATCTGTGCTGGGCCTTCGTTCTAGCTGGCGATGGTCTGGCTGCTTGGGAAACATCCCCTAGTATGGCCTCTCTGTACTGTCGCTCCTACAGAAAGATACACACACACTGTGAGTAAACTGGGAGGAATACTGCATTGAGAGTATCCACATTTTTTTGTAAATACATCCAAGTTTGCATTCTTTTTGAACAGATGCGCTTTCACAAATTGCTAAATGAGCAACCATTAACAAGAACAGAGCAGACACAACACCACCTACTGAAACCATTTCTTTTAAGCAGTAGCTCTAGTACAGAAATAAAATGGATTCAACACAGTCACAACAGCTTGTAATCTTAAATGAATATGAGACATTGACAGAGCTCTACATCAGTGTCCTAAACATTGATGTGATGTAGTAAACAGAGGGTGAGGGCTGAGAGGCTTCCTTATTGTACTCAGACTACACAAGACATCGAAAAAATGACTTACGGCTTCCTGGGCTTTGAGGCGTGCCTTGTCTAGTTCTGCTCGTTCTTTGTCTTCATATCTTTTCAACTCCTCTTCATAGGCCTTATTCTGCAGGAACTGAAAGAGATTCATTTAATCATTTAAACATTTTTATTTTATTTCTAATGTTCTTATTGAAGATAAAACTCATCTCTCCAACATATTATTTAGGCTACATTTACAGGAAAAGAGAACACAATGACTATGTTAATACCTTGCTATGTTTCTTGTGAGACGGTCTGTGGTGTACCTCCTCTCGCTGTGAATGACCAGGAGCTGTGAGGTTGGTTTGTCTCCCGTCATCCACACTCAAGGCCTCTGCCATGGCGTCTTCTAACTGTCCCTGCAGGGAGCGACGGACCCGTGGAGGGGAGGGGGATAAGGAACGAGTTCGCTGGGTGGATTCAGCGTTGGGTGTTCCTGAAAATTGGAAATTTTACAATTCAATACAATTGTCAGTGTTGATGCAAAGCACTAATTAAATCTTTGTTGTGTTATGTTTATAAAATTCTCACGTGGAGGACCAAAATCTGTCACATCATGTGATCTTTAAATTAAAATTGAAACTTGTGCAGTGCTTTTGTTATAAATAATGTCAATATGACACAACTGTGTTGTAGCCATAAAATATGTGTGTACCTGTGTGTTGTCTAGGGGTCCTGCGACACTCCATGATGCTGTCACTGTGGTGGGACTGCTTGTCCTCTTCTTTGACATCACTGGACTCTCCACTTTCACTCAGAACTCGTTTAAGCATCTACAGGAATTACAAATTGCACATTGTTACAAACATTAAACGGAGAACAGAAAAATGTCACACCATACTTTAACCCAACCTGAATAAAACAGACACACTGGTAGGATTAAAATACAAAATCCACACACCTGATCAAGTTCTTCAAGTCGATGTGAGAGTTTCTCAGATATGTGATGTAGCTCCTCTTCTGCTTTCTTGTTCCTCTGTCTGCGATATGAGAGAGGCTCTTCAAAACCTTCCTCCTCCAACCTGCTGCTGCTCAGAGATATTTAGACAGTTAGAAAAATTAAAAGAAAAAAGTAATGTTCCTTTTCCCTGCATAAAATAAGTTCTATGTGGAAATCTTTCCAACAGGACCTCCACACGTCTTACCTGAGGCCTGTCCTTTCCCTGTGACCCCTCCTTCTCTCCGGTTGTCTTCGCGAATAACTCTGATCCTCCTCATCTTCTTCAGTGTCTGGTGGAGAAGGGGTTGTGGCCGCCATCTCATCCTGCAGGGTGAGGAACAGCACATCTGGCTGGGTGCGGAATAAAACCCTCCTGGGGCCCCCGTTAGTTGGCTGAGATTAGACAGAAAGAGAAACAAGTTAATTAACATAAAGTAAGTATTTCACCCCAGGGTGTCACGTTTCCATCACAAACAATCCGAGCTGGAACCGGTAAATACTGTATATTGTATTGAAGTTAGAAATTCCAGTATTATGACAACATTACCTGTCACCACTAAAACCAAGTGTGTCTGTGAAAGTGGTACAAGTGAAGTTGTTCTCTTACCTCTAGTGCCTCCCCCTCCACTTCTGTCCTGGCTCTTTGCTGACTGGACAAAGACTTCTCACTCCCAGCTGGAAATTGAGCAAAACATGACCCGAAGAACTAAGTTACACTTCACACTGCTTGGGGATTTTCACTTGTTAGCAATCACACAGACGTAGCAGATAAACAGTATAATTTGGAGATCCACTGCCACCTCAAATGTCAGTTACAACTATTAATTCCATCAGGTGCTCGCCACTTTTTTAACCCTATGATCTGTGATGCTTTTAAAGAAATCAAATAGCTAAAGCAGTTGACATTTTATTCTGGTACATTTGTTTTACTCACCAGGAGACTGTAGTCCATTGGTAACTGTCTCAGCTTCTGGTTTAGAGGTCTGTGTGAAAAGGATGAGCGAGTGAGAAATTAAAAAAGGGGGAAAAAAGCAGGAAAAGAACAGTTGTTGTTGCCGCCATTAACATTGACTACAGAGGGGCAGTTTAATGGATATAGTCTGCAGCTCATAAAAGTTCACTTTCTAAAATCGCCACCAGAGACCAGCAGACACAAGACCTGTAGAACGTTTATTACTGGTGATGGGTCAAGTCACTCGAAAGAAAGAAGAGGGAAATGTTCTGTAGGATTGAGCTTGGTGGCTGTTGTTGTCGTTGTGAACTCTCAGTTACAGGAGCCACAGGGTTAAACTGTGACAGCAGCCAACACCAAACTCTACTTTGGAAAAATTCTCAATAAAAGGGGGAAAATATTATAAAATCACAACATCACATCATCTTGAATAAGGCAGTACTTTCCATGTTTGGAGATCTTTTTGAAGAAGACTTAACTCTTCAGCTGGGTATGGACACAAACTTAAGTACCTGTACATCTACTTTTACCATCTAACAAGATGTAGGTGGTGGTTTGAGTACATTAAATAATAGTTATAAATCTTAGGAGGAGGTTTAGTCACACTGAGAATATGGTTGGTCAGGGTTGTTGGTGACCCATAAAACAATCCCATATATAGAAATGTGTTTCCTCCAATGTAATCGATAGCTGACATTCAAAAGACTTTCATTGAAACCAGCCCTTCAGAGGTTTTTTAAGTGACTCTTACTCTCGTATTGTTATGAATAATATTGAGGAAGACTGAAAAGTAAGTTTATTACTGAAGTTCACCTCTGCCATTTTCTTAATGAGTCAGCGCACACTTGTCCTTCCTGTATTGTCCTCAAATCACTAAAATAGGAAGTGCAAGTGTGTGAGTAAAAACAGAAAGAGATAGTCTTGCATTGCTGGCACTGTAGTAAGATACCTCATTGCCTCTTGAAGATAACAAGTTAGCATGTCCTCAAAGTCAGTGCAAATAAAAGGAAATTGACTATTAAACGC
Organism: Pagrus pagrus; assembly: GCF_965226575.1. Classification (NCBI taxonomy): domain Eukaryota; kingdom Metazoa; phylum Chordata; class Actinopteri; order Spariformes; family Sparidae; genus Pagrus; species Pagrus pagrus. The sequence goes on along the minus strand of NC_140186.1, from coordinate 21,148,071 downwards.
TTGAACATCATCAAGCTGTATTATAAGGATACCTCAGTAGTGACAGGAACAGCTTCCTCCTCTGCCTGTCCTTGGCTGAGGCCAGCAGCTGTGGAGGGTTGGCTGGGTGGCTGTGGGTCTGTGTCCAGCCTCTGGGGAGTGTTGCTCTGGTTGGGTGGATGCAGGGCGATGGCTGAGTGCAGCGGTTCAGTCGGTGGAGCGTCCTTGGCATCCACAGGACCAGAGTTGGTGACTGTGTCTGAGGTTTAGGGAGGGGCAGCAAGTCCCAACAGATTAATCATGAGGATTTATTGAAAGAGTTATTACAGTAATACGTTCAAATCTATGTCGCTCAATAATAATAAACGAATCAAAAGATGAAAGAAAGTTGAAGGCAACGTGATGTGATGGAGCAGACACTGATTATCGGAATCTGTGTCTTTGTTGTCCGATTGTGGATAAAATTAATTAATTTTAAAAAAAGACAGACGGGCCCAAACACAGTAAAGAACAAGTAAAGATGGGCTGTATTTCCAATCTTACCTTCTTGTTTGGCTGTGAATGTGCGTGCCGAGACTCCCAACCCAATGAGCTCACTAGTGGATCCGATCTCTTCGGCGTTCCAGGAATGGAGGGAATGTTTACTGGAGTGGACTGTGGACCTAAACAAACAAACAATAACAGCAATAATACATATTATTAACAAAAAGTGCTGTATATTAAAATGATGGATGTTTAATTTGATATACTTGGTCTGAATTCATCAAACCTCACAATAACTGTGAGATGTCGATAAGTTGCCGCTAAAGACTTAAACATCGATACACTTGCATGTCAAAAATTCTACTTTGTGAGTTTTCCAGATCTGAACCATGTCCAAGACTGGGTCGTGACAGTGTTGTTGTTAATAACTCGCAGTTTTCCTCGTACACAGGAACGTCATATTGTTGAAATAATCACAGCAAGAGTCGACTCCCTGATTACACAAAAGCTACAAAGACACAGGCTGTAGCAGTGGACCTTCTGGTACTTACAGCACCACCACAATACAAAATGTATTTATACATTAGAGTTGCTTTAAGTGCCTCCAAGATGTAAATGTTAACAGATATTTTCAAAAATTCACTTTTAATAGTATGACTTCGCACACCAGCAGTGCCACAACCTACACCCATACAAACAAATAATAAAATGTTATTTGGAAGCACACCCAGCTGCAGGAGCCTGTGTCACTCCTGAGTTAATGTGTTTGACACACACCTCAACACACCTTTTTACTATTTACACTCCTGCTGGGAAATTAGCCTGGCTAGCTGTTGTTCCAGCAGGATGTACAGGCCGGACCTGCACTACAGTTGAATGATATAGTCAACAAACGGGTTGATTTGTTTTGGTCTATGGGAAAGAAAGCAGAGTTGGTATTCTTTTATTTTGAGGTTTCTATTCATTCTACAATGTGGTGTGTTCTCATGATAAAAGAGCAATGGGTGTGTGACTGATGTCTCCTGTTTTATTTGTCATACACCGTTTATCACATATCATTCCCCCATTATTGCTTTGTCAGTGAAGTTTTAAACACTCTGGTGCAGTCCTCCACTTTCAAAATAATAAATATGACACAGACTTAAACCAGCTGGAGTAAAAAAATGACCGTATGGCCTTTTGCTATCGGAAACACCTGTTGTCTGTCATGTCTTCCCAAAGAAAATGTTCTTGTACACAGGAATTAGTGGATTTTTACATTTTAAGGAGTCACAACAGTACCATGTTTAGAACTAACAGAATAACTGCACAGCTGGCACAAACTGTGACAACCTAAGCAGAAATAAAAAAATAAATAAAATATCAAACTTTATCAAGAAGATCTCTGGGGAGAGAATTGCAAAATCACCACTGCAATTAAAAGGATAGCATCCAAGTTATAACCATGATTACAACATTAAAAAAAGTTCCAATGTGACCAATATGTGTTTTTTAGTTTTGGGAGAGTATGTGAAGTGCATCTAGTAGAAAATCTTACTCTCCACTGGAGGACGAAGATGCTCCATCCAGTTCAGCTGCCTTGTTATCTGTGGCATCGCAATTTGCCGTCTCCTTGGTTTCACCAGGCGCATCCTCATTCGGACTGTCATTCAGATCCTCTGCAAAAAGTCATGAACAGTACAAATGACCCAGAGGAAGTGACAAAAAAAAAAAAACTTTAGAAGAATTATGAGAAAACAGAACTGGTGACAAAGAGAAAGCAACAATTGTGATTACAACATGAAATGACCTCCGTGGAATTTAAAGAGGAACAAAATCATATGAACTCATCAATTGCAATTCTCTGTTTGAAAAGATAGAGACAAACCTAAAAGACTCACAGCCGAAAAAAGTCGGACAAACAGCCATTTTGTAGCTTTTAGCACAGACATAAACTCGGACCAGTACAGCAACTACTAACTAAACTAAGTACTAACAGCAGACGCACAACTTGTACAGTGTCACCACAGCTCAGATTAATGAACCTTTCAGCCCCAACGATCTGTATTCACAGCAAACAGACCACTGTTAGCTTCTATTGTACTCGTTACCAATTTCATTATTGTACATGCAGGAAGTTTGATTAAGCCTTTTAGAAACTCTCATCATTGTGGAGACACAGTCATTAACTACTAATTGGTGTTTGGCAGCAGTATGAGGGACGGCCCACTGACACAAAGGCATGCTCAGTTCTGCCCAACGAAGAGGCCCGACTGTTCTCTATACAGTCCTGCACCAGCTGGTCTTAAACTGGGTTTAGGACACATTATGTCCAGTTCACGGTGAGGGACAGACACGCAATATCACCTCAATGAGCACTTATGTCTCAGTCAGTAAAAAAAAGAAAGAAAAAAAAGAAGTAGTAGTAGTGGATTCAGGCCCTCTGGAAACTGCTCTAATATTCTGGCTTTTGGAGTGACTAAAGCAGAAATCTTCCTGAAAAATCTGTCTGGCAGTTTTGATAAACGATGAAGCTTTAAATTATGTGGTTAAACATGAGAATGGGCCAATTTGTCACATGAAACACAGATAGTGTGTGTAAAAGTACAGTTCAAAATCTATATCTTCACAAATACCTAATAATATAAAAGGCATATCTGGAAAGTTGATGAGGAAAAAGTGACTAATGAATCTGCCTACCACCATTCTGTGACTCCTCATTTATCTCCTCCTTGAGATATTCCAGGAGGCCATCAAAGATTTCCAGGAGGTTGTTGATAGACTCTTTGTCCCCTCTGACAACATTTTCTCCTGCGAACACACAGCCATCCTCAGCATTACACTCGGTACTCATTAATTTTACTGCTGAATAAAAAAGGGGGATTGTTTTGCCCTCGTGTTTCAGCAAACCCCCCCAGGAAGTGAAGAAATTGGGCCATGAAGCCCAAAATAAAGTGATTTGGTGGAGAAATTTTCCAACATCTCCAGTTGGTCCAAGTGAAAGTTAAGTTTACCTTCTCTTACACAAGCAATGTGTTAATTATTATACCTGTAATGTGTGAGAGACTGATCTGAAGGTAATCCAGAGAGAGGGAATCGATCACAGACTGAACGTTATGGACGTCATCTTCTTGACTGCATGGTGCTGCGATGTAATCTAGGAACACACAGAGCACGTATGGGACCACAGAATCAGTGAAATGCACACATCACAAACTTAAAAAAACATGTGTTCACAGACTTCCTGCAACATTTTGGAACTTCACTTAACAAACATGCCATCACGAGGCTGTTAATGTCGCTGAGCTCTTTCCTGCTCTGTTAAGTACAGGAAAAGGCTCAGCGACATTAACAGTCTTGTGATGGCATGTTTGATGGTCTTAGGAAGCATTCCTGACATACTAAGCACACTCATGAGATCATACTCTGAACTAAAACCTCACAGCTTGTTAACCATCAGCATTTGTGGCCCTACGATTAAAGTTTAAGCAACCTTGTTAGGGCTAAAAATAATGGCTATTTTCATAATCAATTTTTCACTGATCATTTGCTGAATGGATTAATTAACCACGCAGTCTATAAATGTCTGGTGATGAAACTTTAAAAAGCTGTTATTGCTCATACAATAAAACATTTGTTTTTGATCTGTCTGACTTTGAAATCTTAAGATGTTCAGTTCATTATTTCATAAAACAAGAAAAGCAGCCAATCATCACAAGGTAGAAGCTGAAACTACAGAATATTTATTATTTTTGCTTGAAAAATAATCTAAAAGATACATTTCTCATTAAAGTAGTTGCCTGTAGTTGCTATTGTTGATCGACTAATCTGGAGCTGCAATGATTGCATTTCTTTGTCATTTTTGACAGCTTTTTTTTGTCCAACCAATTGTTCAAAACTGAAAGCCTCTTCATTTACTGTCACACTTTGGGATAATATTTGTGATGAGCATTGTTCACAATTTTTGGGGGGACATTCTATAAACTAAACAATTCATCGGTTAATTGAGAAATAATCTGCATATTAATGAATAATTACAAGTACACTCGTCTGAAAATCTTTTGCTTCGAGACTCCACTAAAGAAATGGTAGATATTCATTTGTAAATAAAACATATAGAACAACAATAAAATACATAATAATTAAGTTAAACAAAAACAGAGCATGCAGAGCAACAATATGGACAGCAGGGATACGGCGGATGACTTTCGTATGATCTCCAGTTTGTTTCCTTACCTGGAACTTTCTCCCCCAGGATGTTCTCATACAGGGAAATGAAAACATTTGCATCACAGTCCGTCAGTTTCCTCAGCCTCAAGTTTATGTGACACTTGCTGAGTAGATCATTTGCCACATCTACCCAATCTGTACAAAAGAAGGGAAATGGTTCATGTAAAGTCCTTAAGTGGAAATGTCTATAGAGTGATACAGGCAGAGAGTCGTGAAAGAGTTAAACAAGCAAAATTTTGCATCTTTGGCATGTTGACTTAATGAATACAGTCAGGGGACATTGTACCGTGAATTAATTCACATTTAGGGTTCTCATAGTGTGACATCCACTTGCTATTCATTCACAAGTCAGTTTCAGTACCTCCTCTCAGTGTGATAATGTTAATTCAATCATGAATACCCATCCGCGGCAAACTTCAGTTAGAGAGCGGGGAGTCATCTCTCCCTCATACACACTGCACTACTACACAAGCTACTGTTACAGACCACCCCTCCGGATCACATACATTACGCTTTTAACAAGTAATACCGGTGGCCATGGATTTGAGAAGAATAAACAGCAAGCAAACGTGTGTCTTAAGTTACCTGCCACCTTGACGTCAGCTCTAACGTGTTGTGACACAACTTTACCGGTTAACTCAAATGTAGCTAGCTAACGTTGCTAATTCTGCGTGCTTGCTAACGGGAACATGATAAGAGGACGTTGTACTGTGAGCTGTCATACTTCAATTAAAACGTGTCTCTAAAATGTATAATTAACGTCAAAAGCTGTGGTAACAGGAAAGCGACAACAGCTAACGTTAGCAGTTCACTATTAACGTTACGTGTCGTTAGCTTTCTCAGGACAGGAGCGCAGTATCGGCTGTCTTACCTCTCTCTCCCTCCTGGGTTCCCATGAAACAGCTGTCGACGAGAGGCGGCTGGAGCTCAAAATCCACTAAATAGCAACAAAAGGGTCTCGTATAACCCGGAACCCCGAGCCTGGCCTGAGAATGTGGGTCCGTTTTGTTGTTGTGGGTTTCAGTACCAGGGAGAAGGAACTATCGGCTCTTATTTAAAATTGAAGTCTTGTTTGATTGGACGATACGCTCGCTCTTTGTTTCCGGAAGTTCACGTTGATGGGTGCGTACCGCCCTCTGCTGGTCACTGTGTGCAATGCAGGCAATAATAATGTGTACAGCGTCAACCACAACTGGATGTGTGCTATAAATACTAAGGTCTCCCAGCATGTATGGCTATTTTATCCTTGCTAAAACCCACATATATTTTAAAATGATTGTATTCTCTCTCTCTCTCTCTCTCTCCCGTACACAAAATAAGAAATGTGTATTTATTCTTTGAAATGTATGTAGCCCTTTATATACTAATGGGTACAAACATGGCTTAAGATAAAGTAGAAAATGTAGATTTAAATATAAATACAAATAAGTGAGAACTGTATAGACACTGCAGTCTCCCTCTCTCTCTTTGCAGCTTTTTAATCAAAGTTACTGAACTCTTTTTTCAATCAACTCAAGAGATAATACAATGGTGCCCAAACTTTTTTTCCCTTGGATTGCCAAAACTGAAAGGAAGCACATGTGTACTGTATTGTTAATGCATAATGGTGCTAGGAACCCAAGTTTCCTTAATTGTCTGATTTCCTGTGCAAAGGGTCACTGTAAATCGCCGTGCTCAGATTACAATGAATAAATAATAATTATGGATCCTACATATTCAAAGAGCACTTGTACCTCACAGAAATAAAACAACACAACAAATGTTACTTTTTTTTTTTTTTATTCTTCACATCTGGAGGACCAAATTGAACCTAATGGTGGTCCAACTTTGGCAACCCTGAGAAAATATCAAGGCTGGAAAGCTTCACACCCACTGCTCAGTTCATCTCCAGAGGGTTAAGGGGTATTACAAATATATTATAGCCCAACACCACCAGGATGAGCAACACCTGCTGAACTCCTTACCTCCACCCTAATTTTGTATTCATTTATCTATTGTCTATAGATGATAATTTTATCAAATAAAACCTTTAACTCTTTTGAGTAAATAAGAAAACAGTGTGTAGAATTATTTTCAGCTTTAAGGTAAATTAAATTTATGTTTCAATGTTATCCTTTGAGAGGGGATTTTTCATTTGCATTAGCCCAGCATAAATTTGTACTTCCCCTCCACATTGTCTTCTATATTAGTTTTACTACAACTCATACACCACAATATTCAGGGATTAAATGTGGAGTTCTCATTGCTGTACAGTGCACACAGCAAACTACACATGGTGGCTCAGCAGGCCTTTTTGACTTGTCATTGTAGGAAAAAAACATTGGTGTTACTACTAACATTAACAATATATGTGTTCTGATAAGTGTCCCAGTAAGTAAAGACAGTGTGACAGTGAGTGAGCATGAGCAATACCCTGAAACTAAAGCAGCGAAAAGGAATTCAGCCATCATCAATAATATATTTACACCTTCTCCACTGCCCTTGACTTATTAAATAAAAACCCTTTGAGGTCCATTTGAATAAGCCTGAAGAGATATAGCAGGTAAAGCTGTAATAGTGTGAACAGTTTCTCAATAAACATCCATTTCCCTAAAGCAGAGGTGAGATTATAAGATCATGACTGTAGCTCTACATACAGGATATCTAATTAAAGGCTAACTACACCTAGCTCTTGCACTTATCAGATATACATTTGTGTGCAAGCAGTTTTCTCTTAGCAACAACAACACAGCAACAAAAAGTGCTGAAGATGTTAGAGAAGGTATAAAACAGCGGCCCAGTAGGCCTACAGTAAATGTGATGTACATGACAGATAATAACCTGTTGATACTCATCTAGCATCAGAAACAAAGCTGGATGTGAAACTGTTGTTTAGATGAGGAACATATATAAATAGAAATAAGCAACAACATGAAATAGGGAAGCTGAAATGAGATGAATCTACGCTTTAGTGTTTTTACAGTGAACTCCAAATACAGCAGCCTTGTCAGTGGCTTAACGACAAGTTTGAATCCCACCCCACTCTCCCCATTTCCTGTCACTCTTTGCCTGTCCTACACAAATAAAGCCATCAAAAGACAAAAAAATAAATCCCAACAGGTGATATGGGGTTAGAATGTTTTAAAGTGGCTCCCTCTTCCTGTTCTTCCTTTTGCCAGAGTCCACAGATGCAAAGTTAATAGGTATCAATGTCACACTGACTGATTCTTAACCTCCTTTTGTCCCTTATATGTGCTTTGTCTTTCTTTAATATTTTAACCATTCTAGTGGATTATTTATTTTTTAACTTTTAACCTGGTGTCCTGCTGTCTGATCACCAGGGGCGATGATAATCAGTCTGTCACGACTTCTTTCAGGCAGAACTTAAGACATGGTTGTTTTAAACCAATACACAAAGAGCTGCAATGTTGAAACACTGTGTACTGATATTGTGCATTTTATGTAATGACCACACACATGCCCCACCATCATCACAAATTAACATGAAGGACAAAGGCTTACATTTGTATCAAAAAATACTCTGATTAGATAATGGATGATAAGGACAGGAGCAACAAAATGGTTATCCTATTTTTTTTTTTTTTAAAACATTATTTTCTTGGCTCACATGTGGCGTATTTGTGGTTTAACTGGAATCTTGAACTTTGAGCCCCTAGCATTAAGATCCTTCCAGAGAGATCTGATCAAAAGTTGACATCTCTTAGTACAGGTGTTAAGGCCTCAAGACACATTTGAGATTTGATCACTAAATTTATGAAAGAAGACAGAATGTCAGATTTTACAAATAGAAAATAGTAGCCAATATAGGTAACTTCTTTGTTGCCTGTAGAAATACACTCCAGACTCCCGTAAAAAAAAAAAGTGCAATTTTGTGTGAGTTAGAAGTAACTATTAACTGTGTGATCACTGTCTGAAAGATTCTCAATTATTTGGGCCTTCTTGCAACTTCTGCAAATGTTATATATAAAGTTCTCTTTGTGCAAAACACATTGTGCCTGTCATAATGTAAGTGTTTATTTGTGGAAGGAGTTGGCACAACGCGACAACAGCACCACTGAGCATCTAGCTGAGATCCAATCATAATGCATCCTGATAGCATGTTAACAGGGAGGTGTACGTGTGGTCTTGAAATTTACTGCCAACAGTGAAAAGAGTCACTTTAACATCGTTTATTACTTGAAAACATGACAACAAATCTTGTTTGAGTGAATTGAGTGCATTTTGAAAATACATATTGGCACAAGGATGGCACAGCATCATAAGATTAATGAGTTCAGGCATCTGAACAAAATAAAATCACACGTTTTTCCTGGAAAGTGAAAAGGACTTTCGTTACCTTCTTTCCTTTACTTACCTGCCAATCAAAACCAAGCATTCTCCCTCCCGCTCACTTTGCTGTATGCATATTAACAGACAAATGTGGCAAGCTGAGAAAACCACCCTCTCGCTTGCATCAGGAAAAACTGAACACATACAGAGAAGTTGATGACTTCATGATATTCTGGAGACGAATAACCAAACTCCACAGAGGCAGCATAGTAGCCTCAAGTCCAGCAGCCCAGTCTAACATCTCACAGATAAGTAAATGGGACATATTCATCGTTTATCGAAATCTCCATACAATCACTGTCCACTTGAAGCGTCATTTAAGACATGATGCTACCTAAAATGGTAGTACTGCTTTGTGACATCGCCGAGTTGGTCCATGGTGCATCTTTTACTTTCGCCTAGGAACAATCATCGTCTTCATCTGGCAGGTTAGTCCATTTACTGCTGCTTTCACAGAAACAGCACTTCTGGGAGACCACAAGTTTTAGTCCTTTGACTTGTTTTCTAACTGTACATTGTCTGTTGCATTCCCGACATGACTTGAACAGCTGAAGGATGCACTCTTCATCAATGATGAACTCTGATGAGCTGAGGGAATCAGAAAAGATGCATGAATAGAATGATGACTTCTTGTTGTGACTTGCGTATATGTTCAGATGGGGGTAGTATTTAACGACGGAAGCCTCAACCTGGATTGCGATTATTGATAATAACAACATACCTCCCCAAATCCACCAGATGGCGTCCGTCCCCCACACTTAATGAGACGCTGACTTCGTCATCCTCATCTTCTGGCATATCTGTGTGTGGATCCATTTTAGCGTATCAGTCATTACTTCACTTATCCTGTAAACAATTAGCTTGCAATCTTAAAGGAGCAAAAAGCGAAATCATTTCACCGCTAGGTTTGCTGTTGAGCACTGCCTGTAGACCAAAACAAAGTGTGCCATTAGCCACACCTCCCTCTGCCTCTGCTCGACAATGACAAATGACAATGACAATATTTCCTTCTTAGCAACGACTTTTTAGCAAACCCCCAGCTGGATTGGAGGTTCAGTGATCAAGTTGTTAGAGCTGGTAGAAGCACTGCATAGCTGTGAGTTGCTCCAGTTGCCGATCGCAGCTGACTGCTATCGGCTGATTGGGCTAGAGCCATGGCCGGATCCTGGCTAGTGCTAGCACCGGGAGCTAATGCTAACGTTCCTACTCTTCTCCGTGAGTGAGACCGATGTTTCAGCCTGGTGTGACAGCCCGTGAGCCCCCCAGGTTGTCCGCCAGGCAAAATTTTACAATGCTAATTGAAATGTTAGCTGCCTGTCGGGCTACTCACCAAACACAACCGTAACGCCTGACCCATTGCTGAGGACCGAGCTGGTAACAACTCCAGCTCCGGACATTAACCCATGCTACATACTCATGCAATATAGCGGCAAGTGTGTAAAGTTACTGTAACACAGACAATAAAACAGACATTTGACTTTATGGTGTTACTTGCCTGTCAAGAAGAAGAAGAGCCAGCTCCGAGTCCGACTGTAGCCCCATTAGCTCTCGTAGCTCCCTCCACCTCGGAAACGCCAGGCCAATGTTAATTCTGGTTTTATCCCTTTCTTTATCGGACAATTTCTTTGCCAATGACCATTTTTTTTTTTTAGTCTGCTCCTGCTCGTCTTCATTGGAAGGTTTTGTTCCGCTGTCTGCCACTGCAGTTCGAAAATGCTGCCGCTGTCCCTGTCACTACTCACTGGCTGTCGCGTTTGATAGGGAGGGAGGAGGAGAGGAGGGAGGAGGCGGAGTTTCACATGAACGCACATGAACGCGCGGCCAGACCGGCTTGTAAACCTGAGGCTGGAGATCAACACAGAGAGAGGGTGTGTGACGTCATCCTATACTCCAGATGAAATTACACCTCTCGTTCTCCATGTAGCGATTTTTTAATTCCTTCAGTCTTAAATAATGCATTTCCGCTTATTGCTCCTTTAAGGATTTGTTTTCTCTGCTAATGTGAAGAAGACTCACCACTATCTTCATTATTTTCTGTCCGGTTGATTATCATCGACTCGTCTTGACTGTTCAATATTTGAGAAGCAGCATCTTCTGTCTGTGGTTCCTTTAAATAGGACAAGAAACAGCAACCCGTCAGCACAAAGCTTAGTTAAAACAGGCAACATCATTTAATTTATTGAGCACATTTCATAAACTGCAGCTCAACAAATACAGGTTAATATAGTTTAAAGATAATACATTTAAATCTGTAACAAAAGAACCAGTTTGTATTATAAATGCATGCAGTAAATTGTAAAACTAAAGCAGATTGCAGCTGGAATGTTGAAAGAGATGGAAGCAGAACCTGCAGCTCAAATCTTTTGTTAGTGTAACACAAGACCAAAAACATTTTCAATGGTATTTTTTATGTGTCTGCAGGAGAAACGCTCTGAAAACTGTAAATCAAAGCCCACAAATGCCCCTGACATTTACTTAAATTACAAGGCCAGTGCTGTTAGGTTGTTATGTTTAACTGCTTTATTGCTTTGGAGCTGGAGACAATACATGAATCATTTTCAGTCAGAACAACTGCTTTTATCAATCTTCAGGATTTTATCAATGATATTTATACTGTCACTTCGCAAATGATTTTCATGATTGAAATGTTTTTCAGATGAATGGGTAAGACTGTAAAATATCAGAAAATGGTTTCACCAGGAGGTAAGGAGATGTATTCAAACTTCTTGTTTTACGGCAGGTCCAGAACCAAAGCTTTTTAGTTTACAAAGATAACAAAGACAGACGATAAAGTGAGTGTCAAAATAGTTGCTGATTGATTTTCTGTCAGTTTTATTAAGTGGCTTATTGTTTCAGCTCTTGTGGGAGATGTGTCAGTCACATTTACCTTGCAGTTTTCAGATGACTGGACAGAAGGAGAAGGAGGAGGAGAATCTTCCTGCTTCACTTCAATTGGTGAATTCATCATCATCATTGGATATTCATCACCCATGCTTGCCCTAAATATACAAAACAAGAAGCACAAGAGTGTAAATTAACGTCACCTTTGTGCAAGTCTTTTTCAGTGGGTTGTGTGATTAACATGTTATACTATTATTCATCATTACTTCATGGTTTAAAAAGACAGCAGTAACACTCAGGCCTTCTCACCTGGATTCAGATGAACTTGTTTCACAGGCTGGTGGATCCGCTTGATTCTCTGACTTGGTCTGAAGATAACTACAGTTATAACACATGGCAATTAGCTTGCTGGTCAGTCAGTAAGGACTCAAACAGTTGTATTTATGGAACCACTGACGGAGAATAACAACACGTTTGCACTACATTAACGCAAGTGGTGTTACATACGACAGTATGTCAAGATGATACACACCTAACCTACCTGTCCAGTAGTATAAAAGCCATCTTTGAGTCCATTTTAATACCACATTTTTTCTTAACTTGTTGCCACTTCGTAGTTGCAGCGCCGATAGTTATTCTCGCCTTACTGCGCCGTTTATCACTGTCTCTTTTTGCTCGCTGGCCTTTCTCAGATCTAACCCTCTTCTTCTTACCGGTAGAGTCTGCAACAGCTGTTTTTTGAGGCTCTTTAGGCGCCATATTTGTTCATCACTGATTCATGACATCACGTCCAGTGCGCTGGGTCACAGAATATGGTGCAATACCTGTGCACTGGTTTATTAATGATAACTAAATATATTATTTAGCGTCATTTAATTAACACGAATTAATTCTGATGCATGAATTATAATTAATTCATTCTGTGAAACAGCAACACTGTCCATAGACATACATATGCTCATGTCAACCACAGCGGAACTTCGACAACAATAACCGCTTTATGGTAGCCCTACGGCAACTTTCAGGGGACACACTACGTCAAATAGATAAACACAGGGCAGTCTGTTCTACTAGTTATGTGCTAAAGCCGTTAGAGGAGGTGTCGGAGATGTAGCAAAAGTTGCACTTATATATAACGGGAAAAAGGTGTAAATGCTAAGAATAATAAAACAACGTATAACGCTAAAGTAAACAATTACCCCCACATGCATGGGCTATCAGAGACAACCACTTTATTCAGACACTTTCCTTTCACCGTAACCTGAAAATAAATAATAACTGTCACATCCATATTTACACGACACGCATCCTCTGTATGTCGTGTATATATAACGGTATTGACAATACATTTGACGTTGACTTTGGCTCTGACTTGCTTGTAGCCAGAGCCGGCTGGAGGCATAAGCCGAAATTCTTTTTTATTTAAAAAAAAAAAAAGTATTTATTTTTTACTTTACATTTTTACAGGTGAACAAGAGACCACGACTGTTTTCAGACTGTTAAGACAGTGTTTTATTATTCTGTAGGGAATTATTACTGTATTAGCAGTTTCTTTTTGTTTAAGTGACACTGTCACTTTGAGAGCGTTGCAGCGGTAGGTTGCGCAAGATCGCGGGAAATCATGGGAGATCACTGCGTTCCGTGCAGAATTAGTTACACGGAAGTAGCAGTAGTGGGAGTGAAAGACGGACTGCTGAGGTGTGTATTTTGATGTCGCTTGTGAAAAATATCCCCATAGATAAAGCACAAGAATAACTGTTTGCATAAACTGTGTCCATTTTTATGTGTTTGATGAATTTAGAGGGGAGATAGAGCGCATTGAGGTCAAGGTATGTGACTTGGCGCACGAGCTGCACACAGGAGTGAGAGTGAGTTTAAAACTATTCATAAAATCTGTTTTAAGCTCATGCAAGAATGTTTACTTGAAAATGTATTTTTGTTCATTAGTGTAATTTATTTACAGTATGTTTTCTGTGAACTTAAGAATATGCTGTAATGTGACTATGAGTTATGTAGCTGGGGAAATGTATTTATTTGTTTTTCTGTTTTTTATTTTATTTATTCAGAAAGAGCCACTACTGTTTTCTAGTCAAGTCTAGAGTCACTTTTAACTAGAGCAAATGTCTAGGACACAGAGATAAGTGTTTGAAGTTCATAAGCTAACTGAGGTTTACCGTCAGTGTGACGTAGCCTACAGTGAGGAAAAATATTTTGTTTGTTTGATATTGATTACCTCAAATCCTCAAAATTGCAGTGTTAATGCTGTTTCTTTTATAAATTGCAGTCGGGGAATAAAAGACCCACAATAATTATTCTACCGTGTCCGGTCTCCTCATGCAATCTCTGCTGTTGTATTTTGTTATTTTTCAATTCAAGTTCAATAAACCACACTTAGTGCTTCACTTTGAATATGAAAGTTAAAAATACATTTGTGATTTTAGTACCCTCTAAGGTTAAAAGGTGACTGATTTGGTGTAAATAACAACTATATTAATACAGGGGTCTACCAAGCCCAGGGGGCCAGAGGTCTAGAGGAGCCAGGAGCCCCAAAACATTTGTGGCATGTGAGCAAGGATGGATTACTGAATAAGCCTACCGGGCCCAAGAGGTCAAGGGGCCCTGAAGCCCAAGTTGTTGCATGAAGTAACTACCTCAATAAGTCAAAAAGCAAAAGGCTATGAATCTGAACAAATTTAGGTATTGGCCTTCTCCAGCTGGCCATCCCAAAAATGCACCAGAATACAGGAAATCACATCTACCAAATTCAGAATTTTCTGGGGGAGGACCCCCAGACCCCCCTTCCCCCATTTGCACCCACTTTCATACAAATAAGGTGGTGGTGGGGGGGTCCTTATGCATCTGTGCCCAGGAGGACAGTAGTTCATAATCCGTCACTGTATTAATACAATTTATAATGTGACATTATAGTGTGAGATTTGTGTCAATAATTGTCAAGCACAGGTGACTCTGCAGAGGTGGGAGGAGGGCCCCAAATCAAATTCTGCTTAGGGCCCCCAAAAGGCTTGGGCCGGCACTGCCTGTAGCTGTTGTGAGCCTTTGGCTACAGTTAGCATAAAGCTAATCAACTCACAACATTACTCGTCAATTGTGACCACAAACCGCCTGCTTTATTAGATTCACGGTCATTTCAACTACACAGCCAATTACTACCACACCTTTAGATTGTCAGCTAAGTAAAACTTACATTGGAGGCTCACCTGTCCAGGAGAAGAACAGCAAGCTCAGAGTCCAACTTCAGCCCGATGCTATCGCGAAGCTCTCTCCACCTCGGATATGCTTGTCCAATGTTTACACGCGATTTATTCCGTCTATTATCACTCTCCCTCTTAGACTCTCGTTTATCTACATCGGTCTTCCTTTTTTTGGCTTGCTTAGCCGTGTATACTTTTGCTGGTAATGCCGGGATAGCGACTTTTCCTGCCGGGACATCCGCCATTGCACCTTCACGGAACGTGAACGCGCATCGACTTTGGTCGAGCAACCAATAGGAACGCCCAAAACAGCTTGCTCTGTAAAATGAGCTGTGATTGGCTGAACGCTGCCGTCACGGCACTGATTTTTTAAGGCCTGAATACAGAGGCAAGAGGAGACACACAAGTCCAGTGTTCTGTCATAACACTGTGAATTACAATATGCTAAAAGGTTGTTATTGATTTTTGACCAAATGACGCCAGAAATAACTTACACGCTCCAGCTCCAGGAAGGATGGTCCTTGTTCTTTTGATTGACTTGCTCTACGCGTTAGCCAGCTTTGTTTTAGCCACCAACGATAAACGTTATTACATATATCAAATGTAAACCGACATCTCGCAGTGGGTTTCATAAATAACACATTACATACCCCTCAATGAGAAAGTGGGCGAACTGAGGGTCAGATTTGAATCCCTTTAATTCCCGCAATTCTCTCCATTTGTGAAATGACCGACCGATGTTCACTTGTGTTTTCGACCGTCTTCTATCACATTCCCTTTTCGCCTGCTGTTACTCGAATAATGACCGTACTCTCCTTTTTCTCTTTGCCAATAATGTATCAGTATCAGCCATAACCATAAAATAACGACAAATCCCCTCCTACATCCTTATAACTGGAGAATGTACTCACTGTCCAACTTTCTTCTTCTCTTCTTTTTGTTTAATGGCGGCCGACAGCCGACGTTTAGGTGCAACACCGCCACCCACTGTGTCCTTTCCGACTGGACGGAAAAAACGAAACTATTTGGTATTTAACTAAAATTCAAATAGGTTCAGTTATTGAAAATATCCTCAAGCATAGGTCCGGAACATCATAATGTCTAACTTGCGTCATGATTTAGTGCGATATATATTGAAGTAGCCTAATAGCTGTATCAACGTCAGCATGTAATCAACACCTGACTGTCAAATCAAATAAAGAAAGAACAATTCAAAAACATTTTGACAATATTTATTGTCACTTAACATTTAATTATACAGATATATAATAGGCTACTGTAGATATGTATCATTTGCTTCTCTCTAAGGAAAAGAAGGGCTGCATTTAAAAATAAAATGGTCAAAATAAATAAAATAGCTTTTTAAAAATTGTTCATCTTAAAATAAAGCACTTAATTTTAAAAAAAATAAAATAAAGTGCAGCAGCAGCTTGAGTTTCCCTTTTTCTTTGTTAATGTTTCACATCTTAACAGTCTCAACCAATTTTACAACAGATAGATACTGCATTGCTACATACCATCCTTACCATTGATCACTACTACTGTTATCACTAGTAATCACATTTCCATGTGCATTTCATCATTATTGCTGTAATACATCTTTGTGTACTTTCACTCCTGTCAACCATCGCTTATAATTGAATACATTGTGATCTCGTTGATCTGCTCTGTACATGCGACATCTATTGCACGTCTGTCCGTCCTGGGAGAGGGATCCCTCCTCTGTGGCTCTCCCTGAGGTTTCTTCCGCATTTTTTTTCCCTGTTAAAAGGGCCTTTTTTGGGGGGCAAGTTTTTCCTCACTCGAATCGAGGGTCGAAGGACAGAGGGTGTCGTCTCTGTACAGATTGTAAAGCCCTCTGAGGCAAACTGTGATTTGTGAATTTGGGCTATACAAATAAAATTTGATTTGATTTGATTTGATTTGATTCTCAACACATCTAAACAATTGAACAGTTTTACAGTTTCTCTTTCATTGAGCTCTAGCTTGTCCTGCCAGGATTTTAAATCTGGGCTGGAATAGTGTCAGGGCCATTCTCATACACATGTGCAGGTGCTCATTGGTGAGCCTGGAACGATATTTAGTTTGAAAAATGTTCATTGTGGAGAATGAATGAGTCCATTCTGGGTTGAAAGCTCTGTTTTCGCTGTCCACTTTTCGCCATGTGTGGTTATTTGTCTCTGTTGTCTCCGGCTACTCGTCTCTCTGTATCGCTCACTCGTCTGTCTGTATTCAGAGTCGCAATGTTTATCGCCTGGAATGCACATATTTGATTGGCTGAGTAGCATCACGTGGGATGGCTTAAAGAATAACTACCGTTTTTTACAACCTGGACCTTATTTCTAGCATAAAATATTATCATTTACTCACCCAGATAACTTTGGTGTCATTTGAAGTCGTTAGGACGAAATTAGATCCAGTGTAGCGCCGGTATATCCATATAATGCGAGTGACAGGGCACTGAAGCACAGCCTCTATATAACGCATTATCTGCCACGAAACTAGTTCATTTCACCAATATTTTGTCATGATACGCTAGCGCCATTCCCCTCTGAGTCCGGGCTTGTCTGTTATCAACATCCGAGTTCAAACTAGCAGTAGCAGCCACAGGTAAACAAGCCGTCTGGGTCCGGACTCGGACTGCGGTCCATCTGTGAGTGACCCATGATACCCATGTTTATTCAGTTCTTGAGATTAATTTTTATTCATTATTTTTCTCTATCCAATGCAATGCCATTGCAATAGCTAACATCTAAACTTAAACGTATACTGTTTGGAGATCTGGTCCAATCACTGCTCACTGCTGGGTGAACGCATCACTAACTGTGCGTGGCTTGTGATTTTTTCTGCGAAAGTTGCCACGACACCCAGTGTGCATCTTTGCTATTACAGCCAATGCAAGGGCTTTCTTCATTGGGCCCAATCATCATTGCCATTACCTCATTCAGCGATAGTCACTTAAATATGCAGTCTGGAGTTTTGAGAAAAGAGGGGACTTGGCAAGAATATTTGAATGATACAGCTCCCAGGTCCCTCCTTCTTCCTCTGTGCTGGGCTGCAGCCCTGCTTTCAAAGCCCCTCCCCACAGAGGAGCCTGCTGTGCACGAGCACGCCTGTAACGATGGTAATGGAGGACGCGAGATAACCAAGATGCCGCCACCATAGCCTTGTGGTAAAAACATAGAATGAAACATGTATCAAGCAATGGTACTTACTTATCCAGCAGAAAAGCGGCTAACTCTGCGTCGCTCTTCAGTCTTTTTAAATCCCGCAGCTCCCTCCACCTCTGAAAAGACTCTCCGATGTTGATCCTACTTTTATTTCGGGCACAGTCCCCTTTCCTTTTACAACGTTTTTATTCCTCAGCCTTCTTATTTTTTCCCTGTGATGTGAACAATGGTGGAGCCAACCGTGGGATAGGCATTTTTCCGAGCTGTTTTCTCTCTGCCATTATTCTCTGCCTTTGAACTAGCGATATCGGACTGGGAGTTAAAAACACAAACTTTAGGACACATTCTACAAATATGCATTTCAAAAATATTTTAATTTCAACTCATTCTTTTGTATGATGTCCTGGAAACTGAAGGAGAACTTGTCTCTAATCTGTAAACACCAATTTAACCCCAAAAGTTGGTATAAACGTGGTATCAAGTATCAAGTGGTGATTTCCAGACAACTATTTTAAAGTAGTCACTCTGGGTGGATTTGGTGACACCTGTTGTTACGGGGTAAAAAATAAATAAATAAAAACAAAACCTGTTGTTACTTGAGGTAACAGCAAATGCAGTTTAATACTACAGGTCACACAGTTCTGGGGGGAAAACAAACTATTTGTCATTTTAATAAAAAAAAAAATCAAGCAATAATTGGCCTTGTAACATCTTTCTGTTTATCGGATTGTACACTGAACATGGCAGGAGTCTGCAAATAGCACATCATGGTGAAAGTAGTGGGTTAGCTCCCCAAGAGGTCAGGGGGTGTGCAGCCTGGTGCCCACAGCTGCTCCTCCTTGTTCCATTAATCCCTGCAATATTTCAGATTGATCAGCTGTCCGAAAATGCATTAAATCACTGTTGTCTTGTTTTGTAGACACATCGCTGATAGATGACAGCAGCATATCCATCATTAAGCATATCCAGCTGCCTAATAATGCTCCACTTTAAGGCACATCTGACACTGGTTCTGCACCCAAATTCAGATTCATGTAAGCCAGAGTTAACACTGGGCTCCTCAAGTCTCTAATGGGTCGTGTAACTCTGAGACTGAAGATCGCCAATCTTATTTAGCTGCGATGACTGAGTCTTGGCATTTAGACACACCTTCTCCTTTGGCTGACGTTTCCTCTTGGGCGCTCTGTGTGCTTTATGAATGTTAATGTTTAGAGCTTCAGGCTGGCTGGCCCACTTGCGTTGATAATGGCAGAAGTAGCAGCTCTGGTAGACTATGAAGTAAGGACCTCGAGTGAATTTGGAGCAGCGGCACGCTCTGTCGCACATCGGGCAGTTCTTCATCAGCTGCAGGATGGCCTCCTTGTCAACAATGTGCTGCAGAGGTTCTCTGTTACAGGACAGGAAAGATATGACACACAGGTTATATGGAGCCGGCAAGAGGTGGAAACTTAAATCTCACCATGGATACATTTTTGCAGGTGGTAAACAATACGCTGTATCACAGAGTTCTCACTTTAAGCTACATAATTTACTTGGTACATTGGAAAGAATATGACAAATGTTATTTAAAGACTTACTTCTCCACTGTTGCAGTGGACGTCTCAGGTGTATTATTGGACAAACTGTCTTCAGCAGGCTGGACAACATCAGAAACTTAAGGGAAGAAAAATTACTTTCAAGCTGGATTCATGAACTGCATTATTTATATCATAGTAAAATAGCAAAGATGGAGACATTGACATTTACTCCTTCCAGTTGTATATAGTCTTTCCTATAAAGACTAATATATTTGCGTCGTTGAGGCGGCGATGAGGGAGAACTCTTTGTTCGGATGCGTGTTCTTGAAAAACAATAAACCAATGTCCAGTTGTTCTGTAACTTTCAGTGCAGTGACCCGTTTATTCATTTACCATTCATGCCAAAAAATTTAACTCAAAACGTTAATAATTTTTCTAATTTCTATATTAACACACTCTCTCTCTAACACGGTCAAAAAACTATATGCGGTTCCCTCTCACACACCTGCCGCTCATTACCTGGCGCATACCTACATGCCTTTTCTGGTGCTTGTGACACCTTGTGTTGGGACCAAAAACTACAAGTAAAATAAAAATAGAACAAACCAAAATATTGTTATATGGCTCCAACAAGTTGTTTCTTTGTTTTTTACCTTTCCCATCTACTTGTTTATGAGAATGCTGCAAAGCTAATTTGTCGGCATTTCCAGTAATTTTTTCCGGACCGCCCAACTTTCCATGGACATGGAGGCAAATAGAATTGAATTTTCGTTTTTGGGTGAACTTATCCTTTAACAACGTGGTTTACTGATCATCAGTGTTGCATCAACAATGTCCCAAACGGATAGCATAGCAGTCATCTTTACACACGACCATCACACACAGGTGTAGCTACTTGTAACACATATGTCATTAATGAATGCCACATGCACCTGTAAACTTAACTTGATAGTGAAAATCATTCACTGACTCACCTGTGTCTCCGATCTGGCCTGGTGGTTTGGTGTCCTGCTGCTGTAAAATAACACACAACACAGTCACACTCTTAACAGCTGATGGCAGACATGAGTTAAAGTATTTAGTATGACTAAAATAAACTATCCAACCAATCTACTCCGTGTTCCTCAGGACAGACATTACACACCCAGTGTGTAATCCTGTGTCATCGTCTGCCTACACAGTTTTAACACTTTGTGCCAGCCAAGCTAGCAGCTAACATTAGCTAGCCAGCACTGTCATAGAGAAAGCAACTGCCAAATTAATGGTAATACATCACCGCCTCATCAATCCGACTGAATGATGCATCTACTGTCACCTCCTGAATATCAGGATTTCCATGTCCTATAACACAACATCATGTTTTTTCTTCATATCACTTGCTGACACCCCGTTTGTTTATCCTCAGTGACTTAAAACCACAATCTCTATACCACATGAGCAAGAAAAAGTCCACAAGCTCACAAAGGTAACTTTAAAACTCACACACATAAGGAGCTTTAATCTCTGTGTTGAGCCACTTGTCTAGATTGTGGGAAAAGATATAATCAAAACACTGATCTTCATCAAGTGATTCTCTTACTTCGACCATATTTAAAGACCCAAAACATAGTCTTGACTAACATTTCTGAAACTACTTTGCACCAAAAATTGTATGTCTAGGTAGTGCTAGTAGTGGCATTAGTAGTAGTGATCAACCAATTTCACAACATGCTGAGCTTTGTGTAATCAAAATTACATTACTACTCTCCTTTTTGGCATCATGGGAATCCTGGTCAGCCGTCCCACATTGTTGGGCTCAGCATGGTCAAGAATAAGCACAGCCATACATCCCCCATCCCATTTCTAGAAGCTGTCGTCACTAACATTTCGGTAGAAGATAACCAGAAGTGCATCACCTCCACTCTTTCTGCAGCCACTTGTACAGCTCTTGGAGTAGCATTCTCCCTCATATACACTCTCTTTCGTTTTCCGCTTGTTGTAGGCACCCTGAAGGCGTCATGGTCAAAGTGCTCACTACAAACTCGGTAGTCCTTCTGCCTTAGCGTCTCGGTCGGCGTGTTGATGACGAGTTGCAAAACAATTAGCCACTGATTAAGGGTATCCCTACTGTACCGGAACGGCAGTCTGTGAAAAGTTTCTGTAATGTTACTTTTCATCTTCTTCTCACATCCGGGAAAAGCACAAAAACGAACCATCTTCATTTACGCTGTGACCGCTTAGGTGTCTCTTCTCTTCACTCAGGTCCATGGCATCCATGCTCAGGTCACCGATACCTACGTCTTCCGGCAACAACTATCCACGCGATATCTTACGTGACTTTTCCGGCTTTTGGTATGGATTTTGATGATTGGTCTCCGGTTGATGGAGGAAGTAAAACAAATGCGAGGCGAAGTATGGATGCAAGAGCATCTGCCATCCAAAATAATTAAAGAAGTTTAGAGGGAAATAGTTCAGAGGAGGATAACCGGATGGTTCATGGGAAGGTAGAAAGGGAGGAATTTAAAACAATAATTAAGTTCAGGAAGGAAGGTGAGCAGATCAAAGGAGAATTCCAATTATTTGACACCTGGACCTTATTTATAGGGGTGTGTGTGCTGGTATACTCACACAGACAATTGTAGCGCAGCTCGGAGTCCTTCGGAAGTTATTTACATCCAACCGATCGTGACCGCAGCTCACCGGGGCCACGGCAACGGAGCTTTTAAATATGAGTTATCTGCCGCGAAACTCGCTCATTTCACCTACATTTTTTCATGAATGGTCAGTGTTATCATCATGTTAGCTCAGCTAGCTTGTTGTCGTCTTCACCCAAACAAACTTTTGATGACGTCATAGGCATGCGCCGCCAAAACTCAGCTGTTTCACTTTGTTTTTGTCGGCTATTTCTGTGCAACATGGCAGAATATTTATCTGATGTAGAGGTGTCGGACGACGACGACTTTGAGTATGATGGGTGTCCGTACCGTTTTGAGCCAGAATACACCGACGAGGATTTCCATGAAAGGAGGACGCAGAGGCAGCGAGCCGAACAGCTGGCCCAAGAACAAGAAGCCGCTGCACGTCCACGAATAGCTGCTAACTGGTGGTGCGCGTGCGGACATTGCTCGCCGATGACAACAGAAGAGGAATGTATTTGCTGCTCAGAGTGGGACTTGAGACCAGGGGATACACGTATTGATGTCTCCATAAATATATGTCTGACTACTCTGGAGGATTTCTCGGCGATGATAAACCGGGCTGTGGTAGAGACTTTTTTCCGTGTCCCGAAAGTAAATTGGAAGACCCAGCCAAAGCCAGCAGGACCGAGCGGCCAACTTTCGATTGAGTAAGTACTCTATACATGCATAAAGGGTCTATTTTCCATGAATTTGTTTGCTTTATAAGTAAATAACTTGGCGAATTTGGATATCTGTACTTTATAGTAATGGCTTGTGTAGAATACAGACCACCGACTGAAGCTATTAGCTAGGAGAAATTAAAGAGAAACAGGGTTGACAGTTTCAGAGATATTATAAGGAGGTTGGCGTTTACGAAATTCCGTTTAGTGTGCGGGTCATTCTACAAAATCCATTTGATATTCATTCCTGAATATCTTTTCTAACTTCTCCATTTACTTTTTGCTAATCCTCTGTCCTATAGGCAGTACAGACTGCCAAATGATATCCAGACAATCCTGTTGGCTCCTTATCTGCTCTGTGTTGGGTTTTGATTGGAGTGGATTGTGGGAGTGCTTCAAACTGAACTTCTGGAAGATATACCTCACCACTGGCACTTCCCTAAAAAAAAAAAAAAAAAAAAAAAAAAAAAAATAATTATGTTACCCAGCATCATAACAAAAGCAGTCTTTACCGTACCAATGTACCCACATTTCGAATAAATAATATTAAAATTGCAGTGCAGTTTATTATACATTTTTGATTTTTCAGATGGTCATATAAGCACAATTGAGTGACGAACAGGGACTAAATCAGGTCCATACAACAGACTTATTAGTTTTTGAGTAAGCATATGAATTACTTGTAAATGTGGGGAAATAGTGCAGACCCCTAGTTACTGGACCCAGATTCACATGTTATTGTCTGCAGAGTAACATTTCAACAACGAGCATGGACTCGTGGGTTGAGTTACAGCACAGTATTATTTGCAGGAATGTATTTATAGTAGGCTACTCCCGCTTAGACATGGGCCGTGCAGATAATTATTCAAATGTTATTGTACTGTTTTTATACACTGGTCGACGTGCACTGGTTATAGCATAATAATATCATTATATCTTCAAAAGAAATGAATTACCTCCGCTGCATCTGTTTTCCCCTCCGAAACAATTGGGATGGCAGTCCTCTTGAGGTTCTGACGCTGGGGTTGCTTGCCTTTTTTCTTTGGCTTCGTGGGAATAAAGTCCTCCGCAGCGAAGTGAGCACTGCAGACCCGATGACTCGCCCGCTTCAATTCTTCCACTTCAATATTCGTATCCATTTTGAGCGCAACAAGCCAGAGCTTTAGTAACTCCGGGTAGTCCAAAGGAGGCCGGTGGAAGCTGAACTTTGACGAACTAGTCATTTTGTTTGGACAAAGTGGAAATACACAATGGCGAACCATGTTTGTAGCAGTGCAGCCGAGCGTAAAACAGCGTGGACGGCACGGTACAAGAGTATCAGCTGAGTTTTGGCGGCGCATGCCTATGACGTCATCAAAAGTTTGTTTGGGTGAAGACGACAACAAGCTAGCTGAGCTAACATGATGATAACACTGACCATTTATGACAAAATGTAGGTAAAATGAGCGAGTTTCGCGGCAGATAACTCATATTTAAAAGCTCCGTTGCCGTGGCCCCAGTGAGCTGCGGTCACGATCGGTTGGATGTAAATAACTTCCGAAGGACTCCGAGCTGCGCTACAATCGTCTGTGTGAGTATACCAGCACACACACCCCTATAAATAAGGTCCAGGTGTCAAATAACCGGAATTCTCCTTTAAATGGGAATTGCCGTTTTTTACAACCTTGACCTTATTTCTAGCATAACATATTATCATTTACTCACCCAGATAACTTTGGTGTCATTTGGAGTCGTTCGGACGAAATTAGATCCAGTGTAGCGCCGGTATATCCATATAATGCGAGTGATTGGGGCACTGAAGCGCAGCCTCTATGAGCATTATCTGTCATGAAACTAGTTCATTTCACCAATATTTTGTTACGATACGCTAGTGCTATTCCCCTCTGAGTCCGGGGTTGCCTGTTGCACTGAAATTTCCCAGCTTGGGATGTATAAAGTCTATCTATTTATCTATATTACACCGATCCATGTGCACAGGTTATAGCCTAATAAAATCATTACCCAAACCTGCATTAGAAATGCATTACCTCCGTTGTGTCTGTTGTGTCTTCTGCGACCATCGGGACAGCATTCTTCCTGAGGTTCAGACGCTGAATTTTCTGTCCTTCTTTCTTTGGCTTTGGAGGGAAAAAGTCATCCGGCGTGAAGTGAGCACTGCAAACCCGATTATTCCCACCTCTCAATGCTTCCACTTTAGTATTCGGGTCCATTTTCAGCGCAACTAGCCAGAGCTTGAGTAAGTCCAGGTCGCGGAGAGGAAGCCCGTGGAAGCTGAACCTCGTCCAACTGGTCATTTTGTTCGGACAATTTGGAAATACGCAGAAACGAACCATTGCAGTGCCAAACGAGCTAAACGAGCCGACCGCCGAAGAGTGGCTGTGTTGTGGCTGCGCGCGGCGCTCAGAGATGACATCATCCAGGCCAGAGGTTAGTAGGTCAACCTACAGAGACCCCGGATGTTGATAATAGGCAACTCAGAGGGAAATAGCACTAGCGTATCATAAAAACATATTGGTGAAATGACCTAGTTTCGTGGCAGATGATGCAATATTTAGAGGCTGCGCTTCGGTGCCCTAATCACTCGCATTATATGGATGCGAGATGAGGAAACTAAACAGATTGTTACAAACAGTAAATGGTGAGAGAGTAGAAAGTTTGTCAATCCTTCTTGAGTTCCAGGACTTGGTGCTCCTGGATAAAATAAAGATAGGATGTATGTATTTCCCAGTCAGGCCTTATAATTATGTTCCTTCTCCGCTTCGGTGTTACAAATGCCAGAGGTATGGGCATATAGCCATGGCTTTCAAAGGAAAGCAAAGGTGTGGTAAATGTGGAGGGGATCATAGATTCGAGGACTGTGGAGATAATGTGCAGGCTAAGTGTTGTAATTGTGGTGGCCAGCATAATGTGACATATGGGGGTTGTGAAGTCAGGAAAAAAGCAGTGGAAATGAGTGACGCCGAGATCGAAAAGTGGCCAAAGGTATGTCGATTGCTGCTCAGCGGCTTATACCGATCCCCAGACTCTTATACCGTTCCTCGGAGTGGTGTGCCGCTGTTATGCCGCTGATATTCCACCGACACATGACGGTGTGTGTCGTTAGAGACTGTTATGCTTCTGAGAGACTGTTGGATGAGTACCGTCCCCTGATGGATATGGTTTTACGACAAGTGCTGCCGTAAATGTATACTTTGTTTTAGTCTTTTTTGACAATGCTAACTTAACACATTGCCGTAAATAAAGGAACGTAGGCTATGTGTTTCTTTTGAATACATTGCCGGATATGAAAGATTTATCCTGGGAACAAATCAACAGAAGACTTGAGGAAGTTGGGAAACCAAGGGTTCCTAGGGACAAGACTTAGACTTAATAATTATTCTTCAATGGAACGCAAGGAGTTCAATAACAAATGGTCAGGAAATTAAAGGATTTATTAAAGGTCTTAGAAATAAACCAGAAATTATATGCATTCAAGAAACTTGGCTAAAAACAGCATTAGATTTTGTAATTAAAGGATATGATAGCATATGCAGAGATAGGGTGGAGGGAAGTGGAGGAGGCTGTATAATATTTATGAAACAGGAAATGCAATATAGAGTATTAAAGAAAGGAAAAGAGTGGGAAATTATAGTGATTGAAGTTTGGACAAAAGATGGTTTGGAAATTTAAAACCTAGTATGCCTCAATGATGGAAATGGTACGAGAATTGATGTTAGAAAGGGTACAGAATCTGCCATCTTACTTTATTGTCAGAAACAGTGGCAGGTATTTGTACTTGGGAAATTGGAAAAGAAACAACAGTGGGAAGTGACCATTATCCTATGATAACAGAAGTAGGAGTGAGATTGGAAGAGTATGATACTGGAGGAGTAGATACAGTAGATGGGTTTTCAGTAGGGGAAAATTTAAGCAGATTAGTGATAAGGACCACCATAGCCTTGTTGTTAAAACAGAATGAAACATGTATCAAGCAATGGTACTTACTTGTCCAGCAGAAAAGCGACTAACTCTGAGTCACTCTTCAGTCTTTTCAAATCCCGCAGCTCCCTCCACCTCTGAAAAGACTCTCCGATGTTGATCCTACTTTTATTTCGGGCACGGTCACCTCTCCTTTACAGCGTTTTTGTTTGTCAGCCTTCCTATTTTTCCCTGTGATGTGGGCAATGGTGGAGCCAACTGTGGGATAGGCATTTTTCCGAGCTGTTTTCTCTCTGCCATTGTTCTCTGCCTTTGATAGATGACAGCAGTGAATTAAAGTGTTAAGCTTACTAACAAATGCATTTCTTGTTAATTCTTCAAGATAAAAACGCTACTCATGAGTCGTCAGTTAAATGCATTTAATATAAAGCTGAGCAGTAGTAAATGCTTAAAAGACATTTATTTAAAGCAAAATTTACAGAGATTGTCACTTTAACAACCAAGGATATAAGGGTATTAACCTTAACAATAATGCGTCCTGCCCAGACAAAAGTGGGCATAAACATATCAAAGTGAAATACTAAGTGCTTGTGAATGTTAAACAATTCCTCCCAGTTTACTTAAGGTCCTGATACACAAGGACAACAGTCGGCTGTCAGTCAACATCATGGCCATCACTGAGCGTCTGTGGCCCCTCTGTTTGCTGTGTGTCTGCACTGTTGGCACCAGCTGGCAGCTTTTTGTCCAACTGAGTAAGTAGACTCAGGGGCGATTCTATGGGCGGAAATATGTGCCACTAGAAACTGAATTTAAACCATTTATATTGAATTTGAATTGCTAAACTTGAATAATTGCATTAAAAAACTGAATTTCAATCACATAATTTGAATTTGTATTGTTTAATTTGAATCATTGCATTGAAAAACTGAATCTGAATATTATAATTTCAAATCGAATTTATTAGTTTGGAACTGAATTCCAATAAACTTGAAACTGAATGTAAGATTATGAAATTTAATTCAGTTTTTTCTGAATCTATATTTGATCCTCACTGAAAATTCAACGCTATATACAGACCCTTTCCAAAAATTTAGAATATCATGGACAAGTTTATTTATTTCCATAATTCCATTCAAAAAGTTAAACTTTCATAGATTATAGATTCAGGGCCCACAATTTAAACGGTTTCAAGTATTTATTTGTTTATTTGTACATAATTTGGGCTTCCAGCTCATAAAACCCACGAAAACAGGAATTCAAAAAATTAGAATACTGTGAAGAAATCAGCCCAAATTTTGCAGGGCATGAATGTTTTAAACTGAGTGTCACACACTAATCATCTACTAAACTCAAAGCACCTGCACATTGCAGGGGGACAGTGAGAGAAGCTCACATTTGTTCAAATTTAAACCCAAACCAGATGCTCTGGAGAATATGGAGATTACGTTTAAGGCTTTTTCAATTATAGATTTATCTCGTAGAAAAAAAATACTGTATCATCAGCAAACTGACTGATGCAAATTCATAGTCAAAGAAGGTAATCTCTTTCATTTCCGAATGATTTACAATCAAATATGCCAGTATTTGAGTACGCAAAATGAAAAGTTTGGGTGATATGGGACAGCCTTGTCTAATTCCTCGATGAATTTTTTTTCCTTTCCATTCCTGGATTAAGAGAGATGTAGCTTCTCATGTCATTATAGAACATTTTAATGATCGCGCAGAATTTAACTCGAAACCCAAATTTTTCAAGTTTTTTGATCAGAAATGTATGTTCTTTGGAGTCAAATGCTTTGTTTCAGGGAGGGATTGATAGTCTAGCATATCTAATATAAGTCTGACTTTGTTATGAATATTCCTACCTTTAATGAAAGCAGACCGGTACTCATCCACTAATTCAGCCAAAACCTGTTTGAGTCAATTAGCGTTAACAAGAGCTAGTATTTTATAATCATTGCAAAGCCGAGTTATTGGTCTCCAATTGTCAAGTTTCAGTAGATCCTTATTTGATTTAGATAGTAGAGTTATCAACCCTGTTTTCATTGTTGGGGGTAAGCATCCTTTTCCTATGCATCCAATGAAGATGATGTCTTTGATGTCATTCCAAACATGTTTGTAGAAATCTATTGTTATACCATCAATTCCTGTTTGTGCTTTTCTAATCCAAAGAAGTAAGCTGATTTTTTTTTCTCCATGTTCGAGCCACCTGGCTCTTGATCTTACATACCGTTTGCCTTTTCCAAGTAGAGCTCATCTAACTGAACTTGAAGGGCATGTAATTGAGCCTTTTCCTCCACTAAAGGTTCTGATTTATTACATATTCTATTTATGTTTTCAATTAACTGTTTCTGTTTACATTTTCTTTTTTGTGATAATTCTTTTCCAGTTTCTATTGCTGTCTGTTTAAGTTTGAATTTGAACCATTCCCATTTATTTAGGTCTGACATTTCGAGCATGAGAACACTTTGATATAAGGCTTTGACCTGACTACAGAAACCCCTATTAAGTAGCAAACTGTTGTTAAATTTCCATATATTGTCTGATTTCCTATTTTGTTGAATAGTCACAACATGTATGTTAATCATACAGTGATCTGTGAGCGGGGATGCTGATATTTCACACTTCAAGAAATCTTTACGTAACATTTGAGAAATAAGCCAGTAGTCTAATCTTGAATAGTGCGTGTTGTTTGAAGAGCTGATCCATGTGTACTTTAAGGAGGTAGGATTTGACATTGTCCAGTAATCAACTGTGTTAGTTGTTACACATAAATTGGACAAGGTGTCATCATATTCTGGTTGTGGAACTCTATGAGGTATTCGATCCATCCAGGAGTTTGGTGCTATATTAAAATCTCCTCTTAATATCGTCTTTTCTGTCACAAATTTAGTTTTCCATTCATTTATGAGTATTCCCAAACTTTCCATCATGGCTCCGTTGTTAGTTCGATTATTGTAACCATATACACGTTAAAGTGAATCTTTGGTCATGAATCTCTACCACCACCATAAGCCAGTGTCCAACCGTATCACTTTTGTGCTCAATTATCTTACCAGGTAATCTGTTGAACAATATCATAACCCCTGCAGAGTGAGAAGTTCCATGTGAAAACAGTATTTTATCTCCCCACTGTTGTCTCCATAGTTTTTCATCTGTTGTTCCCGAATGAGTCTCTTAAAGGAAAATGCAATTTGCCTTCTGTTCTTTACAAAATAAAAAAATAGCTGTGTGTTTAACAATATTTTTCAATCCTCTAACATTAACAGAAACAAATAAAACAGACATTGTACTTTCAAAAGTCCTTGAATGCGCTTTATGTATTAACTGAGCGCAGGAATGAGCGTGTTGTCCTAAAATATTAGTTCCAATGATTCAACTTATTAGTGTTAGATAACTCTCTTAACAACCCACTTAACTTTTTTTTTCCTTTACCTCTAATTAGGTTCTCTCTTAAGGTGTACAAAAACATATTTCACCTCTTTATCCAACACAATAACTGACTCAAATTTATTTTCTTCTTCTATTTCTAAAGGTCTAACAGTTTAACCTGAGTTCTGTGTTGCCTCAAAATAAAAGACAATTTGACTTTTATCATGTCCACTTATTAAGGCTCAATTCTCTGTCCATCGATTACCGCATATCTCTCTTTTAGGAAGGCCTTTCTGCCGTTGCGTTGAGCTTCCTCCACTTTTGGCCACAGCTTTGCCCGAGCCTCTCTGTCCTCCTTTGAAAAGTCCCCCTTGAAGTGGATGTTAATTTCTTTGCAAACTCTTGCCTCTTTGGATTTCCTCCAGACTGCGTTTCAGGCCATCCGCGTTGCAAACTGTATGATGATGGGCCCTGGCATCTTGTTCTGTGCAGCATCATTTTTTTCCCCCAGGCGATGGATCGTGTCGACCATTTCTCTGAGTTTGTCAACCGCCGCTGGGATCACCCTTGTGAGAATGCAGACCACCGCGTCTTTTGTGTCCTTGTTTTCTCTTTCTTTCAAACCCCGAAAGTCTGAGATCCCACCGTCTTTTATATCTCGCATTTTCAAGGCACATTTCTTTGAGGGAGCGGTTTTCATTTGTCAGAGCTTCAATTTGTTTCTGTTTTTTTCCAATATTCTCCTTGTTCTCTTCGACTGATTTTGAATTGGCCTCTATGTGGGATTCAAAGATTTTGAGCCCTGCTCGTCAAATCTCATGAGAACTGCTTGAACAGCTTCGAAAATACTTTTATTGCTCACCTCCATTTCTTTTTCTTTCGTGTCGTTCTTCTTGATTTTCTTTGGGTTCGGACTCGGCAGTGGCGTGTGATCTTTAGTAGTCTCTTTTTTGTCTCTCCATCTCTTCTATCATGTCTTCATCGCATGCCTCTTGCAGAGCTAACATGTCATAGTTGTGGTCCAGCATGCTAATGTTTTTAGCGTTAGCCATTAGCCTTTTTCAGTTGATGCAAAGTTCAAAACTTCCTGGTGTAACTTAGTTGGAGGTGACATGGATGTGTTTTTTCCACTCACGCGTGCGATTTACTATCTCGCATGCGCAAGATACAGTAGGTCTCGCGCAATAGATACACATAGATGAACGCATCTATGTGAAATGGACTAAAAGAGCGGTCATGAGTCATGTCTAAGTATATTTGGCCTATACTTGTACTTAATGTTTTGATCGAGATATACTTAAGAAAAGTATTCTTGCCTTATATAGAAAGTTAAAGTATACTTGGCTTGTAGTTGTGCTTACTCTTATGATAGAGCCTATTTAATACTTTTGCACGCATATTGGCTTCTTTGAGGTAGTACTCCAGCATGTTTTACATACTATCTTATGACTCACATGTTAAAGTTTATAGTAACACATCAGCTTTGGGGTGGAATAGCTGAGAGTAAACAGTACACAAGTGGAACTGAAACTGATCCAGCGCTTTCCTGTTAAGGCGGCCGCCTTAACAACAAAGGGCTGCCGCCTAAACTAACGTCTTCAAAAAAAAAAAAAAAAATCTATATACTAGCGATATTCGCCGTGTTACTCTGTTATGTTTTCTCCCTTTCATTCCAAACCGTGTCCGACACTAGTCTCCCTTCTCTGCAGAACGTATTAAAATAATAATAATAAAAATAAAATAAACTTTTTAAAATGGGCCTATGCGTCCGAATGCCTCTGAATCGCGCGATGCGTCCGAACAGCGGCATTTGACGTTTCTTCTTCTTCTTCATGCGACAAAGCCGGCCTACTTCACCCTCTGCATCGCATGTATAAAGTGACTTAGTGTGACGTATTAGTTAACGGGGCAGAGCTGCCACCTCCAATATGGCGGTGACGTCGAGGTTTCGCAGCAGCGGGCCAACCTGCTCAATGAGGTGTCTATCAAAATATAGCCGTTTCTCAATATGCGTTCTTCTCTGTACTTCTGTTCTTGTGGACTTGAGAAACGTCATCAGCGCTGGACCAAGTACTGTTCCAATTCAAAGTTCGCATCTGGCCAAGTACGGTCGAATACCCCGGATGTGTTCTTGCCCCGCCCATTTCATCGAGGATGCATCGGTGGAGACTTGTGTGGACTTTGGAAAGTTACGTATCCCAGAATGCATTTCGTGATAGCAATGGCCGAGGAGCGGAGCGGACCGTCCTCCGGGAGTTCGTTCTTCCAACTGAACTCCGCAAGTCCAGACTCCCGGAGTTCACAAGTTCGAACTTGGCGTACTGGGTATTGAGAAACGGCTTATGTCTATGCTTCTTCCTCCGTTTCATGGCGGGTGGCAACCAGCCAGCGTAAATTTACCACTATGTTACGTGCTCAAAAACGTAGGTGCTGATTGGCC
Source organism: Pagrus pagrus (assembly GCF_965226575.1). Classification (NCBI taxonomy): domain Eukaryota; kingdom Metazoa; phylum Chordata; class Actinopteri; order Spariformes; family Sparidae; genus Pagrus; species Pagrus pagrus. The sequence goes on along the minus strand of NC_140186.1, from coordinate 21,115,267 downwards.
AAAGAGGAGTCCTGTGTATCTGCGCTCGATTGCTCTTCCTCAACTACCCAGATGTCTGTCACAGTAAATTGAAATTGAATTTTGAGAACTGAATGTGAAAATATATATAGAGTTGAATTTTCAGTAAGGATCAAATATAGTTTCAGAGAAACTGAATTAAATTTCATAATCTTACATTCAGTTTCAAGTTTATTGGAATTTAGTTCCAAACTAATAAATTAAATTTCAAATTATAATATTCAGATTCAGTTTTTCAATGCAATGATTCAAATTAATCAATACAAATTCAAATTATGTGATTCAAATCTAGTTTTTTAATGCAATTATTCGATTCTTCTTTAAAGAATTGTTTGTCATCATTAAGCATATCCAGCTGCCTAATAATGCTCCACTTTAAGGCACATCTGACACTGGTTCTGTGCCCAAATTCAGATTCATGTAAGCCAGAGTTAACACTGGGCTTCTCAAGTCTCTAATGGGTCGTGTAACTCTGAGACTGAAGATCGCCAATCTTATTTAGCTGCGATGACTAAGCCTTGGCATTTACACACACCTTCTCCTTTAGCCGATGTTTCCTCTTGGGTGCGGTGAATGCTTTATTAATGTTCATGTTTAGAGCTTCAGGCTGGCTGGCCCACTTGCGTTGATAATGGCAGAAGTAGCAGCTCTGGTAGACTATGAAGTAAGGACCTCGATTGCGTTTGGCACAGCGGCACTCTCTGTCGCACATCGGGCAGTTCTTCATCAGCTGCAGGATGGCCTCCTCGTCAACAATGTGCTGCAGAGGTGCTCTGTTACAGGACAGGAAAGATATGACACACAGGTTATATGGAGCCGGCAAGAAGTGGAAACTTAAATCTCAACATGGATACATTTTTGCAGGTGGTAAACAATACGCTGTATCACAGAGTTCTCACTTTAAGCTACATAATTTTCTTGGTACATTGGAAAGAATATGACAAATGTTATTTAAAGACTTACTTCTCCACTGTTGCAGTGGACGTCTCAGGTGTATTATTGGACAAACTGTCTTCACCAGGCTGGACAACATCAGAAACTTAAGGGAAGAAAAAATTTTTTCAAGCTGGATACACAAACTGCATTATTTATATCATAGTAAAATAGCAAAGATGGAGACTTTGAGCAATCCCAATTGATGCCAGTTAAAAGTTCAAGACACACAGTAAATGTGGCAGATTTGTGTCACATCTGTTTTGGGGTAAAAATGTCCTTTTTACTCCTTCCAGTTGTTTCTTTGTTTTTTACCTTTCCCATCTACTTGTTTATGAGAATGCTGCAACGCTAATTTGTCGGCATCTCCAGTAATATTTTCTGGACCGCCCAACTTTCCATCGGCATGGAGGCAAGTAGAATTGAATTTTCGTTTTTGGGTGAACTGGTTTACTGATCATCAGTGTTGCATCAACAATGTCCCAAATGGACACCATAGCAGTCATCTTTACACACAACCATCTCACACAGATATGGCTACTTGTAAGACATATGTCATTAACGAATGCCACATGCACCTGTAAACTTCACTTGATAGTGAAAATCATTCACTGACTCACCTGTGTCTCCGATCCGGCCTGGTGGTTTGGTGTCCTGCTGCTGTAAAATAACACACAACACAGACACACTCTTAACAGCTGATGGCAGACATGAGTTAAAGTATTTAGTATGACTAAAATAAACTATCCAACCAATCTACTCCGTGTTCCTCAGGACAGACATTACACACCCAGAGTGTAATCCTGTGTCATCATCTGCCCACACATAGTTTTAACACTTTGTGCCAGCCAAGCTAGCAGCTAACATTAGCTAGCCAGCACTGTCATAGAGAAAGCAACTGCCAAATTAATGGTAATACATCACCGCCTCATCAATCCGACTGAATGAAGCATCTACTGTCACCTCCTGAATATCAGGATTTCCATGTCCTATAACACAACATCATGTTTTTACTTCATATCACTTGCTGACACCCCGTTTGTTTATCCTCAGTGACTTAAAACCTCTTAAAATCTCTATACCACATGAGCAAGAAAAAGTCCACACACTCACAAAGGTAACTTTAAAACTCACACACATAATTAATCACTACTACTGTTATCACTAGTAATCACATTTCCATGTGCATTTCATTATTATTGCTGTAATACATCTTTATGTACTTTCACTCCTGTCAACCATCGCTTATAATTGAATACATTGTGATCTCGTTGATCTGCTCTGTACATGCGACATCTATTGCACGTCGTTCCGTCCTGGGAGAGGGATCCCTCCTCTGTGGCTCTCCCTGAGGTTTCTTCCGCATTTTTTTTCCCTGTTAAAAGGGCCTTTTTTGGGGCAAGTTTTTCCTCACTCGAATCGAGGGTCGAAGGACAGAGGGTGTCGTCTCTGTACAGATTGTAAAGCCCTCTGAGGCAAACTGTGATTTGTGAATTTGGGCTATACAAATAAAATTTGATTTGTATTGGATTTGATAAGGAGCTTTAATCTTTGTGTCAGAGCCACTTGTCTAGATTGTGGGAAAAGATATAATCAAAACACTGATCTTCATCAAGTGATTCTCTTACTTCGACCATATTTAAAGACCCAAAACATAGTCTTGACTAACATTTCTGAAACTACTTTGCACCAAAAATGGTATGTCTAAGTAGTGCTAGTAGTGGCATTAATTGTAGTGTTCAACCAGTTTCACAACATGCTGAGCTTTCTGTAATCAAAATTACATTACTACTCTTCTTTTTGGCATCATGGGAATCCTGGTCAGCCGTCCCACATTGTTGGGCTCAGCATGGTCAAGAATAAGCACAGCCATACATCCCCATCCCATTTCTAGAAGCTGGCGTCACTAACATTTCGGTAGAAGATAACCAGAGGTGCATCACCTCCACTCTTTCTGCAGCCACTTGTACAGCTCTTGGAGTAGCATTCTCCCTCATATACACTCTCTTTCGTTTTCCGCTTGTTGTAGGCACCCTGAAGGCGTCATGGTCAAAGTGCTCACTACAAACTCAGTTCACGAAGGTAACGTCAAAACTCGCACACGTAAGGAGCTTTAAAATGAAACTGCAACCTTGGCAGGTATACTAGCCTATGGAAGTGCATAGTTTTTAGTCAAGTAACATCAAACATCCTGTAACGTTAACACTTTTGTGAAAAAGGTATATAAATATACCAATAAGTTATATAAAAGGTCTGTAAAGTACATACCTCTGTCTTTTGTTGTGACTCGGTCGGCACAGCTGTAGTCTTCAACAAAGCTCTTCCTTTAGAAAATTTGAAATCCTCCGGTGAAAAGTGTTCACTACAGACCCGGAGTCCATCGACGTTGGCGGTGTTGATATCGCGACGAAGAGCATTCAGCCACAGCTGTAGTCTTTCAGGGTCCTGAAGTGGTAGTTTATGGAAAGTCACGGATCTCCTGTACGAAACCTTCATTTGATTGAAGCATCCAGGAAAGGAACACACTCGAACCATCTTCTTATATTAATTTACTCTGAAAAAAGAGTCAACCCTTGAGTGACAGGGAAAATAACAAAACATGTTGTTATACATCCAACTCGGAGAGAGAGGCTGACTTCGCTGTCGTGCATGGCTGTGCTCTCGTGTCTCTCACCAGCAGGATGTAAACACCGGTGTGTATTTATCGCGAGTTCTCGTTGATCTTGTCTGTGTCATCATATGTCTATGAAAACTACCCCTGACTGCAGTACGCAGATGGGGGCGGGGCTCAACGTGGGCGGATTTAAATATTTTAAATATTGCACGGGCGCCATCTGGTGGCCGAGACCAGGCAGCACATTCTCAAACGTCAATGCAGCAGCTACGGACAGAGCGGCGTAAACCCACGTATTTGATTGCATATGTGGAATAATGATACAATTTCAAATTCACCTGTTAGCTGGATTTCATTAAAATACACAGAGAGAGCCGATAATTAAGTTAAATGTATTAGGTGCCATTGTTTGATCATCTCTGTCCTGATATGTTCAGCTTATAATTAAATAAAAAGCTTTTGTATGGGGCATCTTTAATTATTATTTAAATCAGGATCAGGTCTGGTGCCAAAATGAAGTTCTTTGGGAAAACATGTTTCTTTTCATATCTTAAATGTAAATACCAGCCTACATTATAATAGTAATAATACATAATATTCAATATACATTCTTGTCTCATCCTAATAAAAAAAAGAATGGTATTACGTTTACATTTTCATGAGCCCTCACAACTTCACACACAACTTCTTACTGAGGTTCAGCTCCCACTGAACTCGAAACCTGTGTAACTAGGGCCAGCTGAACAGGAGTGAAATCAAGACTTAATATTAATCCGGGTACACGGACCTTTCTTTCATTTTCTTTCAAAAGCAGAAAACACCTGCCTTTTTCCTTGTGTCCATAATTACTTTACAACATGCTTCATAATCTTCCTGCAAACTAAAAAGGAACATGAACGATTCCCTTAGTTCATTCGTCTCCTCTTCATCCAGGCCATCAGACATACATAGCAGTTCCACTGCCCTCAAGCGATCTTCCTTGTCCATGGTGATGACTTGGGGAAGGGAAAGTTTTCCCTTGAATGTTTCTGTGCCACACCACCTTGCTGCCTCAATGGTGTCCCTAACCAGAGCATCCTCCTAATCAAAAATAAAGAGAACAATTATTAAAATGAAGGTTGGAGAAGGCATAAACAGTGAAATAAGAAAAGCCCACAGCAGGCAACATACCCCGTTCCCTGTTCCCAGTTCTGGCAAGTTCTCAGCTTCCTCTAGAAAGGAAACAGATTGTGGTTCTTATAGGCACAATAACAATGTAAAACAGATCAGTAGCTGATTTTAAGTATACTGGTTTAATGAAAATGGAGAAATGACTGCAAAACCAACTCTGTGACATCCCACCTCTACAACCTTGATGGATGTGTGTACAATAATACCGCTTTGAACAATACCTGATGCTTCAAGGACCGATTCTGACTGCAAGAACTTTTTTGGAGGGACCACTTCCAGATCCTGAACTAAGTGGAGGGATTATGCTTTAGTCTGCAAGCAATAGTTTGACTACAAGACTAAGTAATCACATGACCTCTCACCTGTTGTCCTTTTTGCTCTCGTTGCCTTTTTCTTCCCTGCAATCTGTCTTCTTCAGACCTTTGTGATTTAATGACAACATTCACTATGAAAACATTCATGTTGGTCTGTTGACAGTGAGTAAAACAGGTTATTTAAAAGGATGTATGAGGATGCATGTGCACAAAAGTGTGATATTGAGGGCACTTACAGCATGGGGAAGTTCTGCAGGAGAACAAGACACCACCATCTCCTAAAATGCAGCATGTTTTCCTTTGAAGAAGGAAATGCAGGAAGATTCAAATATGTTTCGATAAAATAATACCTTGTATACTAAGCGTAATGTGTCACAATTTAACCATACCTCTCTGAAATCGCAATTGGCCCCCATTACAATGCACAGAGCGTACTGTAAGTCAAGAGGTACTGGTAAATGTAATGTCATGCATATTCCCCCAGGATACAATTTTTTAATACAAATGTGTTTTGAATGTAGCAAGCAAACATTTTACAGATAACAGCAATGATATAACATACTGAATAGGTCTTACCATCAAAACAAACACGCTTTGTTAGGCCCTGAGGTGTGAACAAGGTATTTTAATAAAAGAATGGCAAGTAAATAGTAAATGTTAGCAAAAGCTATAAAGTAGTGTCTCACCTGAACATCATTAACGCCAAGCTTCCTCCAGGGGCCAGGGGCTATCACAAAAATGTAACAAAACACTGACAAATAAGTCGGATATAAATATTAATCTAAATCTCTCGGAAAAGGAGATTTGAAGTCCAGGTTTATATTCATGAAATGCACGTGAAAACTAAAAAAATAAAATGGTGTTACGTCCTTCCTTGTCTGTCACAAATATTGCAAAGTAGCACGTTAAAACAAAATAAAAAACCTTGCTTACTGTTATGCTTTACTGTCCAAAATATGATGCTGAGAGAAGGGAACTGATATTGAATCTTAAAGAAATTAAGTTGAATTATGATTTACGGGATCTTTTACAAAGAAGTTCTGGGGAGAAGTGTTATCCTTTTTTGTTTCAGTATCGTAGGAGAACAAACTTGATAGAGAGAATATAATTTTATCCATTATTATTTATTTATTTTCTTTCTTTTTTACATTTTTATTTTTTACATTCCTTTTTATTAATAGAAATCAGTAATGTATAAAGTCCCGATCCACACTCCATGCACCAAAGCGTTATTTGTCAACTGCCATAAAACATCAAGAAGACGAAGAAGAAGAAGAAGAAGAAGAAGAAGAGCTTTCCATCTTTACTCTCCTCCATGTTACGTCGCACTCGGGGATCGACGCTTCTCGACTGGCAGAACGGCGGCGAGCGGAACAAGCTACTGCTAGTGTGAGTTGTTCAAAAACCTTCTTTTTAGTTAACTCTGTGTACACAAACTGTTCTCAATGCTTGTCTTCATGTGTAGAGACCCTGGTGATACTACGAGCAAAGTTTCATGTTGTGTCGAGTCTTCTTAGTGTTTTAAAAATAGCGATTTTGATGCTACCGTAATGTTGCCCCTTGCACGCCACTGAAAATGATTTTGACCCGAAAACGAAAATAAGGTAAATCTGTGGCTTTTTCGTCGTAATTATGCTTTTACAAGAAGGTTTGACTCGGGTTCCTTCACAAAAAAAGCCTAGGTTGCATTTTGGTGAGAGTTACACTTTAAAGCAACCTTTTATTGGTGCAAAGCAATATTTTTGTTTCTTGTAATCAAAAAATAATAGGTGACATAATGAATTAAAGCAACATTATGTAACTGTTTTACCTTAAAATCACAGCTCAAAATCATTTTGATGGCACAGTGTCTTGTTATAGGGTGAATGGTGTCTCTGTCTCAGCCACTCTGCCCCCCTATCACTTGTTTCTGCACTATGTAACTTAAGTGAGAGGCTAGTATCACAGCGTTACATACATGTTTACTTAAACATACAAGTTTTCAACACATAACATTGTTATGATGTAATGAGTTTTGTCCGTAGTTAGCACCTACATTATGTCTGACACATTGTTACAGACCTGGGATTTGTATTTATGACAGTGGTGTTACACTCAGAAACTGTGGGGGGTGCCAAATCACACAAAATGCCCATTTCTACATAATGATGTTTTGACAGTGGAAATCCTCTGAGAAAGCGTCTGAGGTCTGGGACCACTATTTTATACTACAATGCAAGAATTAAAGGAGACACTCGTAGATTTTGAATTCAGTCAGTGCATGATGTCATTATTTTTTTGCAACTAAAACAGTAATTGGATTTTTGTCTCTTCCCTGCAGTGCAGCAATAACCAGGTTTAAATTATATCCACACTAAACTGAAAAATCTGAATAATTCTGTCTACACCTGAAAATAATGTGCATATAAACAAAACTGCAGAAACAGCTAAATGGCTTCTTCTTTTCAGCTGAAACTGAGAAAGGCAGTCCAGTGGGTTTGGATGCAGGGTCATGGAAACAGTTTCTTTTCACAGATCCAGAACAAAAAGGTGTCACAGGCAGCATCATTCCAGCTGTTTAGAGCATCATATTTCATTATTTGCCCACAGTTTTCTTGTCTCCCACCGTTGGGCTCCCCAGAATCCCAGTAGCTGAAATGAAAAATAAAAAAAACCTTTCACTGGAGAACACAACCCAAGAAGCATGAGGCAGTGATTTAATTTGAATTAAAGTCCCATCCACCCATTTCCATGTCCCCTCTGTCTCTGAGTCAGTCAGGCCAATCCACATTGGCTGCTTGAACTCGTTTACAAAGTTCTTGTTTAAAGAGAGAGACACAAACTAAAAACAGCACAATCAGAAATATAAGCTTTTTAATTGAAGTCATACCAATGTATCCTCCACCCTGATGTTTGCATACATTCAATTACTTTTAACTCGTTATTCTATAATACTTTGGTCCTACGTCTGTTTTACACACAGATACATGTATGCAGACCTGTTCTCCTTCGCTGTCGATAATCATCAGGTCTGCTCCTTTGTTACGACAGTCATCTCGACTTGATTTCCAGGTGCGTCTGAAAATGGAAACTTGATAGAAACTACGGCTATAGTACACCCAACCCTGTTGTGCATAGTGAGAAACAGAGAGAACGTTAGTATCTCATTCACAAGAATTAATAAATGATTCAGCTACAACACAAAAGGCCAGGATGGTTTCTATGAGAATTATGAATGTTTGCATTATCAAAATTACCGCTATCCATCGGCATCAGCTCCAGCTTAGCTCTCTCATCAATCAGCTTTTTCAGACTGGCTTCTGTATCTGAAACAGAATTCCGTGTGTGTGTTTCATTAATCTCTCAATGATACAGTGTTTGATGACTCTCTGTACACAGAAGATCATTTCAGTCCTTACGCTAAAATTCTAGTTTCAACACTTTTCATTGCTTACACTAAATTTTGCACCCTTATCTCTTTCCTACAATTTCAACTCTACATAAAGGAGTATGAAGAGCTGCTTCTTCAAATAAAGTTAAGCCATCTATGCAGTTCAGCTCCCAGCTCTTCATCATATTAAATGCCTTAACTAGCATGCTTCTACATTGCATCATGTTTGAAATTATACTTCCATTTTAGAGTGTTCAGATTATTGTACTTATTAGTATATGTGTGTGCGTCATGGCGAAATGTGTTCCTGGAGACACTAATGTAGTGAGAACTAACTGTAGCCCCATTCACACTGTCTTTTCAAGGCGGGAATCTTACGCCGCTATTCCACCTCGCCGCCTGTGTGAAAGTTACAGAGGCGTAATGGGGGACAGTTTCGTTTCGCCTCTGTGACGGTCTGATGGCGTTCACAGTCTGACAACTAAACAGATACTCCATTCATCAAATAAAAGAGAAATGTCCCACATTTCAATCCACAAAGCAAGGTTACAAGACCAAACATCAGTAATGTGGTCGCCAGGCAGCTCCTGCAGTTGACTGGTGGTGACAACTTGACGTGATTTAGCGCAAAAAACTTTAACTCACCATGTCTTTGTCTCCTTCCTGTAACTGTTGTAGTTACTGTCTCTGGCAACTTGTATGAAAGAAGTTAGTCGCGAGAGAGAGTCAGATGGGGCCTGCTATTTACTGATGGTGATTGTATATTATGTAATTTAGAGCAAAAAACATAACTCAATCAAGCTCAACCACAACACATAATAACAGCATCCATATGGTTATAAGCAGTCGGCCGATACATGTTTAGATTTACAGGTGGAAACCAGGGGAAACATAGATCGCAACGTCATGATGTGTACCGTCGCACCTCTTTTGGTTTCGGAATGCCGAACAAACAAATTTGACGTAAAAGCAAGCCTTCATTCTGCAAATAACGCGGAGTGTCTGTGTGAAAAGGGATACTGAAGCAGTTTTAAGTAGTTTTCCAGGTGTTTCGATCTCTGTCAGATTTTGTCTGGGGGTGGACAGAGCAAGGGGTCCAAATTAAGGGGGAGGCCCCCTCACACTTTACACACTTGCTCACATTCGTTTCAATGCAGTCATGAAACTTCACAGGTGTGTAATTCACATAAAAATGCAGGCTAACTTATAGAAGATGGATGTAGTTCGACCCACTGGAGTGCTGCTAAACCTAGTCTGATCACTGCAGTGTAGCAGCTGCACGTTCACAAAATATTATATATTATAATATAAGTTCACACACTTTTGACAAGATCAATAGCTTGCAAACTATTTTAGCACTTAAGGGGAAGAATGAATACAATTATGTTTGAACTGGAAGAGAAGTAAAGGTTGGGGCGGCATAAGTTGAAGACATGAAGCAAAACAGCTCAGAGTCAACTTTTTAAAAGCCAGAAAAGCCACTACAATCTCTTCACAAAGTTTGTCCTCTGGTTACCTTGAAGCTTCCTCTGATGATCATTTCTGCCTCTGGTCAAGGTGTCAAATCTTTCTTGCAGCCGGTTCTTCTCAGTAGCCAGATGGTTGTAACTGGTCTGTAACTGGTCTCTTTCTTTAGTCAGCATGTTGTAACTGGTCTGTAACTGGTCTCTTTCTGTAGTTAGCATGTTGTAACTGGTCTGTAACTGGTCTCTTTCTTTAGTCAGGTTGTTGTAACTGGTCTGTAACTGGTCTCTTTCTTTAGTCAGGTTGTTGTAACTGGTCTGTAGCTGGTCTCTTTCTTTAGTCAGCATGTTGTAACTGGTCTGTAACTGGTCTCTTTCTTTAGTTAGCATGTTGTAACTGGTCTGTAACTGGTCTCTTTCTTTAGTCAGGTTGTTGTAACTGGTCTGTAACTGGTCTCTTTCTTGAGTCAGGTTGTTGAAACTGGTGTGTAACAGGAACATATCCATTTCCCCAACTGTGTTTGACACATAAACAAACAAAGACTGTCAACCATTATTATCATTTAAGGTCTCAATGCAACTGTGTATTCCTACTCAAAATGAGCACACTTAAAGTAGCGTGCTCTGTTCTTACGGCCAGACAAAGCTGCCTATTCATGTAATTTTGAATGGAGAGGGAGGTGCATTACTCTGTCTCCACTCTCTGCTGTTTCACCCAAGTGAGAGAGCAACATGGGTTGACATTAGCTGACATTGACATAGCATTGCTTTCTAAATATAAGCTACATTACTTTATCAGCATGCTAACAAAGTACTCAAACATGACAACCAGAGTTATGAGTCCAGTCAGGAGGAGAAGACACAGCAGACCCAGAATCACTGCAGCAGCTCTGAGTGAGCTCTTCTGAACTCGTTCACTATCTCCAGCAGCTGGAATTAGAAGACAATATTTGTAATCTCCTTATTTTTCATTATCAATTCATAACTTTAAACAGATTTGGATGGCAGTCAGATGGAGCGAGACTGACAACTTCACCAGCTTCATGCTCTCATCAGTCAGCCTGAAGTGAGAACATCGAGTGGGTCTGAACTTCTCTTTCAAATTCACTTTTTTCATTCTGTGCAGAATTTCTCTCACATTTATTGCAACACTGTGCACTGTGAAGACCAGGAAATCCTCTCTCAATATGTGTGCTGTACCATATTTAAATGACTACTGCGTCTTTTTATGACAGCCATCTTTCACTTTGCCTTTGAGCGTAGCCTTTCTGAACAGTAACAAATACTTTCAAGAAGGCATAACCTGACCATGACATGACCTAGCCCTTAATTCTGTTTTGAAAGCTACTGACTGGCCACTGTCAGAGAACTACGGAAGTGTATTGAATTCACTTGGGATGAAAAAAAAATCTGCTCTGTTGTTAAGAATTAATAAGATAATGATCTTTGATAGGTGATAGGATGTGGGTGTGAAATAATTCATCTTTAATGAGGAAACAATTAATCACATAACCTGCAATGTTCCCCTGCCTTTTGTGTGTTTGCATGTGTTCATTACCAGAGAATGCAAGTTCAGGTCTCTTTTGCTCCGGAGTGTGGATCTTGTCTTCATTAGCATAAATATTTTTTGAACATTTTACCAAACTCTTCTGACAAGGCTTGCCTGATGGACTCTCTACATAGATATCCATTTGCTCCATGACGCTCAGCAGTATTGACAGTTCAGTTTGGTCCTGAGGGGCCTGAGGGCATCAGAGTCTGGAGAGTGAGCTTCTGAAATGATAAATGATAAACTATTGTGCTGACCTCCCTGAAATAGAAGGAGTTTCGACTCCAATTAACAGGAACCTGAATATTTTGGGTAGGTTACTTCTGCAAAATATGTTTAGAATATCACACTGCAGCCTCCAAAAAGGCTGTTAACCACCATAAAATGTATGACATTCACACAACTTAAACCTTTCTTCAATACAACTGACAATTCTCTGACAGCAGCACACTATTTTTAACACACACACACACACGCACGCACGCACGCGCACACACACACACACACACACACACACACACACACACACACACGCACACACACACACACACACACACCTTTACAAATAAGATAAACGGCAGATGATAACTGTTGAAGTGAAACACTTCTTCATTTGTACAACCATTTATAGTATATCAGAGGCCTCTATCACAGAGCAGCTTTTTAGTTAGCGAGGCAACTTCAGGGCAAACTCTAACTTTTCAGTGTTATAATGGTGGTTCACTTCTTACCAGGATATTTTGTTATGCTGCACACATAAAACATTACTGGAGCAGGCTATGTTTCATTAAAAGCACCACCTTCTGACCAATCAATTTTCTGGAAAATGGCATTATTATTGATAGAAGATCATGAGAGGTGTCACCTGTTGCCTGCATGTAATGTCACAGCCATTTCATTGTGCTTTTTATACAACAGTCATTTTATTACAGAGAAACAGATTGAAGCAATAAAGCCTTGTTAGAAGATATGAAAGAACTGCTTTGAATTTTGTTTCTATATCTATTTAATAATTTCCTCCCAAGTCCGTTTGACACCATGGGGGTTGCAGCTGAAAGAATAAGGCTAAAATTGTAATACACCGTATAAAAACACATCAGAGGAACATATTCATTTAATGCAATGCACAAATGTAATTATAATCAGATTATCTACTCGTGCCCTAATGATGGGGCAGTGACATTACTGTATAAGCCTGTTGATTTACACATTTACACAGTCGGCAGTGTTTGTGTCAGCTGTCCGTCCTGCATTTGTCGGCTGTAACTGTGTTGCTGTCCTTTAAGTCCTTTAAAGGAATAGTTCACTCTAAAACAAAATTCAGTCATTATCGACTCACCCAAATGCTGATGAGAAGTCCGGTGTAGTTTCTTATTCCTCAAAGTGCAGCTGGAGACCCGCGAGGGTACCCTCCAGCAACAATAATCCATATAACGAGCGTAAGTGGCGCCCGAGAGGAAAAGGTCCATAAAACTACACAAAAACGTTGTAATATTCCTCCATACTGCTCGTCCGCTGCAATCCAAGTGTCCTGAAGTGGCGACATCCAGAGATGAATGAGAATCGCGATAGATACACACCGGTATTTACTTCCTGCTTTGAGCGACCGAGCGACACACAAACACAAGAGGGATCTGCCTGACTAGTGATTTGAAACTTTGACACTCACAGCAGGATGTAAATACCGGTGTGTATCTATCGCAAGTCTCGTTGGTCTTGTCTGGCACGGCTTCCGTAGTGCAAACGGCTGTGAGAGAAACTCACGTGAACGCGGGAGCGTGCCTCTAGGCAAATGTAGTATAGTGACTGTTTAGAGTAAACTCTGGATGTCGCCACTTCAGGACACTTGGATTGCAGCGGACGAGCAGTATGGAGGAATATTACAACGTTTTTGTGTAGTTTTATGGACCTTTTCCTCCGCCACTTACGCTCGTTATATGGATTATTGTTGCTGGAGGGTACCCTCGCGGGTCTCCAGCTGCACTTTGAGGAATAAGAAACTACACCGGACTTCTCATCAGCATGTGGGTGAGTCGATAATGACTGAATTTCATTCTAGAGTGAACTATTCCTTTAACTCATGTCACCCTTGTCTTTGACAAAATCATGTATTACCGTAAAGTCACATAATGTGGAAATTAGCATTTTGTGTGATTTGGCGCCCCCCACAGTTTCTGAGTGCCACACCACTGTTGTAAATACAAATCCCAGGTCTGTAACAACTTGTCAGATGTAATATAGGTGCCAACTACAAACAAAACTCATTATGCCATAACAATGTTATTTGTTGATCACTTGTATCTTGAAGTAAAGGCTGTGATCCTACCCTCTCACTGAAGTTACATAGTGCAGAAACTCTATCTATCTATCTATCTATCTATATATCTATCTGAATTTGAATTAAAATAAAATAGATAAAAGAGCAATTGTTGGCTATATATTGTAAAGTAATATAATGCATTGTTCACCATAACATGAAAGCAACGTTTTAATGGTGCAGAGGCACCATGTTGTGGTGTCTAAATGCAATAAAAAAAACCAGGTAACATAACTGAATGGTGATCAAACACACAGTATTGAGGCTGTAATGACTTATTAAAACAACAACAAGGCCTCCTCAACTGTCACTTTTCACAAGTTTCTTTTCACAGACCCAGTAGAGTGAATGGGAACAGCTTTCATCATTCCAACTTTTTTCAGCATCATAATTCTTCATATCCCCGCAGTTTTCACGTGTTTCACCGTTAGGCTCCCCAGAAGACCAGAAGCTGCAATTTAAAAAAAATAAACTTTCATCAGAGAATGCAATCCAAGAATCACAAGGAAGTGACTTAATTACAAACAAACAAACAAACAAACAAACCTTTTGGTCAGCAGTGTCCCATCCACCCATTTCCAAGTCCCCTCTGTCTGTGAGTCAGTCAGGCCGATCCACATGTACTTCTGGAACTTGTTCGCGAAATCCTTTTTTAAAAAGAGAGACACAAACTTTAAACAACTTAACTGAAATTGAAATTCCATTAAACTCATTTCAGTGTCCACCTGATATAGACTTTAACTTCAAGCTTTAACACACACACACACACACACACACACACACACACCTGTTCTTCTTTGCTGTTGATAATCATCAGGTCTGCACCTTTTTGAAGACAGTCATCTCGACTCTGTTGCCAGGTTTTCTTGGTAGATGACACGTAATAGAAACTACCTCTAAAATATTCCCATCCTTGTTGAGCATGGTGAGAAACAGAAAGAACCTTAATATCTCAGCAACAACGAGAATTAAGACATGATTCAGCTACAAAACAAAGAGCCAAGATTTTATCTGTCAGAAATATGTATGTTTGCTGTATCATGGCTCACAGGCTGAGAACTGTGATGAGGGTTAATTTTTTCTTCACTGATTTAATCAGCTTACCACCGTCTTTCAGAATGCTCTTCAGGACCTCTTTCTCATTAGTCAGATCTTTCAGACTGGCCTCAGTATCTGAAACAGAATGACCATCATCTGTCGCGTTAGTCTATACAGTGTTTGTTTCAACCTAAAACAGAATCATTAGCTTTCTTGTAACGAGAATGAGAAACAGAGAGAATGTTAGTATCTCCTTCACAGCAAAAATGATAAAAGAGACAAAATGGTATCTAAGAAATTTACATGTTTGCTGTATCATGGCTCAAGAGTTTTATTTCACTTTAAAAATGTATTTGATCATCCCACTTACCAAAGTTTTCCAGAGACCTCTAAAGGGGAATCTTTCTATTATCTATTTCACAAATCTATCAGTGATGCAGTGTTTGCTTACTCTATCTTGGCCAGGGGCGGTTTCTCATATGGGCAGTATGGGCAGCCCTCCAGGGCGGCATTTGTGGAGGGTCGGCATGAGCGCCCGCAAAAAAAAAAATACTGAGCGGACAGTCGCCCACAGTAGGGCATTAATGACTTCAGATTTTTTCAAGTCGACTTATCTGTCAATAAAGTCGAAGTCGAGTCGACATGTCGTTTGATGACGTCATCACATTGACACAGCAGAGGAACACCTCCATACATGGGATGTGTGTCTGGCCCACAGCCAGAGAGTTTTAAAACCAGGAAACAGCTGATCACAGCAATCAGTCCATCACTTCAGCCGCGGACGTCAAGATGAGCAACTGGAAAGCCGCTGAGATCCAGGAGGTGCTAGCGTCTCCTCAGGCTGCCTTAAATATGTTTGCATTCATTTCATCCGGTTTTTGTAATGGTCATTTACACGTCAAGTCAACTATGTCATGTTGCCCTGTGGGGAGTGGACGGCTGGGCACCCTCTGTTTTGTAAAGGTGCGTCTGCTGCTGCTGAGAAAGTCTCATATACAGAGGTTGTAGAAGAAGGGGGAGGGTGATAGGTTCACCTCTGGACCTCAGCTCTCCCTACTGGTGCGGGGGAGCAGTGAGGCAGGGGATTCAGAATCAGAATTCCTTTATTAGTCCCGCAAACGGAGAAATTTGTGCATCACAGCAGCCAAAGGACAATTCAATATAACAATAAGCAATAACAATAGGAAAAAATAAACAATATAATAAAAAGGTAAGAAATAGAAATAGAATTGTATATACATAATATGTACAATATAAACAGTGTGTTGTTATTAATAAATAATAAATGAGTATGAAAATTGCCCAGTTAGTGCAAACCAAAATGACAAATGAGTTATGTATACATTCATATTAGATTCATCTTATAGTGCACAACTAAGGCAATTAGTAGGCTAAAGTCAATCACAGCAGGAATTGCTTCCAAATAAGCACATTTCAGTCATAATGATATTGTGAATATTAGTTTATAAAAAGGGTTGGGAGGGGGGTGAAGGTGAGGTTTGCCCAGGGTCATGCAAGCTAGGACCGCCACTGATCTTGGCCCTGACGCACCAGGCTGATGGTCGGCCGTTGGCTAATGTCGGAGCCATTCATGAGCGTCTGTGGCCCTGTTGTTGAAGCGTGTACCGCACCGTTGGCATTAGTCGGCCCTTGTCAAAGCTTTTAAGCAACTGAGCGTGTGAAATTGGTGGCGGAGCCCATCAGCGACAGAAATCACTCTGACTGGCTGCCCAGCTAAGTAAATCAGTGCATGAGAAGAGAAATGGAAAAAGGAAAAGGAAAGCTGCTTTATAATGTCGCTGTGTTATTATTTTTATCAGACATATTCTTGATTAGAAGTGGTTACGTTAGCAAGTGGTGTGAAAAAATCATCATGCTTTTCATGCTTCATCATCTTCGCTTTTTTAATGACAAATAGACTATTGCCACCTGGTGGTCTTGAACAGTATTTCCTCTTGGCTGTAGTCCTGGTTGTGGTGTGTTCAAGTGCAGCTTTTTGGATGGGACACAAGTGATGTGAGGGGACGCAAATGTCAGCCTTCATCGCCACTGCTCTTTGAAGTTGGTTTGGTGTGTCTGGGCTCATATTCTCCGTACACAGAAGCTCATTTAAGTCCTTATACTAAAGTCTCATTTTAACACTTTATGGAGTTATAATAACTAAGGTTCAGGAACTGGACCACGCCACTTCTCCTCGCTGATCTGCCACCCAGGCCCAGCCAATCAAACCACCTGTTCTCATCAACCTAACCACCTGTGCCGCATTAACTCAACCACCTTTGTCGCCCTGATTCAATCACCTGTGAAATCTATATATGCAAGCCTAACCATTTCTCTCCCGTTTGTCTCCAGTTCTGACATTCGTTTGAACTAAGACAAGCATTTTGAAAGCTAAAAAATTGAAAACCTTACCACCTTCCCGATGAACAAAGCTGTTTCTTAATCCTCCTGGCATAGATTTTTTTCGACGATCGTTCCGTCATCTCCGAATCTCTTCCACCTGTAATCACCTCCACTCCGGCACAGCCAGCCAGGCAGCCACCACGCCTGTGCTCCACCATCCACGTTGCCCGGCAGCGCATCGTCCACTACTCTGCATCCAGCGGCTCCAGCCAGATGGAGGTCGCGGTCTTCCACGCCGTACTCCAGGTGATAGCCGGTCTCCCAGACACCGCGTGTCCTACCGGCTGCCTCCTGGCGCCCAACCCGCAGCCACATCCCATTCCGTCGGACCGACAACAAAGTCTGGCTTTTCCCACCGCTCACGGCCTCCACCACCACCTCCACTCACGGTTGCCAACTCCTCAGTAAGGGAAGTTGCTATTGGCTGTCCTAAAAGTCGCTAGAAGTCACTAAATGACATCATCACCTAATTTGCATAACTGGCCATATGCATTTAACTGTAATGGATGCTGTAGGAGAGAGGAATAGCGTCGTGGGAGCGACAAAAAGTGAATAAAAAACACCCTTAAAGGAATAGTTCACTCTAAAACAAAATTCAGTCATTATCGACTCACCCTCATGCTGATGAGATCTCAAGTGTAGTTTCTTATTCCTCAAAGTGCAGCTGGAGACCCGCGGGTACCCTCTGGCTGGAATAATCCATATAACGAGCATAAGTGGCGACCGAGAGGAAAAGGTCCATAAAACTACACAAAAACTTTGTAATATTCCTCCATACTGCTCGTCCGCTGCAATCCAAGTGTCCTGAAGTGGTGACATCCAGAGTTTACTCGAAACGGGTAATTTAGTACATTTTTCTATGCTACATATGCCTGGAGGCACGCTCCGCGTTCACGCAAGTCTCCCTCACAGCCGATTGCAGTACGGAAGCAACGCCAGACAAGATGAACGAGACTCGCGATAGATACACACGGGTATTTACATCCCGCTGTGAGTGTCAAAGTTTCAAATCACGAGTGCAGGCAGATCCCTCTTGTGTTTGTGTGTCCCGCGGTCGCTCAAAGCAGGAAGAACATTTTTATCCCTCTCCCTCTTCCCGGTCGTCCGGACCCCCCTTTCCATTTTGTGCAACGCACTCAAATCCCCCTCTCCTACATCCACCTACCTTGAATCCCCCTCTCCTACATCCACCTACCTCGACCCCCCTCTCCTACATCCACCTACCTCGACCCCCCTCTCCTACATCCACCTATCTCGACCCCTCTGTCTTACATCCACCTACTTCGACCCCTCTCTCTTACATTCATCTACCTCAACCCCTCTCTCCTACCCTCATCAAGCCTTCTATCAATTCAAATCAAATTACCCTTGCGCTAAACCAAAACCCTTTCATCTTACTACACTGTCATTCCATACCCTTCACAACCTCCCTTTCCCCTCCATCGACATCGTGACAATAACCAGCTTCATCACATGTGCCCATACGGTTCTCAAACTGCTCTCCGGAGCTCCAGCCCCCTCCATGCTTATCAAAGGCCTACGTAAGGCAGAACCCCAGCTTGCACCGAAACTCTGATTCAATCACCTGTGAAATCTATCTATGCAGGCCTAAACATTTCTCTCCTGTTCGTCTCAGGTTCTTATAACCCTCCCCCCCAGACCCTCTCTGTCTCCACTATCCTCTCACACAGCATCAACGGCAGCCCAGCCTTTTACATCGCCATCCCATGGCAAGAAGATCCCACAGAAGAGGGACCCAGGCCATTCAAGCACAGGAACCACAGGGGGGATGATGAAGCCACGCCGATCAAGACGTGCGCCCATCGAGACGTACCCCCATTCCGAGTCTCAACCTCCCTGGTTGCTAGACGGTCCAGCCAATCTGCAACCCTACTCAAACCCCTCTCTTCATCCACCAACCTCAACCCCCTTTCCTTCATCCACCAACCTCGAAGCCCCTTTCCTTCATCCACCAACCTCGAAGCCCCCCATTTGTGCGTTGCACAAATCCAACAACCCAACCCCCTATCCTTTCCAAAATCTTCTACCAATTTGAATAAACTACCTTAATGTTAAACTGTGGCGTGGTCTTCTTAGTGAAACATTGCGTACACGGTATTTTGCACTCTTGATACCTTTCCTACTATTCTAAGTCTTCATAAAGTCAAAAAGACAGATGTACTGTTTAGCTCCCAGCTAAACATTAAAGCAATACAGCTATAGCAGCCAGCAATTGCATCACAGTCTCTTCAGTAATTGCATTCTCTGGTTACCTTCAACCTTTCTCTGAAGATCATTTCTCTCATTGGTCAGGGCTGTAATCAGTTGGTTGTAACTGGTCTGTAGCTGGTCTCTTTCTTCAGTCAGGTTGTTGAAATTGGTCTGTAGCTGGTTTCTTTCTTTAGTCAGGTTGTTGAAACTGGTCTGTAGCTGGTCTCTTTCTTCAGTCAGGTTGTTGTAACTAGTCTGTAACCTGACCATCTTCATTTCATGCATTTCATTGCTCCTGGTTACTGTGTTTAACATAAAAACAGATTTTAAAAAATTTGCCGAGAGAATTTAATTTTGGGTGATGTAATCATATGTGAACACATATGAACATAGACCACAATTAATAATAACAAACAAATACTGTTAGCCAGTATCACCTGTTGCTTCATCAGCATGTTAACAAAGTACTCACACATGAAAACCAGAGTTATGAGTCCAGTCAGGAGGAGAAGACACAGCAGACCCAGAATCACTGCAGCAGCTCTGAGTGAGCTCTTCTGAACTCGTGTATCTACAGCAGCTGGAATAAGAAGACAATATTTGTAATTTGTTTGTATTTCAATATCATTTCAAATATAGTAAATCAAGCCTTGTATTTGTGGTTTACACTCAATAGATTGCAATCATGAAGCAAGAAATAAAAAGACAAAACAGAGATTAATCCTAACATTTTTCTTATGAACTTTAAACAGATACAGATGCCTTTAGATGGAGTGAAACACCAACCTCACTCTGTGATCACTCACCAATCTAATGCTCTGAGTCAGCAGAAGATTCAGCAGGTCTGAACTTCTTTTTCAAACTCTTTTTTAAATGTATTTGTTTATTTTTTCAGAATTTCTCTCACATTTCTTGCAACACTGTGAAGACCTATCAGGATATCTTTTTCAAAGTGTGCACTGTTGCACGCTCCGGTTTGTTCTCTTTTCACACATTGCACCTCACAACAACAGCAAATTTAAAAGTTTAAATGTAAAATTTTGTCGAAGTGAAAAACTGAAGAGTCCCACCAAGAAAATTGAAAGTGAAATCCTCTCATCAGATGATATGGAAAAGTATTTCTGTGTGTCATCAGCACAATAATGAACAATCTAAAGATTGACTGGCACTATTTTCAGATTCAGTATTAGGTCTGATCTGCAGCATGTTGAAGCCAAATAAAAGTTTCCTCCAGAGGGATCAATAAAGTATATCAGAGAGTTGGTAGGCTCAGTGCTGTGGTTAACTTCTTTCCTCTCTGCCTCCTTCACATTATGGTTTCTCAAACACGTCATGTAAGTCTTTGTTTTACTTCAGACGTGTTCTTTCAGAACATGTAATATAATGTTTGTGTGTGGTGTTATGTAAGAAATGCAGTCAACCTCCGTTTTAGAGTGTTTACATGTTTGTGTTCATTACCTGAGAGTGCAGGTTCAGGTCTCTTTGGCTCCAGGGTGTGGATCCTGTTTTCATTTGCATAAATATTTTCTGAACATTTTCCCAAAGTCCTCCTCTTACCAGGATTACCTGATGGTCTCTCTACATTAGCATAGATATCGAATTCATCCATGACACTCAGCTGTATTGACGCTTCAGTTTGGTCCTGAGGGGCCTGAGGGCATCAAAGTCTGGAGAGTGAGCTTCTGAAATGATAAATGATAAACTATTGGGCTGATCTCTCTGAAATAGAAGGCGTTCCTAACACCTGTCAAATAGTCTGCAACATATTCACACACAAGACTGCATTTAACAGGAAACTGAATTATCTTAGGTAGGTTACTTCTGCAAAATATATTTAGAATATCATACTGCAGCCTCCAAAAAGGCTGTGTACTACCATAAAATGTAAAACTGACAATTCTCTGACAGCAGCACACTATTTTTAACACACACGCACGCACGCACGCACACACACACACACACACACACACACACACACACACACACACACACACCTTTTTTTCACTTCTGTTAACTCTGGCACTCTGTGATGTACAAATTACGTAAACAGCAGATGATAACTGTTGAAGTGAAACACTTCTTCATTTGTACAAACATTTATAGTATATCAGAGGCCTCTATCACAAAGCAGCTTTTTAGTTAGCGAGGCAACTTCAGGGTAAACTCTAACTTTTCAGTGTTATAATGGTGGTTCACTTCTTACCAGGATATATTGTTTTGCTGCACACATAAAACATTACTGGAGCAGGTTACATTTCATTAAAAGCACCACCTTCTGACCAATCCATTTTCTGGAAAAGGGCATTATTATTGATAGAAGTTCATGAGAGGTGTCACCTGTTGCCTGCATGCAATGTCACAGCCATTTCATTGTGCTTTTTATACAACAGAGAAACAGATTGAAGCAATAAAGCCTTGTTAGAAGATATGAAAGAACTGCATTGAATTACGTTTCTATATTTTTTTCGTAATTTGCTCCCTAGTCCGTTTGACACCATGGGGGTTGCGGCTGAAAGAATAAGGCTAAAATTTTCATACACGTCATAAAAATACATCAGAGGAACATATTCATTTAATGCAATGCACAAATGTAATTATAATCAGATTATCTACTCGTGCCCTAATGATGGGGCAGTGACATTACTGTATAAGCCTGTTGATTTACACATTTACACAGTTGGCAGTGTTTGTGTCAGCTGTCCGTCCTGCATTCGTCGGCTGTAACTGTGTTGCTTTAAGCCTGGATTATGTGTGTAACATTGTGTATTTGTCTAAAGGTTTGCACTTCTTTAATAACATATTCCTTCTCTCCTGCCAGAAGACTTTTCCATGTTTGTGGAAAACCTGGGCTGACTTATAGACATGATCACCTTCATGTGACCACTTAGGTATGTATGTATGTATGTATGTATGTATGTATCTATGTCTGTATATATGTACATACTTGGAGTGGTCACTGTACACAAGGGCGAAACTTTAGTTTCAGAAGTGGGGGGGACACAAGTAGGAACGGCAAATTTGTGCGCGCATGGTGCGCCTGATTTCTGCCTGCGTAGAGCTTAAATCATGCCATTTCTATTTAACCCTAGCCTACTATTTTGTCATTAGCCATACTGCCAGTGGCCAAGCGTGGGTCTCAGCACAGAGAGGGCGAAGCATTCTCGAAGGGCCCTTGTGATAGTTATTTAACATTGCATTTCTTCCATTATTTAAACATGCCAGTCACACTAAATATTTCTGCAGAAGACAATGCCACAGATCACCCCCTCTGACACACACACACACACACACACACACACACGCACACACACACACACACACACACACACACACACACACACACACACACACACACACACACACACACACACCTTTTTTCACTTCTGTTAACTCTAGCACTCTGTGATGTACAAATACATAAACAGCAGATGATAACTGTTGAAGTGAAACACTTCTTCATTTGTACAACCATTTATAGTATATCAGAGGCCTCTATCACAAAGCAGCTTTTTAGTTAGCGAGGCAACTTCAGGGCAAACTCTAACTTTTCAGTGTTATAATGGTGGTTCACTTCTTACCAGGATATATTGTTTTGCTGCACACATAAAACATAACTGGAGCATGTTTTGTTTCATTAAAAGCACCACCTTCTGACCAATCCATTTTCTGGAAAATGGCATTATTATTGATAGAAGATCATGAGAGGTGTCACCTGTTGCCTTTATGCAATGTCACAGCCATTTCAGTCATTTTATAACAGAGAAAAAGATTGAAGCAATAAAGCCTTGTTAGAAGATATGAAAGAACTGCTTTAATCATGTTTCTATATTTTTTTTGTAATTTGCTCCCTAGTCCGTTTGACACCATGGGGGTTGCAGCTGAAAGAATCAGGCTAAAATTTTCATACACTACATAAAAATACATCAGAGGAACATATTCATTTAATGCAATGCACAAATGTAATTATAATCAGATTATCTACTCGTGCCCTAATGATGGGGCAGTGACATTACTGTATAAGCCTGTTGATTTACACATTTACACAGTTGGCAGTGTTTGTGTCAGCTGTCCGTCCTGCATTTGTTGGCTGTAACTGTGTTGCTTTAAGCCTGGATTATGTGTGTAACATTGTGTATTTGTCTAAAGGTTTGCACTTCTTTAATAACATATTCCTTCTCTCCTGCCAGAAGACTTTTCCATGTTTGTGGAAAACCTGGGCTGACTTATAGACATGATCACCTTCATGTGACCACTTAGGCATGTATGTCTGTATGTATGTACGTATGTATATATATATACAAATCCCAGGTCTGTAACAACTTCTCAGATGTAACATATAGGTGCCAACCACAAACAAAACTCATTATGCCATAACAGTGTTATTTGTTGAACACTTGATCCTACCCTCTCATTGAAGTCACATAGTGCAGAAACAAGTGATAGTCATCAATATGATCTATCTAGGGCTATTCAATTGTTACAATGATTGTTGGTTGAAATGATATATATCAGATATGCAGGTATGATATCAGTGATAGATAGTTACAGGGTTTGCCAGTGATTTAAGTACATTAAGTACATTTCCTCAAGTACTTAAGTCCAAATTCAGGGAACTTGAGCTTTAGTTTAGTATTTACATTTTAAATGTTATACTTCTACTCCACTACATATCAGAGGCAAATATAATTTTTTATTCTTTTACTTTGTAAATTTGTCTAACAGCTTGAGTTACTACTTACTACTTTTAGATTAGTTGTTCGCTCCTATCCAGTGAGAACAATGTATCTCCAAATGTAGTAATTTTGGGTGTTTATGATAAATTGCAGGATGAAGGGTTCCTCTATGTGTTTTGAAAATGTTCCTACTTCTCAAGAAAACAAACTGTTTTTTCTGAGCTCATGAAAAGTTGACATTTGTGTGTCTCACAGGTTAGTGATGCCTCAAATATGATCTTCTGGATTATGATGCATTTCTATAGATTTAACTATCCAACAGTACATAAAGAGGTTAAAATGAGCTCAACCTTAAACATCTACAGCAGTAAAATGCAACATATTAATCCTAAAACAACTAAATATATAAATCACTTACAGGGACAATTCTACTGCAGAATATGTACTTTTACTTTTTAACTTTAATTAAAGTTGCTGATGATGATTTTGAAGACACATTTTGCATAAAAAGTGATTTAAATGAGTGCTTTGAAATAAAATAAAATAGATAAAAGAGCAGTTGTTGGCTATATATTGTAAAGTAATATAATGCATTGTTCACCATGTCATGAAAGCAACATTTTAATGTCGCAGAGGCACCATTTTGTGGTGTCTAAATGCTATAAAAAATAACAGGTAACATAACTGAATGGTGATCAAACACACAGTATTGAGGCTGTAATGACTTTAAAACAACAGCAAGGCCTCCTCAACTGTCACTTTGCTTTGCCTGTGCCAAAGCATTTATAGTAGGAGTTTCTTTTCACAGACCCAGTAGAGTGAATGGGAACAGCTTTCATCATTCCAACTTTTTTCAGCATCATAATTCTTTATATCTCCACAGTTTTCTTGTGTTCTACCGTTAGGCTCCCCAGAAGCCCAGTAGCTGAAATATGAAAAAATAAACTTCTATCAGAGAGTGCAATCCAAGAATCACAAGGAGATTGTTCAATTTGAAACAAACAAACAAGCAAGCAAACATTCAAACAAACAAACAAACAAACAAACAAACAAACAAACAAAAGCCTGAACCTTTTGGTCAGCAGAGTCCCATCCACCCATTTCCATGTCCCCTCTCTCTGTGAGTCAGTCAGGCCGATCCACATGTACTTCTTGAACCGGTTTGCAAAATCCTTTTTTAAAAAGAGACACAAACTTTAAACAACTTAATTGAAATTTAAGTTTCATTAAACTGATCTCATTGTCCACCTGATGTAGACTTGTACAATACTTCTCTGTGTTTAACACACACACACACACACACACACACACACACACACACACGCACACACACCTGTTCTTCTTTGCTGTTGATAATCATCAGGTCTGCACCTTTTTGAAGACAGTCATCTCGACTCTGTTGCCAGGTTTTCTTGGTAGTAGAAACATAATAGAAACTACCTCTGAAATATACCCCTTGTTGTTGAGCATGGTGAGAAACAGAAAAAAAAATGTCAGTGTCTCATTTACAACAACAAATAGCAAATGATTCACACAAAGAGAGGAGACAAGACGGTATTTTGAGAATTTTAAGGGGGGTTTAATTTCATTTTAACAATTTATTGTATCGTCTTGCTTACCAAAGATATTCAGAGTTCTCTTCAGGTTAGCCCTCTCATCAGTCAAGTTTTTCAGACTGGCCTCAGTATCTGAAAAGAGTGGTCACCATTATTTAAGCAATCAACACACTAATAAGAATAGATTTTGACAGACACATATTTAGAGAGAAGTCAGAGCAAATATTTAAGATGAGTGAGTGCACATTTGCAACAAATCCAAAATCTTATGTGCATAATCATATCTTCCATGTGGTTCCTAAATGGATATGATAATGTGGTACCATATGTGCAAAAACACATTTGGTCACTTGACCACATGTGTTTTGCACATGTGAAATTCATGTGGTTTTTCTGTAACAGGTTTTTCTCTTCAGAAATTTTATTTTACTTACCTTGAAGCTTTCCCTGAAGATTATTTCGGTCTTTGGTCAGGACTTCAGATCTTTCTTGCAGCTGGTCTTTCTCTGTAGTTAGGTTGTTGTAACTGGTCTGTAGCTGGTCTCTTTCTTTAGTCAGGTTGTTGTAACTGGTCTGTAGCTGGTCTCTGTCTTTAGTCAGGTTGTTGTAACTGGTCTGTAGCTGGTCTCTGTCTTTAGTCAGGTTGTTGTAACTAGTCTGTAACTGGTCTCTTTCTTCAGTCAGGTTGTTGTTACTGGTCTGTAACTGGTCTTTCTGTCTTGTCAGCTTGTCCGCAAACTGGTGTCTCTCACTGATGAGGTTGTCGTAACTGGTCTGTAACTGGTCTCTTTCTTTAGTCAGGTTGTTATATCTGGTCTGTAACAGGAACATATCCCTTTCCTGCTCAGATTTGCTTTTGTTATCTGTTTAAAACATAAACAAATAAACACTGTCAACCAGCATTATCTTCCTGGAGGTTATCAACATGCTAATAAAGTACTCACATTGGGAAACCAGAATTTTGAACCCAATCAGAAGGAGAAGACACAGCGCACCCAGGCACAATGCAGCCACACCGCAAGAACTGTTCTTTCCATCACCAGCACCTGAAACTAAAATGCAGGAGTCCATAGTCAACAAAAAACAGTAATGCAATATCAAAACCTACCTATTCACTACCTGTAGAGGGACATCCACAGATATTTTGAGCAGTTGTTGCTGTAGTCTGAAAAAAGTAAACCTAACCCTGCTGCTGCCTATACTGTATGTAAGCCAGCAGCACTCAGCTTGCTAAGCTGGTTCATAGGGTAGTTGAAATAGTTTTCAAAAATATTGAAGCTATTATACGAAAACACAACATTTGGTTCCATTCCTATGCTGATGAGACACAACTCTATCCACCCATCAAACCTAGTGATAAAACCTCCCTTCAACACCTCTGCAGACATTAAAAACTGGATGGCTGAAGACTGTCTCAAGCACAATGACACCAAAGCTGAAGTCGTCCTACCCCTCCCCACCAACCATATCAGGACTCATTTTGATAGTCACCTCCTCCACTGTCCACTGGCCTCTAACTCAAAGCACTCAGCCATAGATTTTAGAGTTTTATTTGACTGAGTTTTTAAATTAGACTTACACATGAAAATGGTTGTCCAACCTTGAAAGGTCATCCACACACCTCAATCACTGCATCTCCCTTAATACATGTCTCTCTCAAAAGTCCCTCCATTAGAATCTCTCCCTCCAACTTATACAATTGTGTCCACATCACACCATCACGTTTTGACATTTTTACATTGGTTACGAGGGTATTTTTGAATTGATTTAAAAATACTTTTAAGGCCCTCTCTGGTTTGGCACCTCCTTACATCTCAGACCTCTTCTCCTATGGCTAAACGCGCTGACTGAGATCATCAGAAAAAACTCTGCTCTTGCAGCTTAAAACCAAAGGTAATTACGCATTTGCTGTCAGAGCCCTCAATCTCAAGCTTGCTGAATCAGTGCCCCATTTTAAGTCACTTCTTAAAACACACTTGTATAAACTGAGTACACTTGTACTAAACCAAAGATATCTTTCTCACCAGGCACTGCAGCAGTCTTTTCATTTATTTCTTCATCAGAGTGGCTCTGTAATGAAACATCCTTCACTGAAGCCTCATTTACTATAGCGATGTCATCTTCCTCTTCAAAGAATACCATCTCCATATTTTATCCACTGAGAGTGATGACCTTGCTGGTCAAAGTGTTTTCTTTAAATGGTGCTGGTCTGTGATGTGATTCTTCTTTTATATCTCTCTCTGCTCATACAGCAACTCTCTCTGTCTCTTCTTCCTCATTTTTCACTAAGTTGTGTTTCTTTGTAAACTTACACTGCAGTAATCTTTATCCTCCAGGTTTATCATTCCTTAAGCTTTTATTGACATATACTGCATGATCATATGAGTTTGTCTACTTTGATCACAATAAACAATCTTGCAATACATTACAAGAGAATTCAACACCATAAACAAGAGTATCTTAAGTTGATGTAATGTTTAATCTGCATAGTGTGAACAATTTAATTTAAATATCTTCTTTAGTACATCAGCATTCTTATATCTTATACTAACTTTTTCTACAAATGCCGTACCAGAAGGTGATGAAGCCAGGAGTCAGGATGCAGGAGTCAGGATACTCCCATTAGTGCATCAGCGCTGTCTTTGTTATGTGTTGGTGAAGTGAGTTTAGGTCCTTAAATGTTGAACTCAAACATGATGGCATTTAAAAATTGACTATGTGGAGAATAAAAAAGCTGCAAAGACTTTCAGTATTTTTAAGGGAATCAATTTTATTTGAACTCTTTAAAGGCTCATAATGTAGGAGCTCCCTTGGCTCATACAAAATGTATCAGTAATTTTCGGTATTTTGGGACTTTTTTCAATGGCAATTGTTCTATGTCTTTGTTGTAAATAAGAAAAGTATTTTTTTTTTTTAAAAAGTCGAGGTCAGGTCCTCACTAATTTGAACCCCAGAGGATTTATCGTGAACTCATACTGGCCAAAAAATTTGATCTGAAATGTTCCCAGGGATCTGAAACTTGGAAATTGCTGACTAAAATATCAATAAAGCAAAGTTGAGTATTTCAAATGAGGAACTGAAACGGGCCAGCTTAAACTTGCAATGGACAAGTTTTCTGATTCAACGTTTAATTATTAAGTAAATGTTGATTGTGCAATGTAATGGAAACAGAAAAATGTAACCATCGGTTAACATTGGTTCCCTATAAACCTTGTCTTTACACTGGCACACGGTCACCCAGTTAAAGGAAGAATTACTGTGGATCCATTTCTATTATAGACTAGTGAACACGGTTTTATTTGTTTGACGTTATAAACAAGTCTGTTGTCTTGAACTGGACAGGAAAGCTATGTATTATAAGCTCATCAACTGCGTTAACCTGTTTGTTTAGCTAACTGTTTAATATCACCATATGGATGTTTCGGGCAAAACTCTCTTATTTAGCCTGTAGCCATATTGTGTCAATTTCCCAATCAACAGGTGGGATTAATTATACAGGTGTTTATGGTCACTTGTAATTAACCCCACCTGTGTATACTGACAGTGAATTGCCAGGATATACGCTGAAGAGTGCGTTTTTACAAGATGTCCTTGTGCCAAGTATTAAAAAGTTAAATTTGACTATTGTCCTCGTCTTCGTTTGAGGTCTAATTCACTAAGAAGACCACGCCAAATTTTAATGTTACGGTAGTTTACTTAAATTGGTAGAAGATTTTGGGAGGATGGGAAAGGAGGGGTTGAGGTTGGTGGATGAAGAAAAGGGGCTTCGAGGTAGGGTTGCAGATAGGCTGGACCGTCTAGGTACGCCTCGATGGGCGCACGTCTTGTCAGCGTGGCTTCAGCGTCCCCCCCATGGTTCCTGTTCTGGAGGATATTCCTGTCATGGGATGCCAATGGCTAAGGCTGGGCTGCCAGTGATCCTATGAGAGAGGATGGTGGAGAAGGAGAGGGTCTTGGGGGGAGGGTTGTAAGAACTTGAGACGAACGGGAGAGAAATGGTTAGGCTTGCATATATAGATTTCGCAGGTGATGAATCAAGGCGACGTAGGTGGTTGAGTTAATGCGGCACAGGTGGTTAGGTTGACGAGACGCAGGTGGTTTGATTGGCTCGGCCTGGGTGGCAGATCAGCGAGGAGGAGTGGCGTGGTCCAGTTCCTGAACCTTAGTTATATTAACTCCATTTATGATTTTAGCGCAATAATTTGTTTAACGTTTGTGTTTTGAAACCATAGCGCGATTTGGCGAGCCTAACTGTGTGTCTTATTTTAATTGCTGACTTAATGACTACTATAATGAATTCTAGCCAACTCCAAAGAATGATAAAAGCATGTCGATATGATCTGTGTCAGTCAACTATGTTTAATCAGAGGTAGCCTATTGTCGTCAGTGTTTTACCATTTTTATATATTATGAATAATCTGGTTTTCTCTTTCTCGCTCTCCCTCTCGCTCTAAGAGTCGTTGAGGCCTGATGGACTGGAAAATAGAGGAGACCAGACTTACAACTTCTGTTCATATTGTTTTCTCTAATCCCTAAGCATTGTTAATTTTTTCTATCATTGTTTATTTTTGCTTATTGTTTTTTGGCTGTGCATATACATTTTTAATCTGCCCCCACACAAAGCCCTATACTTGCTAGTTGGAAGAGGGTCACTATCAAGAGGACTGTTAGCCATTTAAAGTTTTTGAAGAAATTACCAATACTGCTGTTTTCTGTTGTGAACAGTCTCATATTTTGACTTGATGGTGTCGACATCACCAGGGAGCACCAACATTAAAATTAATCTTCTGGGGACCCCATTATATTAAAGATGTGGAGATGATTTTGATGATGGAGAACTTTTTATTCAAGCAAATTTGACACAATGTTCAAAAGGACAAATTAATATATGCTCATGATTTATGTGAGATAAACATTACACTGCAAATAACATGATTGGTTGTTAACAACAGCCATTCTCTTCTTTATTGCAAAGCCAGAACAGTCTCTTAGTCTCGAGACTTGAATTGTAATCTCCAGTCATGGAATGCACCTTAGTAAATTTACCAAACTACTGTAGGCCTACTTAAGTATAATTTTGAGGTATTTTTACCTTACTTGAATATTTCCATTTTCTGCTACTTTATACTTCCACTCCACTACAATTTGGAGGTGAGTAGTGTACCTTTAAGTCCCTACGTTTACTTTAGTTAACTTTTGTTAGTTAGTTGCTTTTCAGATTACATGCTGCATTTAATATTATAGTTATTTTTTTCTCAATTGACAATCAGATTTGAAAGAACAAACAAAAGAAAACACATTCTGATAATCAGAAAAATGCTGAATATTTGATTCAATGACCGTCCAGGCGGGAAATCAGTTGACCCAAAGTGTATCGTATCTCCAGTAAATATTGTAAATATTAATTACTTTTACTTGTACTCTTGTTATTTAATTACATCTGATATCAGATACTTTTACTCAAGTACTTTCATATTGGTGACTTTTACTTTTACTAAAGTAATATTTTATCACAATATCTTTACCTCTACTCAAGTATGACTATGGAGTAGTTTTAACAACACTGTCACATGCATTCATAGCTATGATATCATCAACCTATAATAAACAATATCAAATTATAAAAGCCTTGGTGTCATAACTCAATGAATTTGCCATTATCCGCAAACAAACAAGCATCTTTTGCCTAAAGCAGAGCAGTATATGTGTAGTCACAACTCCTCACTGGTTCACAGCTCCAGTTCGACACTGTTATTGTAATTTAACAAAGAAAATATATTTATACTGAAACTGTGCCAAAAAAATAAGGTTTTGCGTAATTTTAGCAGTATTTCGGTTACGATTTATCCATGTTCATGTATACTGTATTAAAAACAAGTATTCTTATGATGAAACCTCACAGGAACTGAATTTGAGTAGGAATACATTATATACTTTTACTTTTAGCAACCAGAGCAGTGAAACTGGTGGTAAATTAAGATACTTTGTAAAGGTGTATCTGTTTGTGTCCATGTCAATGAGTCACTTAATCTGCAGCTTGGGCATAATCAATGTTTCAGTTATGAGAGATTTGGTGCAGAGTTACAGAGCCACCGTCTTTTCACAGATCCAGATATGTCGAATTCCACACGGTGAATCATTCCAGCTGTTTTCATCATCAAAGAACATTATTTCTCCACAGTCTTCATCTCTGCCTTCATGACTGTTGGGCTCCTTGGCACCCCAGTAGCTGAAAACCCCAAAACAAAGAATATGCATTGTTACTTTTTGATATTGATGTAGATTTTTCAGAGCATGATTAAAATAATGTGTGTGAACCTTGTGGTGAGCGGAGTCCCATCCACCCATTTCCATGTTCCCTCTGTCTCCTGGTCCGTCAGTCCAATCCACATGTGCCTCCGAAAATGTTGTGTGAATTCCTTTTTACAGAGAGAAACAAACTGTCATCAGCATAAATAAAGCAGACAGTAACTGTAATCCTCCAGCTTGGTTACCTGACATTTAACTATGAAGCAAGGAATCTCTGTACGTCCATCTGTATGTTATCTGCATATCATGAAAACCGTTCTTGTGGTCGACTTCACACATGGCAGATTTATTGCTGTTGACCTAGGGAAGTGCAGTGTAAAATTTGGTGCAATATAAACATACGACATTTTTGAATATACAATGAACACCTCTTTATGCCTCTACAGACTGAAGCTGGGCTCACACGAGATCCCTCTCAAGTGATCTCATGAGGAAGCATTCTGGATGAGTGAGTAGATGTAGTCAACACAAGTTTTAAGTTTTATTCTTCCGCGAGAACTGTGGTTGAGATTTTAAGTTTCTGTCAACATGCTAGTGTAGGTTAGCACTCTATCTTGCGTTGTGTAGTTGAAATAATGGCGCGCACACAGCCACTGTCCAGCTCGACCCGCATTTAATGCTGATGAGAAACACAGAAAAATACAGTTCTTCACAGCCAGCTCTCAGCACAGTTCAGTACAGCAACGCTGAAATAAAACGACATGAAATAAATTCATCTTGCTGCTCAAACAGTTACACCACGAGGATTAGCCATGACGACATTAAGCTAACAAAGTTACCAACATGTACAGCAACTTGCTCTACATACATTTCAATCATCCAACATCATCACAAACACTAGCCTAGTTGTTGTCGCTGGGAACTTATCTCTACATGTACAGCTAACAAAACACACTTTTGTCGTAAAATTAGTAGTATTTTGGCAGAGTTCTGTACAACACAACCTACCACGGGGTCCGGTGGTCCGAGTGTGGCGTTCAAATACCATAGTAAATCTCACTGGCATGATACAAAATAATAGAAACAGTAATGGAGACAGCAAGACAGGTAATGGCAAGTTAGATCATTAACTATACTAACTCCGTTACACTAGCTAATGTTAGCCTCAAGGGCAACAATGTTTACCATTGCTTGGCAGCACTGTCAGAGAATAAACACCTGGATGTGGATTCTGTTTTGATCCAGAACCATTGACTGGCAGGAGGACAGCTCAGAGATTATTTTTAAACTTTTGGGATTAAAAAGTGGATTTATCTTCACTCCTGTTTGTCAACCTGACTCCAGCAGTGATCTGCAGAGCTGACCTCCATCTTCGGGTGTTTACGCTGTGTAATGTTGACTGCCGAATGGAGCTGGGGTAGAAATGTACTTTACTTAATGAACAACATTACAGAAAGGAGAGGGTAAAATAAGTACCGTGTGCCAGACTCTCCTGTGAGAACCAGTATTCACCAAGAGTTGTCCTGAATTCAACCACACAGACACACACCTATAGCGTGTGCTGCTAATGTTAGCTTATGGCTAGTGTACAGTGAAGTAAGCCGGCTGTTAAAGACTGCATGGGTAATGCAAACAAACAAATGTAAATCTATCTGAAGTCACTCACGCAGAAATGTTCACAGATGAGATAATGTTTTCAAGTTATTCATGTTAAGAAAGCATGACCTTTTTGAATTCCTACATAGTATATCTTTAAGACTGTCCGCAAACCCCTCACATTGCCAGATAACATTTACTGCACTAGTTTATAAATGTTTTCTCTATTTCTCTCTATCCCTCACACACATATTGATATGCATAAACACACACACACACACACACACACACACACACACACACACACACACACACACACACACACACCTGTTCTTCTTTGCTGTTGATAATCACCAGATCTGCACCTCTCTGCAGACAGTCACTTCTGCTCTCCTGCCAGGATTTCTCCCATGTAGAAATGTAATAGAAACTGTTGTTGAAATACATCCATCCTCGACGAGAATATTCATCTGTTAAGATAAAACATCAAAAGCATCTCAATAATGAAGTATGTACGTTTTCAGTCATTTGTCAATTGTGAATATGCTGCGTGTAAATGCTGAACAGGGGAACTGTGAGTGTATTACACACCGCAGTGTTTCAGGATAATTTCAGGAAAGATTTAGTTTGAACTAAATATGTGTATAATGTATAAAACATGTAATCTGTTTCTGTTTTTTCCCCTATTTTATTTTTTAAGTAATAGCTCTGATGTACAGGATGTGGTTGCTATCTATGTTGCACAACCGTAATTAGAGTTAATAATTTGATAAAAGTCTCAGTTTGCATGGTAACTTCCTTTCATCCACTCCTGATGTTATCACAGCAAGTCAGTACTTCCTTCTCTCGCTCTTAGTCACTGACAACTACATACACACCTCTCAGGGGCTTAAAGGAAAAGAAACGGTGTATGTCAAATAGTCTTTAATAAAGTCCATATCATTAGTTTCATCCTTACTCACCAAAGATGGTCAGCTTCCTCTTTAATTCATCTCTCTCTTTAGTCAACATTTTGAAATTAGTGTCGGTATCTGTTGTTTTGTCTTCAGAACCATCTGAGAGAGCACAAAGATTTACACATTTTATAACTGTAGTTCAACCCTGAGGTTTTCTCAGGTCGCCAGTGGAGATGTTAGCGTACAGCAGAGGAGGTCAATAGACACCCCGGTATCATTCAACTGTTTGACACCAATATAAAATAATATATAACAAAATCTAGTTGAGACATGAGACATGACAGCACTCTTTTTTTAATACTAACATTTTCTTTAAATTTCCCAATATACAATGCAAACTAAAACATAAAAAACAAAGACTCACAAGTTTAATGTCAAAGTAAAGACAAACAAACAAATAAATAACATCATCATCATCAACAATGACGACGACAACGACAACACACATTTCTACCACACATCAAACTAATAGGCTTCGCTCAACATCAATATGTCATATCTGGTCAACATTAATTAAATGTGTTCAAGATAAAATAAATAAATAAATATTAAAATAAAAAAATACATACTTTGTAGTTTTTTTCACCAATTAAAAATCAACCAGGTATTAAACAATCCTCTACACATTTCTTTTGTATTATTTAGAAATTATTTAACAAAAGCTCCTTTGAGGGAAGAGGATTTATTTCTATCAAGAGTGTTAGATATTAGTGTATTTAAAAAACTGTATTTCTAGAAACATTTTTAATGAAATTATGGGATTATTTGGAAGATTTTTTTCTATATTTAACCCCTTGTATTGGCTTAATCTTATATTTGTTTGAATTTGTTCCTGGGACAGAAAATGCCTCATTTTCAGAAAAATACAAATCCATTTATAAAATCATTTGAATGATTGCTAGTCATATTTATTATGCAAACACATTTTTTATATCTTTAAATTATAATAAAGTATGATGAAAGTAAATGTATGATTTTAACTTTGCTTGTCGGCCTATATTTTTTCTCAGTTTGACTTTGTTTTGTAATGAAGTGTTTCATGGCCAACTTGTGACAGGCAATTTATAACAGCCTGGCCTTTAACTATCATTCTTATCGATAATTAATATGTTGATAATAGCGTTGCATTGAATATAAATGTAATTTCATATTTAGTTGTAGAATGATAAGTTACAGAACAGTACTGTAGACTACTATGAGGGTTAGAAGGCAAACAGAATAATCTGATAATCTGTACAATGAGTCATAGCTCTTTTATTAAGCGAACTTCATACTGGTGAGAATATTTATACAAATCTCTGAGAATAGTAATGAGATAGCAACGTTTAGTGTTTGGGGAAACACAAGTTGAAACCAAACTAAACTTACAGAGAGCCAGGCGCAGTGAAATGTTGAGACCAGCTTGTAAGATACACAGGAGTCCAAAGCTCACAGCAACAAGTCTGTAGAGATGTCTCCCTGTGTGCAGAAATCATTTATATTATAAATTATTGACATTATTTATATTATAGGCAGTCAGGCCTGATGGTTGTTATGTGATGCAAGACAGATGACAAAAAGTAATAACTTCATCTTTGTAGTAAGTGTTATTTTAATTTGCACTTGATAAAAATGACTAAAATCAATCAGACAAATTATCCAGCACTGTGTTTATCTTGTGTAAATCCATAC
The DNA here is from genome assembly GCF_965226575.1 of Pagrus pagrus. Lineage (NCBI taxonomy): Eukaryota > Metazoa > Chordata > Actinopteri > Spariformes > Sparidae > Pagrus > Pagrus pagrus. Next base: position 21,079,166 of record NC_140186.1, on the reverse strand, counting down.
AAGTGGCATTTTTTTAAGGCTGTGACAAAAACACATGTAGAGTTCTGGAGCCTTGACAGAAATCCGGAAACTCAGCAAGATGATATTCACAATAATGATGAGGTAATAATATAAACTCAGAAATATGTATTATTTGCATAACTGAATAAACAAGCTGTTCTCAGAGGAAAAAAAAGGTCCTCAAAACTATGTTTAAAGCTACAAAGGTGGCAGGGTCTGCCAAATGTAAACAAACTAAAATCTGGTTGTCACTTAGAGTTTGTTTATTCAGTCAATTCAGTCATGAAAAAAAGCATGCTTTTTTTATTCTGATTAAAAATTCTTCCCAAAAACTACATAGTGCACCTTTAATGGTTTTTATCTTAGATACTGTGTTGTAACGATATTGCTCAATACAGTATGCAGCTCTTAAACGATGCGGTTACAGGTTACTTTGCATCAAACCTGACTTAGCTGATAAATATCTCTACATAAGACCAATCTTGTCTCTTAAAGAGAAAAATGTTGAGGGTTCAACAGAACAAAAAAAATCAGTACAACATGAAATTAAAGCATCACTGAGCCTTTTTTAAAGTCATTGTACTTCATGTATATCCTTACCTAAAGGTCTTTTTTGACTGTTGTTGAACATTCCAACGTTGTCACGAAAAGTCACAGCCGTATATTTCTGAAGTGACGGAGTGAACGAAACAATTTAATTTGTCTACACGCTTAAAATATTTCAGAAGATTTCCTGCCTTGTTACATTTGTTATGATGGACGTCTCTTCCTCACACTTTCAAAGGGGAGTGAACTCCAATCAACATTATCTTTGTGGCATCCTCCGTGGTTTACAGTCTTTAATCAGATAGCTTGTAGGTTGAGTCACGTGTATGTACATTTGAAACCTTCACTTCTGTTTTTTTTAAGAAATGGAGGTCATAAACTGGTTTGTCAATCTTGTACAATCTGTATGTTTTTAACATTTTTGCAAGTGTTTTAGTTAAGATTCTTCATAACTGATGGTTAGTTAAACAGAAAAAACAGGATTTCTGTATATAAACGATGCAGTTTTTAAAAGAAGAATAAAAGTGACAACGATGATAAAATACTTTTGACTTTTCAAGCCAGAAATGCAAAATGCTTAAAGATAGAAGAAACATCAAATGCAAAAACCAGACGTATACAACACAAAAGTAATAAACACAACAATATTTAGACCCAAATAATAAAACTACATCTGTATTTGCAGATTAAAAATGAAAGGAGAGAAAAGGGGGTTCTCTGACCACTCTTTGATTTTAACCGTGAGAGGAAATATAATTACCCAAAGAAACGTCTAAATTAATTTGTTTAAATTTTGTCATGCCCAAAAGCTACAAAAGTAGCAAGGTTTTAAATATGCTGCTGAAAATGTCTGCCTGTCAACATTTCCTGCTTATAAAATCTGACCCAATGTGCCACTTTGTTAAACATGTTTCAGTGTTGTCTTCACAGTCAATGTACAGTAGCTGTCATGGTGGTGTCAATGCTGAGTTACAGGGTAATTTTCTTTTCGCACATCCAGAAGTTTTCATATTCACATGTTTCATCATTCCAGTTGTTTACATCGCTAAAGTAATATATTATTACACAATCCTCATTTCTGCTTCCATAACTGTTTGGTTCCCCGGAGCCCCAGAAGCTGAAACCAAAGACAAATAAGCTTTAAACATAGAACACAAACCAACAAGCTCAAACAACAATTAAAATTCAACCAATGTGATTAGTCATTTCACAGAATTCCAGGATCTTTTCAGGTACTATGCACTTTAAGAAGAAGAGAAAGAGGCTTAAAGACCACGAGTTTCAACACTATGATTCATTTATTTTGAATAAAAGAGTAATGTGTGTACCTTGTTGTCAGATGAGTGCCATCCACCCATCTCCACACCCCCTCCATCCCTCTGTCCGTCAGTCCAATCCACATTACCTTCTGGTGCTGTGTTATGAAGTCCTTGTTTTTAAAGAGAAACATAAAGTAATTATTAAAGGTCATGTTGATAATATCTGTATGTAAACAAATTAAAAACAAAAAACATCTACAGAGCTTGTAAGGTGCTGAATAAAACATCTCTTTTCCTTAAAAACATGATTATGATTGTGAATTAATATTTCTAAAATGTTTGTCTGGTCCAAAATGATCGTTTTGTTTATCTCTGTGTAAGAATTCTGACGTTTGTCTCCAGCTTCTACCAACAGTCATGGTAGTTACACACACACACACACACACACACACACACACACACACACACACACACACACACACCTGTTCTTCTTTGCTGTTGATAATCACCAGGTCTGCATCTCTCTGCTGACAGTCATTTCTACTGTCTTGCCAGGTCTTCTTGGTTGTAGAAATGTAATAGACGCTGTCATTGAAATACAGCCATCCTTGTTGCAAGTAGTGTCCTGTTGAAAAAACAAAGAACCAAAATATTTCAATCCAAGACAGAAGGACATTTAAAACCTGCTGGTGATCATGGATTTATTAACAAGATTTTCGCTCATAAACTACTGTCGCAATAACTACTTTATTAATTATTAATTATATAGTAACTCAAAACATTGCATTGAATATTCCACTCCACATATTCGTATAATGAAACACATTTGGAGCAACAACTGCCATGGTTCAGTGTCCGTTTGTTCCTGTTTTACTTTTAAGTTTTACCCTTGTGTGTCTCATCGTGCTTGTCAGTTCCTCCTGTGTGTTTTTCCGTTAATTCCCTCGCCTGTCCGTGTCCCTCCTCACTGCACCTGTTACTCGTCCCGTCATTAGTGTGTATGTCTTTGTCTTTTGTCAGATCGTTTTCGTTTCCCTCTGTCTTGGTCCGTGTTCCGTATTCTGTGTTACTCCGTCATTCCTCTGTGATGTCCCGTTCCCGACCTTCTCCGTGTTAGCCTGTGTCCGTCTTGGTCTGTCTTCCTCTGTGTTCGTGAGTGTTTCCCCGTGACGTCACCCTGTGTTCTCCACCAGCTTCTTCCCATGCAGTGTCTCCTCCAGTGACTCCTCCTGTCTCCCGTTTTGGTATGTTTGTAGTTTTGGTTTCTGGTTTCTCTTTTGATTTGTACTTTGCTTTTGTTTGCACTTTGTTTTAGCCTTTAGTTGTTACTTTCTTTGTGTCTACTTGTCTCATTTTAGTCTTTCTGTATTTCCTCATTTTTTTTGTATTCAGCTTTAGTTATTAAAAACTCGCCCTTTGTTTCCCCCAATACTGCCTCCTGTGTGTGTGCCTGTGTGTCTGCACTTGGGTCCTCATTGAGCTAAAAACCACAACGTAACAACAACAGCATCACTACTTGTAATAAATTATATCGGTCATTTTAGATGCAACTGTTTTTTCTCTTAATTTGGCTATTAGAAACGAACAGTCAGGTTTTGATACATCAGACCTCTCTCATGCAACTTAAGCTTGTTTTAATTGTTGGATACAATGGAATGAGTTATAAACATTTTTTCATTTCTTTTGAACATTTTAGGGTGTTTATACTTGAGCATTTTGAATGCCACCTAAATGGTAAATGGAGATATTATCCAAAGCGCTTTACAAGATGCTTGTCATTCGTCTCTCATTTGAAATTGAGTGTGTTGCTGCAAGAACACATTGACAGATGGCAAAGCTGGGAATCAAACCCTCTCTACCCTCAGAGCCACGACCAAGGGCCGGTAATATATACACTGATACAATATATACAAAGCATGTATCAAATTGTCTAGATATAGTTTGACAAATATTTCACTTACACTCCATTTAATAACTGACTACTGGTATAAATATATTTATTCTCATACTTACTGAGAACATTCAGCTCTCTCTTCAGCTTGTCTCTCTCTTCAGTCAGGATTTTATAACGCTCCTCAATATCTAGTGGAGAAGTCAACATTATTTGCAACAGAATCAGATTATGTTCACAATGAAAGAGACAGTTCACTTTAAAACTAAATTAACACATTAGGTAATGGACTTTTCATCCCTTACCCAAGTTAATCCTCCTCAAGTTGTCCCTCTCATCTGTCAGATTTTTACAACTGCAGTCAATACCTGGTGGAGAGGCTTACATCATAAAAGATTTGGATTATGTCAACAACTGAAGGGACGAATACTTTAACACAGAATTTCCAAATTACATTGATATATTCTTAAAACTGCAGGTATTTTCAGAAGTTGAATATTGGTTAGTTAGAAAATTAATATATGATTATATAAAATAATGTAACAATTCAAGACAACTCACAGAGAGCAAGACGCAGGCAAATATTCAGACTGGCTTGTAGGATACACAAGAGACAAAAACTCAAAGCAATGCATCCATGCAGTTTTCCTCCTGTGTGCAGAAAACACACGCATGCATGTACGCGCGCGCGCGCACACACACACACACACACACACACACACACACACACACACACACACACACACACACACACACACACAAACACTGTATTTGTACAGTAATACTGTATACAACTTGCACTAAAGGGCGGGAAGATAAATGAGGCCATCTGTTGGTTGTCAGGCCCTTTTTTGACTTCATCAGATCAAACAGGTCACTTGAGTGATTGTGTTGGGACAAGGTGCCATGCAAGTATGTGATGGAAATTACAGTATTAAAAAACATTTTTTTTATGTCAGATATAATAAATTAAAACATTTGACTTAACAGTCAAATAAAAATAAATAATCACAATAATACGTAATAAATTAAATCAAGTAAAATGAGAAGATTACAAAAATGCTGAGATGTATACATGTAATTACATTAATAGATGTAATTAAACAAAAAATGTCAACCTAAAAAAAAAAAGACACTTTCACTTCTGCACTTACAAAATGCAGATTCCTTGGATTTCATTGTCTTAAACTTTTAGACAACAACATGTCTTCCAGGACCTTATACTTTACAATTCAATGCAAGATCATTTATTTAATTCTGGTTGCTTTTATGGTTAAAACAACGTAACAGAGAAAGCATTTCTGTCTCACCCGTTGCTGTAGTAGTCACCTCACTGCCTTCACCAGTGTAACTCATCCCGGCTGAAGTAGCAGGGAGGTTTACAATCTGGATAGTGATCTCTGATTCACCTTTGTGGACCACCATATTTGACCCGTGAGTGTGAAAGTCGTGTCGAGTGGTGGTTTCTTCTAAGAATGGTGCGGTCTGCATCTTTTCTGTTGCTTACTCAGCACAGCCCTCTTGTTCTTCCTTTTTCTTTAATAAACTGTGTTACTTCCTTGATTCAAACAGTTTAGTCGTGATACAGATTATGAATGCTGCTGCAGCTATAACATGTAACATGTTTTGAACCTTGACAAAATAAAATTAAAGTCACTTCCCAAGGTGGGTTGAGCTATAGGTTGATATTAGAACTGCTCAAGTGTTGACAGGGTAAAATTTAGACTGTTTATTATTTCATTTGATCTATTCTGCAAGCTGTTTAGATCCAATTAAACAAGGAGAAAGACACCAAAACAGACTGATCCTACAAACTAAATTTAACAAAAACAATATCATTGTACTCTAAGTACATTTATACTACTCTACAAAATACTTCATATTTCAAACTTCCTTTTGAACAGACCTCTCACACTCTTAACTTGTCTTCAGTATTGTTGCTTACAAGCCAGTCTGAAAATTACAAGCAGTCGTACACAATATGGCTATAACCACACATAGATACCAATACAAACTTAACTGATACGGGCTCAGTGAACACTAACTCAACATTCAGATGTACATATTAAAAGCACAGTTTCCTACAGAAGTGATAAGATGTGGTCACTCTGATAGTTGAGGAACCAAAATACACTTCCTGCTTCACTGTGAGAAGTGTTTTTCCCCGAAAGGACTGTGTCGATATCTGCTACTGAAAGACAAAATTAGTCGTCGCTGGTAAAGTTAGAGGTGTGAAATACCCTAAAACACAACAAATCTGTCTTTCATGTTTACAACACTGCTTTTAAAAAATATCATCATGAAATTGAAATGCCCCCGTTTAATTTATTCCTGCTACAGGACTGACCCTACGGTGGCCCTGAAGTGCAAATCAAAAAACACAATGGCAAATCAGAAAACACAACAACAAATCAAAAAACACAATGGCAAATCAGAAAACACAACAACAAATCAGAAAACACAACGGCAAATCTGCGCCTCTGATACTACCTCTGGAGGCGCATCAGAGGCGCAGGATCCCCGCATGCAAACGGCAGTGTGAATGGGGATAATGTGGCATCTCTGTGTGATTTCAGAGCTTCCCTGCTGGACGCCCGTTTCTCACAACTTTTCTGAGATCTCATGATATGTCACTCCATTCATAAACATTGATTATTGATCACTAATTAGAGACATGTATGGCTGGAGTGAGGCCATTAGAACTGGGACTCCAGTGGTCTACTGGGACTGGACCATAGACTGTACACTGTCAGTGGACTGGACCGCGGGACTTTTGGCGCTCAGACCGGTGTGTTGTTGCTCACCATGGATACCGAGCCACTATACATTGTGCATGCGCAAAGCGTGGCCACACAGCAGAAATGTACTGTGGGAAATGGTATAACAATAACGGAAAATGTAAATTAGATTCATTGTTTCGTTTTGGTTTCCTTGTTTATTATATTTTCCGTTTTGGGCTGAAAATAGGAAAACAAACAGCAGTTTTCAATGTTTGGTGCACACAGAAAAGCTAAATATTGACTTGTTTTTTCATTTTTCATTTGCCAGATTAAATGGAATAATTGAATGATCAGATGATACGAGGACCCATATCCATGTCCTACATCAAAATATTCTTTAATAGCAGCGCGTACGTCGTCACTGGCGGCGTTCTTGTTTTGAAAACATGTAAACCATGTCCTTCTGGTTCAAAGGACGGACGAGTCCAATCACTACGATTCATCTTGCCCGAGGGTACCTACCTTTTCCGGTTTGGTTAATGTAGTGTTTTCTGTTTTGTTGTTGTGTTTTCTGATTTGCCGTTGTGTTTTGCACTTCAGGGCCACCGTACTGACCAGACTAAAAAAGTATTTAAAAAAAAAAAAGAAAAAAAAGTGTAATGTGGGCAGATGTAAGACCAAAGTAGAAAATAAAGTTAGTTCACTTGTTGGCTTTTTGTGGGAGTCGTTCAGCTCATACTTGTATTGTCCTGAGTTAGACATCTGTTAGATGTGGAGTTATACAAGCAATTTCTTTTCACAGATCCCAAAACTTTTTAAATGACATGTAAACCGTCTGGCATCGCGCGCGGCGACGCTGTTGGTTCGCAGCGAGAATGTGCTGTATTGCAGCCATGGTTTCTCACACGCGCGGACCTTGGCAACGCCTTTATATAGAGTAGCAGGTGAAGCCTCTCTGGATGAGGTTCAGCTGAGTTTAATTACATCTGTTCCCTTGTTGTTTTTTTATGTGTAGTACTATAAACTCACATATGCAGATGTGTGTGGAAAACTTAAACGTGTAATTCAATAAAAAGTTTTTTTTTCTTCTACTATTAACCTATGTTTCTTGCACCAGTGGTCCGCAGCTATGAGCGCATTTCAACATTGAGCATTGTTTTATTATTTCGAAAAGTGGAGGATATAAATTTCCCTGACGCGGCTTGATCACTGAGCATTCGGTCGCTAAGAAGGCTGTTAAGAGTGGGTCAGATCGATCTTACATTTCCTTCTTATTGAAAGATCTTCTTAAGCTAAGAGCGACTCTGGGAAACACATCCTTCTTTCACAGCGTTCTTAAAGGATAATTACCGTTTTTTACAACCTGGACCTTATTTCTCGAAAAAAATATGATCGTTTACTCACCCAGATAACTTCGGGTCGTACGGATGAAAATCGATCCAGTTTGGCGCTGCAATATCCATATAATGGGAGTAAACGGGGCACCGAAGCGCAGCGTCTATATAACGTATTATCTGCCGCGAAAATTGTTTATTTCACCAATATTTTGTTACGATATGCTAGTGCTATTCCCCTCTGAGTCCGGGCTCGTCTATTGTCAACATCCGGGGTCTGTAGGTTGAGCTACTACCTCTGACCTGGAAGATGTCGTCTCTGAGCTGCGCACGCACCCGCGACAGCCCGGCTTGTTTACCTGTAGCTGCTACTGCTAGTTTGACCCCGGATGTTGATAACGGACGAGCCCGGACTCAGAGGGGAATAGCGCTAGCATTTCATAACAAAATATTAGTGAAATGAGCTAGTTTCGTGGCAGATAATGCGTTATATAGAGGCTGTGGAAATCTGGGAAACGCGGCCAATGTCTGTACAATTTTTTTTCCAAAACACGGAAACATATCTGGGGTATGTTGAACTTTCTTCATAGTACAGGCCTCTGGTGTTTTGACCATGTCGCTATTCTCTATATTGTGTTACAACTCCCCAAGTCCTTTAACTCATGTCACCCTTGCTTTTGACAAAATCATGTATTACCGTAAAGTCACATTATGTGGAAATTATCATTTTGTGTGATTTGGTGCCCCCCACAGTTTCTGAGTGCAACACCACTGTTGTAAATACAAATCCCAGGTCTGTAACAACTTGTCTGTTGAATATAGGTGCCAACTACAAACAAAACTCATTATGCCATAACAATGTTATTTGTTGAACACTTGTATCTTGAAGTAAACATGTATGTAACAGCAGTTCAAATGTCATTCCTCTTCCCTTCTTCTGCTTCCTCCTTTATATGGTCCGGGTTTGAAACCAAGAAAAGAATATCGGGTTGACACAGAGTTAAAGTGAGTGAAACTAAGGATAAGTTAAAGTTTATGAGACGTGAAAACATGGGGAACACATGCACCCACATTTTTGAGTCAGACTTTAATGCACAAACAAGTGTGATTCAGTTTGCTGTTCTAGTGCTTTATTACAATTATGACAGAAAAGACAATAAAAGATAAGCTATTTGCTATTTGTATTAATTCTGCAGTATACAGTATTCTCAAAAAGAGCCAGGTTGGAAGACGCATGCATGAAATGATGTATAATATTTTACAGTATTTCCCCTGAGCCCAGTCATATCCTGTGTCTCAGACTGGATCCACACTAAGCCAGCAAATCTGAAAATGCTGTTTGAACCTGAAAATGATGTGTCCATAAGATTTAGGCATCTGTGGTTAAGATGCAAGTCCATGTAACTCTAAAAATACATGTTTTTAATGCATATCTAAAATTCGGCCCATGAATTCCCCCGTTTAATTTATTCTTGCTTCAGGACTGGCCAGACTCTTCCGACTTATCTAATCTGAAAAGTATTTAAAAAAATAAATAAATAAATAAATGTGGGCGCAGTGTGGATGTAAGGCCAAAGTAGAAAATAAAGTTAGTTCACTAGTTGGCTTTGTGTGGGAGTCGTCCGGCTCATACTGGTATTGTCCTGAGTTAGACATCTGTTAAATATAGATGTGGAGTTATACAAGCACTTTCTTTTCACAGATCCAAAAACTTTTCACATCACATGATTTATCATTCCAGCTGTTTTCCTTTTCATGGAGTTTCACTTCACTCACTCCACAGTCTTCTGCTTGTCGAGCATTGTTAGGCTCCCCATCCAACCAGTAGCTGAAACCCAAAACCAAACAATATGTTTTTTGTAAAGAACACAAGAAATACTTTAACTGAAACATGCAGGATATTGTTGATTTCTTTATTCTAACAATGCAGTCTAAATCTAATATATGAGAAATATGAAGCTGTGTGAACCTTGTTTTGAGTGGAGTCCCATCAACCCATTTCCATGTCCCCTCTGTCTCTGTGTCAGTCAGTCCAATCCACAAGTCATCCTTCAATTGTCTTGTGAAACTCTTTATACAGAGACAAATATCATCAACATAACTGTGAAATTTAACTAATTTGAATCCAACTACTTCCTCATTGCATTCAATCTTTTTTTGTGTGTGTCATGTTTCTGTCTCACACATAGTTAAATATACATAAATACACCCACCTGTTCTTCTTTGCTGTTAATAATCATGAGGTCTGCACCTCTTTGCAGACAATCATCTCTACTCTCTTGCCAGGTTTTGGTGATAGAAGAAATGTAATAGAAACTGCCGCTGAAATACATCCATCCTTGTTGGGAATAATTAGCTTTAATTGAGGACAAAAACAGAGAGAAATCCTTAATATCTAAAAAAAAAACATTATGAATTAAATGAATCCCAACTTCACTCACTCACTCACTCACTCACTCACTCACTCACTCACTCACATTTAGTTTAATTTGCTAATATCAGTGTATAACTTGAACAACAAAAGTGCATAATTTTAGGTCATCTTAACACTTAATAATAAATAATAGGTTTAAAGAGAATCAAAGAGCTCTTCATTATAGTCACTTAATTATCAGATATATACAGCAGGCGATTTGTCCCCTTGTTAACCTGCCATCACGTCATCTGTGTGCTTCCTGGTTGGGCAACTACGGCTCACTATCTGCTGCATCAGCTCCACTGCTGGCTGTTTATCAAAAACCAACCGCAAGAAAAACACAAGCACAACCCATTAACACCCAGACAACCACTGAACATATTGAGGAAATAATAATGTGTCAGTTACGCCGACGGATATTTTCATGGCTCTGGTAAAGTCAGTCCACCGGACAACAAGAGGGGGAGAGATTAGTGGGACCTGCGCCAAAGCCTGAGTGCCTGTTCTCAGCTGTCTGTGCCACACTCTGCCACCTGGGTGCCCTGATAGTCTGCTAGACATCCAGCAATGAGACAAGAATTAGATATCTGGGGAAAATCTGAAGCCCCTCTAGTAGAGAAAGCACAGAAAATGTTTTGAGGAAACATATATCTAATCAATCAATCAATCAATCAATCAATCAAACCTCAAGGTGGCGCTAACAGAAAAGTTGGGATTTACCTCTTGGAACCATAAATGTCTGTACAAAATTTTGAGTCAAGTCACTCAGTGGATGTTGAAATATTTCACTGGATAAGTGAAAACTTTGACCTGCAGGTGGTGCTACAGGGAAAAGTAAGGGGATCACAGAAGTCATTAGGATTCATCATCTGAGCACTATGAATCCTCACACTTACCAAAGTCAACCAGCTTCGTCTTCAGTTCATCCCGCTCCTCTATTTACAGTTAGATTACAAAACAACAAGGAGCAAACTTTGCGTTTCGCATGTTGCTCCATCAGATCCGGATATGGAAATTGTGTTTTAATCCAGGGTTGCACGGAGCAGTAGTTGGCACTGTAGCCACAACCAAGTGATTGTCATAGCTTTAATTGTCATTATTCAGAATATGTTAGTAGACTGTTTGTCTTTCAGGTCCAACAATCACACATTGTACACAGAAGCTCATTTAAGTCCTCATACTAAAGTCACATACACTCTAGACATCTTTCATTGCGTACATGATAATTTTCACCGTACAAATTTTATACTGTACCTACTTTTCTAATTCTCCATTAAGTAAAAAAGACAGATGTACTGTTTAGCTCCCAGCTATACATTGAAACAATACAGCTCAGCATCACCTATAGCAGCCAGCAATCACATCACAGTCTCTTCAGAAATTGCATTCTCTGGTTACCTTCAACCAGTTGGTTGAACCAGAGCCCATCAGCGAGAGAAATCACTCTGACTGGCTGCCCAGCTAAATAAATCAGTGCATGAGAAGAGAAATGGAAAAGGAAAAGGAAGGCCGCTTCATAATTTCGCTGTGGTATTATTTTTATCAGACATATTCTTGATTAGAAGTGGCTATGTAAGCAAGTGGTGTGAAAAAAATCATCGTGCTTTATCATAACAGTTTGTTTATCCGCATTCCCATATCTTCTGTTTTCACTTTTTTTAATGACAAATACAGACTACTGCCACCTGGTGGTTTAGAGCAGTATTTCCTCTCGGCTGTAGTCTTAGCTGTGGTGTGTTCAAGTGCTTTTTGGCTGGGACACAGAGGCGACGCAACTGTCAACCTTCATCGCCACTGCTCTTTGAAGTGGGTTTGGTGTGTCTGGGCCTTTATTGACCGTACACAGAAGCTCATTTAAGTCCTCATACTAAAGTCTCATACACTCTCAACACCTTTCATTGCGTACACAATGTTTTGCACCCTTTATACTGTACCTACTCCACCTAAGTATTCATGAAGTAAAAAAGACAGATGTACTATTTAGCTCCCAGCTATACATTAAAGCAATACAGCTCAGCATCACCTATAGCAGCCAGCAATCACATCACAGTCTCTTCAGAAATTGCATTCTCTGGTTACCTAGTTGGTTGTAACTGGTCTGTAGCTGGTCTCTTTCTTTAGTCAGGTTGTTGTAACTGGTCTGTAGCTGGTCTCTTTCTTCAGTCAGGTTGTTGTAACTAGCCTGTAACCTGACCATCTTCATTTCATGCATTTCATTGCTCCTGGTTACTGTGTTTGACACAAAAACAAATACATAAAAAACATTGCTTTGAGAATTTAAATTTGGGTGATGAAATGAAATATAAACACATATGAACTTAGATTACAATTAATAATAACAAACAAATACTGTTAACCAGTATCACCTGTTGCTTCATCAGCATGCTAACAAAGTACTCACACATGACAACCAGAGTTATGAGTCCAGTCAGGAGGAGAAGACACAGCAGACCCAGAATCACTGCAGCAGCTCTGAGTGAGCTCTTCTGAACTCGTGTATCTACAGCAGCTGGAATAAGAAGACAATATTTGTAATTTGTTTGTGTTTCAATATCATTTCAAATATAGTAAATCAAGCCTCGTATTTGTGGTTTACACTCAATAGATTACACACATGAAGCGAGAAATAAAAAGACAAAACAGAGATTAATCATAGCATTTCTTATGAACTTTAAACAGACGCAGATGCCTTTAGATGGAGTGAAACACCAACCTCACTCTGTGCTCACTCACCAATCTAATGATCTGAGTCAGCAGAAGTGAGAAAATTCAGCAAGTCTGAATTTCTCTGAATTTCTCTCAAATTTCTTGCAACACTGTGAAGGCCTTCTAGGAAATCCTCTCTCAAAGTGTGCACTGTTGCACCCACATTAAAATGATTACTCAGTCTTTGTATGACTGAAAGCTTACTTCTATAGATGAGAGAGAGAGCATAGAACTGCAGCCCTCAGAGCACACACAGATAACATTATAAACATTTGTGGCCATCAACTGCAATTTGCCACATTGTAACTCACTCAAAACACTGAAGCTGCTGTCACAACTGTGGGAGCGCTTGAGTAAAAACACATAAATAATAACATAAACCCCCTTGAGACCATTAAACTTCTGGCCAACACTCGATAACCCAGCACCCTGCACATCTCGTTCCTGCTCTATCGACAGCACACATCTGAGCACAGACCCCACAAGTCTGCGCAAAACCCAATGAGCCATGCCACCAGCCCTCCTGGCCTCCAAGCAGCAGCCACAAAGCTCTTGGGAACCCCCGGTCCAGCCATGAAACAACCCGACTAATCAGCACATCCCTGCCACCAGTGATTCGAGGCAGTAGAATGACTCAGGAGTTGAGATCTGTAACATTTCTCTATTTCATCTCTCATTGAGAGAGTCGACCAAGTGTAAAGTCAAATATCATCTACAGCTGACAGAACAAAAAGCAATTAACGTTTTATTCATAATTCTTTGCGTCTGTGGCCAAGGCTTCAGTTTGTTCTCTTTTCACACATTGCACCTCACAACAACAGCAAATTTAAAAGTGCAAATGTAAAACTTTTGTTGAAGTGAAAAACTGAAGTCCCACCAAGAAAATTGAAAGTGAAATCCTCTCATCAGATGATATGGAAAAGTATTTCTGTGTGTCATCAGCACAATAATGAACAATCTAAAGATTGAGTGGCACTATTTTCAGATTCAGTACAATTAGGTCTGATCTACAGTTTGTTGAAGTCAAATAAAAGTTTCCTCCAGAGGGATCAATAAAGTATATCAGAGAGTTGGTAGGCTCAGTGCTGTGGTTAACTTCTTTCCTCTCTGCCTCCTTCACATTATGGTTTCTCAAACACGTCATGCAAGTCTTTGTTTTACTTCAGATGTGTTCTTTGAGAATATAGAATATAATGTTTGTGTGTGGTGTTATGTAAGAAATGCAGTCAACATCCTTTTAGAGTGTTTACATGTTTGTGTTCATTACCTGAGAGTGCAGGTTCAGGTCTCTCTGGCTCCAGAGTCTGGATCTTGTCTTCATTTGTATTAATATTTTCTGAATATTTTCCCAAAGTCTTCCTCTTACCAGGGTTACCTGATGGTCTCTCTACATTAACATATATATCGAATTGATCCATGACACTCAGCTGTATTGACAGTTCAGTTTGGTCCTGAGGGGCCTGAGGCCATCAAAGTCTGGAGAGTGAGCTTCTGAAATGATAAATGATAAACTATCGTGCTGATCTCTCTGAAATAGAAGGCGTTCCGACCCCAATGAACAGGAAACTGAATCTTTTGGGTAGGTTACTTCTGCAAAATATATTTAGAATATCACACTGCAGCCTCCAAAGAGGCTGTTTACTATCATAAAATCTATGCCATTCACACAACTTAAACCTTTGTTCAATGCAACTGACAACTCTCTGACAGCAGCACACTATTTTTAACACACACACACACACACACACACACACACACTTTTTCTCACTTCTGTTAACTCTGGCACTCTGTGGTGTACAAATAAGATAAACAGCAGATGATAACTGTTGAAGTGAAACACTTCTTCATTTGTACAACCATTTATGAAATATCAGAGGCCTCTATCACAGAGCAGCTTTTTAATTAGCGAGGCAACTTCAGGGTAAACTAACTTTTCAGTGTTATAATGGCGGTTCATTTCTTACCAGGATATATTGTTATGCTGCACACTTAAAACATAACTGGAGCAGGTTACATTTCATTAAAAGCACCACCTTCTGACCAATCAATTTTCTGGAAAATGGCATTATTATTGATAGAAGATCATGAGAGGTGTCACCTGTTGCCTGCATGCAGTGTCACAGCCATTTCATTGTGCTTTTTTATACAACAGTCATTTTATTAAATTTTTATTATTTTTTATTTTATTTATTTTTTTATTTTTTTAAGGCTAAAATTTTCATACACGTCATAAAAATACATCAGAGAAACATATTCATTTAATGCAATGCACAAGTGTAATTATAATCACATTATCTACTCGTGCCCTAATGATGGGGCAGTGACATTACTGTATAAGCCTGTTAATTTACACATTTACACAGTCGGCAGTGTTTGTGTCAGCTGTCCGTCCTGCATTTGTTGGCTGTAACTGTGTTGCTTTAAGCCTGGATTATGTGTGTAACATTGTGTATTCGTAGAATAGAAGTTTGCTCTTCTTTATTAACATATTCCTTCTCTCCTGCCAGAAGACTTTTCCATGTTTATGGAAAACCTGGGCTGACTTATAGACATGATCACCTTCATGTGACCACTTAGCATGATTGCAAGTGTGAAGCTTAGTGAAGCCAGATCACAGAAACATGTCTGGGGTATGTTGAACTTTCTTCATAGTACAGGCCTCTGGTGTTTTGACCATCTCGCTATTCTCTATATTTTGTTACAACTCCCCAAGTCCTTTAACTCATGTCACCCTTGCTTTTGACAAAATCATGTATTACCGTAAAGTCACATTATGTGGAAATTAGCATTTTGTGTGATTTGGTGCCCCCCACAGTTTCTGAGTGCAACACCACTGTTGTTAATACAAATCCCAGGTCTGTAACAACTTGTCTGTTGAATATAGGTGCCAACTACAAACAAAACTCATTACGCCATAACAATGTTAATTGTTGAAAACTTGTATCTTGAAGTAAACATGTATGTAACGCTGTGATCCTACCCTCTCACTGAAGTCACACGCGGACAGTTACTGTATATAGTATGTTTATTTTTATTCAAATAGTTTTTAATATATTTTTATTCAGCTTATTTTAATCTTTGCTACTTATTTCCCTCTTTACCGCTGTGTTACCCGTGAATTTCTTCCGAGGGGGATCAATAAAGGAACATATTATCTTATCTTATCTTATCTTATTTTAAGTTACATAGTGCAGAAACAATTGATTGGGGGGCAACGTGGCAGAGACACCATTCAAGACACTGTACCATCAACATGATTTTGAAGCTATTATTTTTAGCTAAAAGTTAGACAATGTTGCTTTAAACACAAACACAACAATCAGTCTTAGAAAATGTGCTGTATGTAAGAATTTCAGGAACATTTGCTCATATATGTATGTATATATATATATATATATATAACAGGTAAATGGACTGTATTTGTATCACACTTTTCTAGTCTATTCTCTCTCTCTCTCTCTCTCTCTCTCTCTCTATATATATATATATATATATATATATATAGTCTATATCTAGGGCTATTCAATTGTTACAATGACTGATGATAGATATCAGATCTGATGTCAGTGATAGATAGTTACAGGGTTTCTTTTCACAGACTCAGTAGAATGTTGTCTGTTGACTGTCTAGAGCTGGACTGCAGCTCTGTTCACTGCATGCTGCTGTAACATGTACGTCAAAATACAAAAGAAATATAAATTGTGGAAATAATGTATTCTGTGGGTAACGGGGGCGGGACTAGATAAGCATCTGCTTCTCCCGCTTTCCCTTTCGGCCATGTGTACTACCTGATTTTAACTAAGATGATGTGTGATGATGACTGTCTAATAACATGCCGAAATAAATAAATAAATAAATAAATAAATAAATAAATAAATAATGAATGGGAACAGCTTTCAATCATTCCAACTTTTTTCAGCATCATATTTCTTTATATCCCTGCAATTTTCAAGTGTTCCACTGTTCAGCTCCCGAGAGCTCTAGTAGCTGCAATTGAAAAAGACAACTTTTATCAGAGATTGCAATCCAAGAAGCACAAGGAAGTGATTTAATATGAAACAAACAAACAAACAAACAAACAAACAAACAACAGCCTGAAGCTTTTGGTCAGCAGTGTCCCATCCATCCATTTCGACGTCCCCTCTCTCTGTGAGTCAGTCAGGCCGATCCACATGTACTTCTGGAACCGGTTTGCAAAATCCTTTTTTAAAAAGAGGGACACAAAGTATAAACAACTCAATTGAAATTGAAGTTTTATTGAACTGATTTCACTGTCCACCTGATGTAGACTCGTACAGTACTTCAATATATATAACTCCAAACTTTAACACACACACACACACACACACACACACACACACACACACACACACAGATACAAAACAAACTTAACTGATACAGGCTCAGTGAACACTAACTCAACACTCAGACGTACATATTAAAAGCATAGTTTCCTACAGAAGTGATAAGATGTGGTCACTCTGAAAGTTGAGGTGCCAAAATACACTTCCTGCTTCACTGTGAGAAGTGTGACTGGCTGCTACTACAGAGAGAAATGAAGAGAGTAAGACAGAAATGAAAATAACAAAACCAATAGGCTACATGTCCAAGACACGTCATAACGTCCTCTTGAGGGTGAGGTGGTCTGGTTATATAAGGTTTTTTTTTTGTTTGTTTGTTTATTTATAATACATTAATTGATTATTAATTGTGGTAATTCGATTAGAATCGAGCGGGAGTCCTCATGCACCTACGAAGTGATCACGAGCAGAGCATGACCTGAGCAACTGATTAATACCAATAAAAAATCACCAAAAATATGCAAAAGCCTATCTATCCAAAACAGCTGTTGTAGTATGACCATGAGGAGACCCTTGGTGTGTGTGGTGATTTTGGAGTCTCAATACTGTATAAAAGTGCAGCTATTGATTAATATTGGTAGATATTAATGATTAATACCAATAAAAAATCACCAAAATTATGCAAAAGGCACATTTATCTAAAACAGCTGTTGTAGTATGACCATGAGGAGACCCTTGATGTGTGTAGTGATTTTGGAGTCTCAATACTGTATAACAGTGGAGTTATTGATTTTTGTTTGCAGCGTCTTGCTCTTGTATTGCAATTTGCAGACGGTCCCTGCGCACTCGCCCGGCGGCCGGCTGCGCATAGCGATCAGTGTTCTCCGTCCAGCTCGGAGGACGGCTTATTTTTGTAAAAAATCGGGGTTTTGGTCCTTGTAGCTCGTAGTCTATGCTATCACGGTGGGATAGAGGACTTCCAAGGGTCCCTTCTTCTGTCTCTGACAGGATGTAAAGTTGGCGGCCGACTTCTTCCAGACCGTCTAACACTGCTAGCTCAGTTTGCACATCCATATCCGCGTTGAGCTGAGCCAAGTCATCCATCAATCTATCCAGACGAAACTGAACGTAGTCGTTGGTTGCATGGTTCTCTAAATCGTTCGCTAATGATCGTAATTCATTCGCAATCGCTCGTACAAAAACTGCCATTACTAAACCAGAACTGCAGCTAAGGGTTAGCTGAGCGGGCGGGCTGGTAGCCAACAACATCAGCGCCGCTAGTAAGGCAGAAGTAGTCGACCGGCATCGAGCACACTCCTGTAACCAATCATGCTGTTGACTGAGGTTAGGACCTCCTACTTCATTAACATATGGACACAGAAATACAGAAATAAATAAATGTAGGTGAACAGAAATGTAGAAATAAATATAAAGCATTTATATATTTGTTTATTCTTTTATTTATTTATTTATTTATTTATTTATTTATACATTTATTTCAGCATTTATTTATTTATTTATTTATTTATGCATTTATTTATTTATTCCTGTATTTATTTATACATTTAGCCTAGCTATTTATGCATTTATTTATTTATACTTAAGTCATGTTTAGTCCTCCATAGAGCGCAGGGGATATGTTTCTTATTTAAGCAGCAGGAAGGTAACGTGCGGGGAGAGAACGAAGGCAGGGGACCCCAGTGGAGAGCCAGACGCGGAAAGAGACCACCACAAGCGGACAACCACACGACGACGCGAAGCAGTCTGTGTCCGTTGGCTATAACTCCAGCCCGGCGAGTAACGAGTGGTGGACCGCGGGACCGGAGGGTGGACAGCTGGCGGAAGCAGGTCATCGTCCGCAGTTGAGGGGAAGCAACGTGGAGAAGCAGAGGGGTGTAGTCACGATGCACCCCTCTTGCAGCTAAGTACCCTCTCTGTCTGTTTTAACCCATTTTTAATCGGGATTTTAACTGGCATTTTATACGATTTTAGTCTGCCTATTTACCTATTTTCCTTCTCTCTCTTTTATGTGTCTCCCACCCAGGAGTGGACTGGGACAAAAATTCAGCCCTGGCATTTTCTGTCCAGACCAGCCCACTACATTATCAGCGGACACCACGTAGAAGTCGGCTACACCCAGCTTTCCGAAACCCCGCTGTTCCGAAAATAGACTTCCATTCTTCGTAA
Source organism: Pagrus pagrus (assembly GCF_965226575.1). Taxonomy (NCBI): domain Eukaryota; kingdom Metazoa; phylum Chordata; class Actinopteri; order Spariformes; family Sparidae; genus Pagrus; species Pagrus pagrus. Next base: position 21,059,806 of record NC_140186.1, on the reverse strand, counting down.
TGTTGTGGTTTCCCATTTTTTCTAAAGACCCCGCTATTCCGACAAGGCTGTGGGGGAACCCCTGACCCTAACTCTAACCCTATTGGGAAGTAATTGGAACTTGAAAGTCGGATTCGGAACAGCGGTGTTTCAGAGTGAAGGTGTTTCGGAATGGAGGGTTTTCGGAATGAAAAGGCCGTCCTGTAGAAGTCCACAAATCTCGCGGCGTCTTCTCTCACACATACTACAAAGGAGAGTCATATTCTTTGATAGCAGTTAACAAATAAAGCACGTAGCTATGAATTCAAGGACGAAAATTGACAGCTATAGCAATCAACCAATCAATCTTTATTCATTATAGTGTCAAATCACAACAGAAGTTATGTCATGACAAGGGGTGGGACGAGACTAACGGGAAGAACCCAAAACCAGACTCTGGGTGGGCGCTACCTCTACCAGTTGGGTGGAGGGGGGAGAAAGAGTGAGAGCGACAAAGAGACAGAGACAGGGCAATCAGGACAAACGGGGACAATAATAACAAAATATCCTGACAAATAATCTAAATAAAAACATATTACAGACAGTAGCAGCATTAGAGCTGGAACTCATTTGTATTAACGGTGACTCAGTCATTATGAAACCATAAGTACAGAATTGAAAAAAAAAAAATTATCTATAGCTGTGTGAAAAAGTCTAAGAATTACAGGTCTGAATAGATATGCATTCTCATATACGTGTATGTGCACAAGTATGTATTGCCCTACTTCCTCGTCCGCAGCCAGCTCCACTCTCGTGACCTGCAAGAAACGGCAAACAGAACTTGTACTCAGTATCTGTGTACTGACAAGTATATGTAGCCAAGTAGCCTTTTTGTGACGTGGTGACACCTTTAGTACAAACTGCAAAACCTTGTTGATAACCTGCAAAAGCATGTCACATGCTCAAAATAGAGGTCATTCCTCAAAACCAAGTATTCATATCAATGAAAGTGTGTGTCTCATAAAAAAAAAAAGTCCTGACACCATCATTTATGAACAAGATAGTCAAATGGCTTTGTCGTGTTTTCATTAGGACACTTTACTAGTGTTTTCCAATGCAAAAAAGCCAGATCTTTGTGACCTGAAAATGCTCAAGACAACACTATACACAGCCATTTGAAAACTACAGTAAAGGTAACACATTTACACACAAATTAAAGTTACACACAAATTATACCTATTAAATAGTTATCACCTCAGCAGTGATGGGCAAATTACTTTGAAAAAGTAACTAATTACAATTACAAATTACTTCTTAAAAAAGTAATTGAGTTAGTAACTCAATTACTCTATTATAAAAGTAACTAATTACTAGGAAAAGTAATTTTTGCGTTACTAAAACAAAGTAATATGTCAAAGAATTCGGCTTTTTAGAAGCATGTTTCACACGCCAGTTTCATAGAGTAGAACAGCATAGAGAGATAATTAACCTTAAACAAATATCCTTTGCCATGGGGGGGGGATATGAACTTCACTAATTCAATTTATTGCTCATCAACATAATATTTATTGAAACTGACACATCAGCAACTGGCATAACAATCCCTTTCAGACCTGATATCAAATGTAGCTACAGTAGAAATGTCTACTAAATCCTGACTGTTTTCTAAACACATACAGTATGGTTCTAAGTCAGTGGTGCTCAATCTTTTCACCTGGCTGTCAAGGACCCCAAAAGGTATTTAGTCTCTGACCCACATCTGAAAATATTATGTTTCAGTGCAAACAGTGCAAATTAAAGAAGAAACAAAAAGGCTTACATGTTCAGACAACTGTCTTCTATACATACAGTGAGTAGCCTACTTCAAGTACTTTCTTTGCACAAAACTAAACAGTTAAACAACATAAAGTGATTTAAATACTAGCATAAATTAAACAAATCAGCACTTTATCAGAACAATAACTGTTAGCTGGTGTATGCTAGACATAGTACAGCCTACTTCAAGGTGTTCCTTCATGAACAAAAATACAATTATGGTGCATTTAGAAGCAATAGGCATATTGGCCTGCAATGCTTTTAACACTAGTGCAAATGAAAGAAAACAATTTGTCTTGCAATTTCAGACAACTGATCTGGTAGACATACAGTAGCCTCCTTCAAGTATTTTCTTTAAGCAAAGTAAACCATTAATCAAAATAAAGTGCTGTTAACACTAGCATAAATAATAATAATAATAATAATAAAAAAATCCAACTGTCTGGTAGACATACTGAAGCCTCTTACAAGTTTTTCATGCATGTACAAAAAGTACAGTGAAACAAAATATGAGGTATTTGTAGTACTGAAAATGTAAACTCAAATTTTAGCAACTAGACATTCATCTTTGCATCCATGCACACTTATGTATTCCTTCATCTATCCAGGCAACCCAGTGATCTAACCATTCTACTCATTAAACCAGTGATTGTACCTTAGAAGCACAAGCTTTTCAAACTTCTGGTCTGACAACCTGTTTCTCTTTGGAGTAAAGACCAGCTTCCCTAGGCTAAACAGACGCTCTACGGGGGCACTGGACGGAGTTGCTGCATTGTATTTTAGTGAGAGGTGCTTTATCAGAGGAAATCTATTCAGATCCGCCATGCCTTTACCCGTCGATTTGACATAATCCAAAATTTGGGATTCGGCAGTATCAGTGGTATCATCCTCCTCTACAAAGCAGTAGAACGCATCGTCCTCATCCTCTTTGGCAGAGTCAGTGGCAGTGCTGAGGTCGTGTGTTGATGTGCTGGTACCTTGAAGCAGGACTTCATCTTGGACTTTACGGCACTCTGCCAGCAGACTTGCCTTGGCCTTGTCCCTTCTGTCCTCTGTCCGCAGCCAACGTAGTTTAAACCTGGGCAGCGTCACAGCAGCTAGTATGGCACTCTCGCTTTCCAGAATCTCTGCAAATCTGGTTTTCACTGCCTGAAATTAAACATGATTCAAATGACATTATTACACTGACTAACACACATGTGAGTGTGCATAGTGCACATTCACACTCACTCTCTCTCTCTCTCACACACACACACACACACACACACACACACACACACACACACACACACACACACTCTATTATATGCTAAAAATCCATTTGATGTAGCTTTTTTCAAAATGTAAGAACATATTTAAAGTTAGTAGGCTATTTCTTACCATGACAACTGCCGCTGGAAGGTGGACAAGGATTTGCAGGCCCCCCGTGTTTTCAGGGTCCAGGGTTTGGGAGATCATTGACTCCAGCGTGGGTAGGAGTGTGCCATGGAAGCACCTGTCTTCACCCTGAAGTTTGTCTAAGGCTACTGTCAGTGGTTTCATAACTTTGCAGTATTCCTTGAGGAGCAGAAGCTCCCGCTCTGTGATTGCTTTCACTCCAAACTTGGAGGAGAGCGTGGTCAGCTCGGTGATGGGGATCTCGCAGATTCGAGCTACAGCATCATAGAATGAGTTCCATCTGGTCGAACAAGGAACAAGCAGCTTCTTCTTGAGGACTTCATCAACGGTCTCCGCAGCCACTGTGGAACGACTAGCCTTGTTCCACAACGCTGTGCATTTTGCTGTTGCACTTCTGTAGGTAGATTTCACATCTGATGACTGTAGCCACTTCTCAACATCAGTACATGAAACCAGATTTAATGTGTGCGATGCACACCTGTGATGTGGTGGCAATGTCACCATCACAGCATCATCAACATCATCAACATCATCACCTCTGTTTTGTAAGACATTATCAACATCCACAAAAGACACAGCATCATCTGCACCGTCTTCATCATCTTCAGACTCGTCATCCTCAACAATGGGCTGGTAGACTTTAAATGATTTTCACAAAATTGGAACCATTGTCTGTGACTGTAGCTGTTGTTTTGTGTGAAATGCCAAATGAAGAATGAATATCGTCTAGTTCGGTTGCTATACTGTCATATGTATGACGGCCCATAAATCTTCTGCATGCCAGGGCAGCTTTTTTTCTTTTCAGGCTAGGTGGATGGATCCAGTGGGCAGTTACACCAAGATAACTTTTGTTATGTGCAGTCCAAATATCTGCAGTCGTAGACACATATTCTATCTCTTCAAAAGCCTTCAGTAGCTCTCTGTGCATATTGGCATACTCGTCATCCAGATATTTAGAGAAGGTCTTTCAGCATGGAATTTTGACATTTTCTCTGACGGGTATTTTTTTAATGATGGCTTTGAAGGAGTCTGACTCAACTGTTTTTATGGGCAACATGTTTTCAACGACATACCTGCCGATCAGCCCATTCAGTTCACGCTGTGTGACAGCAGGTTTTTGTGGGAGATCAAAATCCAGCTTTTGCTGCTTAGCCGCCGTGGCCCCGTCATGCCCTTCTTTGCTGGAGCTAGCTACTGATGTATTATTGCTGTCGTCGGTGTTTTTTGCCACTAGTTTTGTTGCTGCATGTGTTGTGGTCAGATGCTTCATTAGATTTGAGTTGCTCGCGGCCGATGTGGACAAACGCTTTCCTCCCGGGCATAACGTGCACTTCAAATAAAAGTTCTTCCCCTTTCTCTCAACGATGGTGAAGTAGTGTTTATATTTCCACTTGCTAAACGCCGACTTTCCCACTTTATCCTCCTCTTCTGTACTCGCCATTTCTTCTCTGTCTATCACTTTGGTTTTACCGGTCGAAAGTTGTGTGTGTGCGCCGCACAGAAGCTACGTCGGTTTGTGTGTAAAATAAACTCCTACAAGGATTCGTCAATGATGTCACGCAGCTATACATCGTCAAGTCAGTTACTTCCTTGTTCCATATCCGCAAAACATGACCTGTCTTATCCTTGGTATTTATCGAAACCGTGTTGTACTAGTGTGCTCTCTACTCTGCAGCCCGCTTATGAAGTGAGGAGGAGGAAAGGAAGAAAAGAAAAAACAATAGCCTAGAACTCATGCTGGCTGCAGGCTTTTTTTTTTTTTTACCATGATCGCGCTGGGGCCCCGATTTTAGTAACGGCAAAACAAGTCATGTTAGTAACGGAAACGGCGTTAGTAACGCTGGATAAAGTAATTAATTAGATTACAAATTACAGAGGAATGTAACGGCGTTACGTAATCGCGTTTATTCTAACGGCGTTAGTCTCAACACTGCACCTCAGTAAACAATAAATGAATTGAAAGACTACAATAAATTCAATATTGCAAAATTGCAAATTAAACTTATTATTTCCTATAGGTTTACTTGTATTTTGTGCTAAAATTCAAAGTATCTCAGCTTGATTCTGCATCTCTATTTACAGCTCATCAGTCCACATGAATGTTTACTGTTGCTATGGTAACAAGAGACCGCTGACGTTAGCATCTGTTAGCTAGCATAGCTAAATCATCTGAACAATAATAACCCATAATATCACAATTCGGCATATTTGAACAAAATAAACCACAACTACCAACAGTCACAGCCCCTCAACTCTGGGCTAATGTGCTGTCACATGTTAGATTGTCAAAGTTAGAAAAATAATGGCTTCAATCCCTGAGGAGCTACGTTAGCATTAGCGGCAGCTGCATTCATCAGTATGCAGTTAGTTAGGTCACATCACATTCAATGTAAAAACGTTGTTTACTTTGTTTTTGACATGTCTCAAAAATTTAGCCTATAGGCTAATGTTACTTACCATGTCTGCCTCCACTCGCTCATCATCATTAGGTCCTCCTCCTTCGTCTCCCGGCGCAGCAGCACCTGTGGCTGCTGGCTGGTTGGTGTCACTGGTCCTGGTGTTGTGCCAGAAAACGACTGCCTGCCAGAAAACGACTGCTTGCTTGAAAACGACTGACGACTAACTAACTCACGAGTAACCCTAACCCTAACCCCAACCCCATGGGGGTTCCCGTTGGGGAGTCGTTTTCTGGCACAACACCGGTATGCCAGATGGCCAGTCCACCCCTGCTCCCACCAGTAAATCACTGCTTGCCTGTCGTCGTCGTCGTCGTCAAGGCCTGGGGTCTGCCACTCTCAGCTTAGAGTAAACCAGTCCAGAGGAGGAGTGGACTGTTGGAAGAGACTTTGGGCTGGGGTTTTTATTTATTTTTTTTTAACAATTAAATACATTTACAACACAGCTTTTAAATCTGTTTTTCAGAACATGAACAGGAACCTAGTGCAGTTCAAATGTCATTCATCTTCCCTTCTTCTGCTTCCTCCTTTATATGGTCCGGGTTTGAAACCAAGAAAAGAATATCGGGTTGACAGAGTTTAAGGAAGTGAAACTAAGGATAAGTTAAAGCTTATGAGACGTGAAAACATGGGGAACACATGCACCCACATTTTTGAGTCAGACTTTAATGCACAAACAAGTGTGATTCAGTTTGCTGTTATAGTGCTTTATTACAATTATGACAGAAAAGACAATGAAAGATAAGCTATCAGATATTTGTATTAATTCTGCAGTAACCAGTATTCTCAAAAAGAGCCAGGTTGGAAGATGCATGCTTGTGAAGATGTATAATATTTTACAGTCTTTTCATTATTTTTCTGCAACCAAAGCAGTAGCTGGATATTTGTTTCTCTGTTAATGGCCCACCTTCCCCTCAGCCCAGTAATATCATGTGTCTCAGACTGGATCCACACTAAGCCAGCAAATCTGAAAATGATGTGTCCATATGATTTAGGCATCTTTAGTTAAGATGCAAGTCCACATGTAAGTCTAAAAATACACACACAAAAAAAAATTAAGGGTGGGCTCAGTGTGGATGTAAGGCCAAAGTAGAAAATAAAGTTAGTTCACTAGTTGGCTTTGTGTGGGAGTCGTCCGGCTCATACTGGTATTGTCCTGAGTTAGACATCTGTTAAATATAGATGTGGAGTTATACAAGCACTTTCTTTTCACAGATCCAAAAACTTTTCACATCACATGATTTATCATTCCAGCTGTTTTCCTTTTCATGGAGTTTCACTTCACTCACTCCACAGTCTTCTGCTTGTCGAGCGTTGTTAGGCTCACCATCCAACCAGTAGCTGAAACCCAAAACCAAACAATATGTTTTTTGTAAAGAACACAAGAAATACTTTAACTGAAACATGCAGGATATTGTTGATTTCTTTATTCTAACAATGTAGTCTAAATCTAATATATGAGAAATATGAAGCTGTGTGAACCTTGTTTTGAGTGGAGTCCCATCAACCCATTTCCATGTCCCCTCTGTCTCTGTGTCAGTCAGTCCAATCCACAAGTAATCCTTCAATTGTCTTGTGAAACTCTTTATACAGAGACAAATATCATCAACATAACTGTGAAATTTAACTAATTTGAATCCAACTACTTCCTCATTGCATTCAATCTTTTTTTGTGTGTTTCATGTTTCTGTCTCACACATAGTTAAACATACATAAATACACCCACCTGTTCTTCTTTGCTGTTAATAATCATGAGGTCTGCACCTCTTTGCAGACAATCATCTCTACTCTCTTGCCAGGTTTTGGTGGTAGAAGAAATGTAATAGAAACTGCCGCTGAAATACATCCATCCTTGTTGGGAATAGTTAGCTTTAATTGAGGACAAAAACAGAGAGAAATCCTCAATATTTCAAAAAACAATATTGATTAAATGAATCCCAACTTCACTCAATCACTCACATTTAGTTGAATTTGCTAATATCAGTGTATAACTTGAACAACAAAAGTGCATAATTTTAGGTCATCTTAACACTTCATAATAAATAATAAGTTTAAAGATAATCAAAGAGCTCTTCATTATAGTCACTTAATTATCAGGTATATACAGCAGGCGATTTGTCCCCTTGTTAACCTGCCATCACGTCGTCTGTGTGCTTCCTGGTTGGGCAACTACAGCTCACTATCTGCTGCATCAGCTCCACTGCTGGCTGTTTATCAAAAACCAACCACAACAAAAACACAAGCACAACCCATTAACACCCAGACAACCACTGAACATATTGAGGAAATAATAATGTGTCAGTCACGCTGACAGATATTTTCATGGCTCTGGTAAAGTCAGTCCACCGGACAACAAGAGGGGGAGATTAGTGGGACCTGCGCCAAAGCCTGAGTGCCTGTTCTCAGCTGTCTGTGCCACACTCTGCCACCTGGGTGCCCTGATAGTCTGCTAGACATCCAGCAATGACACAAGAATTAGATATCTGGGGAAAATGTGAAGTCCCTCTAGTAGAGAAAGCACAGAAAATGTTTTGAGGAAACGTAAATCTGATCAATCAATCAATCAATCAATCAATCAATCAATCAAACCTCAAGGTGGCGCTAACAGAAAAGTTGTGATTTACCTCTTGGAACCATAAATGTCTCTACAAAATTTTGAGTCAAGTCTTCAGTGGATGTTGAAATATTTCACTGGATAAGTGAAAACTTTGACCTGCAGGTGGTGCTACAGGGAAAAGTAAGGGGATCACAGAAGTCATTAGGATTCATCATCTGAGCACTATGAATCCTCACACTTACCAAAGTCAACCAGCTTCGTCTTCAGTTCATCCCGCTCCTCTATTTACAGTTAGATTACAAAACAACAAGGAGCAAACTTTGCGTTTCGCATGTTGCTCCATCAGATCCGGATATGGAAATTGTGTTTTAATCCAGGGTTGCACGGAGCAGTAGTTGGCACTGTAGCCACAACCAAGTGATTGTCATAGCTTTAATTGTCATTATTCAGAATATGTTAGTAGACTGTTTGTCTTTCAGGTCCAACAATCACACATTGTACACAGAAGCTCATTTAAGTCCTCATAATAAAGTCACATACACTCAGTAGTGACAACGGCAGCGGCAGCATTTTCGAACTGCAATGGCAGACAGCGGAACAAAACTTTCCAATGAAGACGAGCAGGAGCAGACTAAAAAAAAAAAACGGTCATTGGCAAAGAAATTGTCCGATAAAGAAAGGGATAAAACCAGAATTAACATTGGCCTGGCGTTTCCGAGGTGGAGGGAGCTACGAGAGCTAAAGGGGCTACAGTCGGACTCGGAGCTGGCCCTTCTTCTTCTTGACAGGCAAGTAACACCATAAAGTCAAATGTCTGTTTTATTGTCTGTGTTACAGTAACTTTACACACTTGCCGCTATATTGCATGAGTATGTAGCATAGGTTAATGTCCGGAGCTGGAGTTGTTACCAGCTCGGTCCTCAGCAATGGGTCAGGCGTTACAAGAGTTGGAACGTTAGTATTAGCTCCCGGTGCTAGCACTAGCCAGGATCCGGCCATGGCTCTAGCCCAATCACCCTAATGGGACACTTTGTTTTGGTCTACAGGCAGTGCTCAACAGCAAACCTAGCGGTGAAATGATTTCGCTTCTTGCTCCTTTAAGTAAAAAAGACAGATGTACTGTTTAGCTCCCAGCTATACATTGGAACAATACAGCATCACCTATAGCAGCCGGCAATCACATCACAGTCTCTTCAGAAATTGCATTCTCTGGTTACCTTCAACCAGTTGGTTGAACCAGAGCCCATCAGCGAGGGAAATCACTCTGACTGGCTGCCCAGCTAAGTAAATCAGTGCATGAGAAGAGAAATGGAAAAGGAAAAGGAAGGCCGCTTCATAATTCCGCTGTGGTATTATTTTTATCAGACATATTCTTGATTCGAAGTGGCTATGTTAGCAAGTGGTGTGAAAAAAATCATCGTGCTTTATCATAACAGTTTGTTTATCCGCATTCCCATATCTTCTGTTTTCACTTTTTTTAATGACAAATACAGACTACTGCCACCTGGTGGTTTAGAGCAGTATTTCCTCTCGGCTGTAGTCTTGGCTGTGGTGTGTTCAAGTGCTTTTTGGCTGGGACACAGAGGCGACCCAACTGTCAACCTTCATCGCCACTGCTCTTTGAAGTGGGTTTGGTGTGTCTGGGCCCTTATTCTCCGTACACAAGCTCATTTAAGTCCTCATACTAAAGTCTCATACACTCTCAACACCTTTCATTGCGTACACAATGTTTTGCACCCTTTATACTGTACCTACCCCACCTAAGTATTCATGAAGTAAAAAAGACAAATGTACTATTTAGCTCCCAGCTATACATTAAAGCAATACAGCTCAGCATCACCTATAGCAGCCAGCAATCACATCACAGTCTCTTCAGAAATTGCATTCTCTGGTTACCTAGTTGGTTGTAACTGGTCTGTAGCTGGTCTCTTTCTTCAGTCAGGTTGTTGTAACTGGTCTGTAGCTGGTCTCTCTCTTTAGTCAGGTTGTTGTAACTGGTCTGTAGCTGGTCTCTTTCTCCAGTCAGGATGTTGTAACTGGTCTGTAGCTGGTCTCTTTCTTCAGTCAGGATGTTGTTACTAGCCTGTAACCTGACCACCTTCATTTCATGCATTTCATTGCTCCTGGTTACTGTGTTTGACACAAAAACAAATACATAAAAAAAATTGCTTTGAGAATTTAATTTTGGGTGATGTAATCATATGTGAACACATATGAACATAGACCACAATTAATAATAACAAACAAATACTGTTAACCAGTATCACCTGTTGCTTCATCAGCATGCTAACAAAGTACTCACACATGACAACCAGAGTTATGAGTCCAGTCAGGAGGAGAAGACACAGCAGACCCAGAATCACTGCAGCAGCTCTGAGTGAGCTCTTCTGAACTCGTGTATCTACAGCAGCTGGAATAAGAAGACAATATTTGTAATTTGTTTGTGTTTCAATATCATTTCAAATATAGTAAATCAAGCCTTGTATTTGTGGTTTACACTCAATAGATTGCAACCATGAAGCAAGAAATTAAAAGACAAAACAGAGATTAATCATAACATTTTTCTTATGAACTTTAAACAGACACAGATGCCTTTAGATGGAGTGAAACACCAACCTCACTCTGTGCTCACTCACCAATCTAATGATCTGAGTCAGCAGAAGTGAGAAAATTCAGCAAGTCTGAATTTCTTTGAATTTCTCTCACATTTCTTGCAACACTGTGAAGACCTTCCGGGAAATCCTCTCTCAAAATGTGCACTGTTGCAAACACATTAAAATGATTATTCAGTCTTTGTATGACTGAAAGCTTACTTGTATAGATGAGAGAAGAGACTATAGAACTGCACCCCTCAGAGCACACACAGATAACATTATAAACATTTGTGGCCATCAACTACAATTTGCCACATTGTAACTCACTCAAAACACTTAAGCTGCTGTCACAACTGTGGGAGCGCTTGACTAAAACCCATAGATAATAACATAAACCCCCTGAGACCATTAAACTTCCGGCCAACACTCGATTACCCAGGACCCTGCACATCTCGTTCCTGCTCTATCGATAGCACACATCTGAGCACAGACCCCACAAGTCTGTGCAAAACCCAATGAGCCATGCCACCAGCCCTCCTGGCCTCCAAGCAGCAGCCACAAAGCTCTTGGGAATCCCCGGTCCAGCCATGAAACAACCCGACTAATCAGCAAATCCCTGCCACCAGTGATTCGAGGCAGTAGAATGACTCAGGAGTTGAGATTTGCAACATTTCTCTATTTCATCATCATTGAGAGAGTCGACCAAGTGTAAAGTCAAATATCATCTACAGCTGACAGAACAAGAAGCAATTAAAGTTTTATTCATAATTCTTTGCGTCTGTGGCCAAGGCTTCAGTTTGTTCTCTTTTCACACATTGAACCTCACAACAGCACATTTAAAAGTGTAAATGTAAAACTTTTGTTGAAGTGAAAAACTGAAGAGTCCCACCAAGAAAATTAAAATTGAAATCCATTCATCAGATGATATGGAAAAGTTTTTCTGTGTGTCATCAGCACAATAATGAACAATCTTTAACCCCTGGTATTATGGCAGAGGTTAAGATTGACTGGCACTATTTTCAGATTCAGTATTAGGTCTGATCTGCAGTTTGTTGAAGCCAAATAAAAGTTTCCTCCAGAGGGATCAATAAAGTATATCAGAGAGTTGGTAGGCTCAGTGCTGTGGTTAACTTCTTTCCTCTCTGCCTCCTTCACATTATGGTTTCTCAAACACGTCATGTAAGTCTTTGTTTTACTTCAGACGTGTTCTTTGAGAATATAGAATATAATGTTTGTGTGTGGTGTTATGTAAGAAATGCAGTCAACATCCTTTTAAAATGTGCTTACATGTTTGTGTTCATTACCTGAGAGTGCAGGTTCAGGTCTCTCTGGCTCCAGAGTCTGGATCTTGTCTTCATCTGCATTCATTTTTTCTGAACATTTTCCCAAAGTCCTCCTCTTACCAGGGTTACCTGAGGGTCCCTCTACATTAACATTGATATTGAATTGATCCATGACACTCAGCTGTATTGGCAGTTCAGTTTGGTCCTGAGGGGCCTGAGGCCATCGAAGTCTGGAGAGTGAGCTTCTGAAATAATAAATGATAAAGTATTTTGCTGACCTCTCTGAAATAGAAGGAGTTTCGACTTCAATTAACGGGAAACTGAATATTTTGGGTAGGTTGCTTCTGCAAAATATATTTAGAATATCATCCAGCAGTTAACTATCATAAAATGTATGCCATTCACACAACTTAACCTTTGTTTAATACCACTGACAATTCTCTGACAGCAGCACACTATTTTTAACACACACACACACACACACACACACACACACACACACGCACAGATACAATACAAACTTAACTGATACAGGCTCAGTGAACACTAACTCAACACTCAGACGTACATATTGAAAGCATAGTTTCCTGCAGAAGTGATAAGATGTGGTCACTCTGAGAGTTGAGGTAGCAAAATACACTTCCTGCTTCACTGTGAGAAGTGTTTTTCCCCCAAAGGACCGAGTCAATGATATCTGCTATTGGTAAAACACAACAAATCTGTCTTTCATGTTTACAACACTGCTTTTACATTTAATTTAGTCACATCTGTTATTCAGAACATGAACAGGAACCCAGTGCAGTTCAAATGTCATTCCTCTTCCCTTCTTCCGCTCACTCCTTTATATGGTCCGGGTTTGAAACCAAGAAAAGTGTGTGTAGTGTTATGTAAGAAACCTTAAACTCTGTGTTGGGTTGACACAGAGTTTAAGGAAGTGAAACTACAGATAAGTTAAAGCTTGGGGAACACATGCACCCACATTTTTGAGTCAGACTTTAATGCACAAACAAAGTGTGATTCAGTTTGCTGTTATAGTGCTTTATTACAATTATGTCAGAAGCGACAATAAAAGATAAGCTATCAGATATTTGTATTAATTCTGCAGTATACAGTATTCTCAAAAAGAGCCAGGTTGGAAGACGCATGCTTGAAATGATGTATAATATTTTAGTCTTTTCATTATTTTTCTGCAACTAAAGCAGTAGCTGGACTTTTCTTTCCCTGTTAATGGCCCGCCTTCCCCTCAGCCCAGTAATATCCTGTGTCTCAGACTAGATCAACACTCAGCCAGCAAATCTCAAAAATGCTGTTTAAACCTGAAAATGATGTGTCCATATGATTTAGGCATCTTTAGTTAAGATGCAAGTCCACATGTAAGTCTAAAAATACATGTTTTTAATGCATATCTAAAATTCAGACCTATGAATTCCCCCGTTTAATTTATTCTTGCTTCAGGACTGGCCAGACTCTTCTGACTTATCTAATCTGAAAAGTAGTTTAAAAAAAAAAAAAAAAAAATTAAGGGTGGGCTCAGTGTGGATGTAAGGCCAAAGTAGAAAATAAAGTTAGTTCACTAGTTGGCTTTGTGTGGGAGTCGTCCGGCTCATACTGGTATTGTCCTGAGTTAGACATCTGTTAAATATAGATGTGGAGTTATACAAGCACTTTCTTTTCACAGATCCAAAAACTTTTCACATCACATGATTTATCATTCCAGCTGTTTTCCTTTTCATGGTATCTCACTTCTCCACAGTCTTCTGCTTGTCGACCGTTGTTAGGCTCACCATCCAACCAGTAGCTGAAACCCAAAACCAAACAATAGGTTTTTTGCAAAGAACACAATAAATACTTCAGCTGAAACATGCAGGATATTGTTGATTTCTTTATTCTAACAATGTAGTCTGAATCTAATATATGAGAAATATGAAGCTGTGTGAACCTTGTTTTGAGTGGAGTCCCATCAACCCATTTCCATGTCCCCTCTGTCTCTGTGTCAGTCAGTCCAATCCACAAGTCATCCTTCAATTGTCTTGTGAAACTCTTTATACAGAGACAAATATCATCAATATAACTGTGAAATTTAACAAATTTGAATCCAACTACTTCCTCATTGCATTCATTATTTTTGTGTGTGTGTCATGTTTCTGTCTCACACATAGTTAAATATACATAAATACACCCACCTGTTCTTCTTTGCTGTTAATAATCATGAGGTCTGCACCTCTTTGCAGACAATCATCTCTACTCTCTTGCCAGGTTTTGGTGATAGAAGAAATGTAATAGAAACTGCCGCTGAAATACATCCATCCTTGTTGGGAATAGTTAGCTTTAATTGAGGACAAAAACAGAGAGAAATCCTTAATATCTAAAAAAAAAAATATTATGAATTAAATGAATCCCAACTTCACTCACTCACTCACTCACATTGAGTTTAATTTGCTAATTTCAGTGTATAACTTGAACAACAAAAGTGCGTAATTTTAGGTCATCTTAACACTTAATAATAAATAATAGGTTTAAAGAGAATCAAAGAGCTCTTCATTATAGTCACTTAATTATCCCTTATATACAGCAGGCGATTTGTCCCCTTGTTAACCTGCCATCACGTCGTCTGTGTGCTTCCTGGTTGGGCAACTACAGCTCACTATCTGCTGCATCAGCTCCACTGCTGGCTGTTTATCAAAAACCAACCGCAAGAAAAACACAAGCACAACCCATTAACACCCAGACAACCACTGAACATATTGAGGAAATAATAATGTGTCAGTTACGCCGACGGATATTTTCATGGCTCTGGTGAAGTCAGTCCACCGGACAACAAGAGGGGGAGATTAGTGGGACCTGCGCCAAAGCCTGAGTGCCTGTTCTCAGCTGTCTGTGCCACACTCTGCCACCTGGGTGCCCTGATAGTCTGCTAGACATCCAGCAATGACACAAGAATTAGATATCTGGGGAGAATCTGAAGCCCCTCTAGTAACGAAAAGCACAGAAAATGTTTTGAGTTAACGTAAATCTGATCAATCAATCAATCAATCAATCAATCAATCAATCAATCAATCAATCAAACAATCAATCCTCAAGGTGGCGCTAACAGAAAAGTTGTGATTTACCTCTTGGAACCATAAATGTCTGTACAAAATTTTGAGTCAAGTCACAGTGGATGTTGAAATATTTCACTGGATAAGTGAAAACTTTGACCTGCAGGTGGTGCTACAGGGAAAAGTAAGGGGATCACAGAAGTCATTAGGATTCATCATCTGAGCACTATGAATCCTCACACTTACCAAAGTCAACCAGCTTCGTCTTCAGTTCATCCCGCTCCTCAGTAAGGGCTTTAAATCTGGCCTCAATGTCGAGTGACTTCCTATCTGAGAAAGCAGAAAGACTAAATCATGGGAATATTCTGCAATTAAGCTGAAATGTTGATGGAAGGGCAAAAGAACATGCAAGTTAAGAGATATTCAATACAAACAATATGGAAATTGTAAAAAAAATTGAAGACACCCCGTGCACAGTCGTGCTTCTCTTCTGGGTGCAGCCGGTGGTTAAAAAATATCAATATTCCAGTGCACACCAGGTTACTATTGACACTACTCTATTAACAGTTACATTAAAAACAACAAGGAGCAAACTCTGTGTTATGAATGTTGCTTCATCAGATCCGGATATGGAAATTGTGTTTTCATCCAGGGTTGCACGGTGGGGCAGTAGTTGGCACTGTAGCCTCCCGTTTCCTCCCACAGTCCAAAGACAATGGATGGAAAAATGTCTTAATCTTTTGATAAAAGGTTTGAGTTTGTTCATTACTGGCATAAACCATTTCCTCATACAAAGCCATCACATTACATCCTCATCTCACTTGATCACATAGCATCACATTAACTTTGCTGCGATTACAGCAGTCAGACCAAGTGATTGTCATAGCTTTAATTGTCATTATTCAGAATATGTTAGTAGACTGTTTGTCTTTCAGGTCCAACAATCACACATTGTACACAGAAGCTCATTTAAGTCCTCATACTAAAGTCACATACACTCTCAACACCTTTCATTGCGTAGCCTACATGATATTTTTCACCGTACAAATTTTATACTGTGCCTACTTTTCTAATTCTCCATTAAGTAAAAAAGACAGATGTACTGTTTAGCTCCCAGCTATACATTGAAACAATACAGCTCAGCATCAGCTATAGCAGCCGGCAATCACATCACAGTCTCTTCAGAAATTGCATTCTCTGGTTACCTTCAACCAGTTGGTTGAACCAGAGCCCATCAGCGAGGGAAATCACTCTGACTGGCTGCCCAGCTAAGTAAATCAGTGCATGAGAAGAGAAATGGAAAAGGAAAAGGAAGACCGCTTCATAATTTCGCTGTGGTATTGATTTTATCAGACATATTCTTGATTAGAAGTGGCTGTATTAGCAAGTGGTGTGAAAAAAATCATCGTGCTTTATCGTAACAGTTTGTTTATCTGCATTCCCATATCTTCTGTTTTCACTTTTTTAAATGACAAATACAGACTACTGCCACCTGGTGGTTTAGAGCAGTATTTCCTCTCGGCTGTAGTCTTAGCTGTGGTGTGTTCAAGTGCTTTTTGGCTGGGACACAGAGTCTACGCAACTGTCAACCTTCATCGCCACTGCTCTTTGAAGTGGGTTTGGTGTGTCTGGGCCCTTATTCTCCGTACACAGGAGCTCATTTAAGTCCTCATACTAAAGTCTCATACACTCTCAACACCTTTCATTGCGTACACAATGTTTTGCACCCTTTATACCATACCTACCCCACCTAAGTATTCATGAAGTAAAAAAGACAGATGTACTGTTTAGCTCCCAGCTATACATTAAAGCAATACAGCTCAGCATCACCTATAGCAGCCAGCAATCACATCACAGTCTCTTCAGAAATTGCATTCTCTGGTTACCTAGTTGGTTGTAACTGGTCTGTAGCTGGTCTCTTTCTTTAGTCAGGATGTTGTAACTGGTCTGTAGCTGGTCTCTTTCTTCAGTCAGGTTGTTGTAACTAGCCTGTAACCTGACCATCTTCATTTCATGCATTTCATTGCTCCTGGTTACTGTGTTTGACACAAAAACAAATACATAAAAAACATTGCTTTGAGAATTTAAATTTGGGTGATGAAATGAAATATAAACACATATGAACTTAGATCACAATTAATAATAACAAACAAATACTGTTAACGAGTATCACCTGTTGCTTCATCAGCATGCTAACAAAGTACTCACACATGACAACCAGAGTTATGAGTCCAGTCAGGAGGAGAAGACACAGCAGACCCAGAATCACTGCAGCAGCTCTGAGTGAGCTCTTCTGAACTCGTGTATCTACAGCAGCTGGAATAAGAAGACAATATTTGTAATTTATTTGTGTTTCAATATCATTTCAAATATAGTAAATCAAGCCTCGTATTTGTGGTTTACACTCAATAGATTACAATCATGAAGCGAGAAATAAAAAGACAAAACAGAGATGAATCAAAACATTTTTCTCATGAACTTTAAACAGACACAGATGCCTTTAGATGGAGTGAAACACCAACCTCACTCTGTGCTCACTCACCAATCTAATGCTCTGAGTCAGCAGAAGTGAGAAAATTCAGCAAGTCTGAATTTCTCTGAATTTCTCTCAAATTTCTTGCAACACTGTGAAGACCTTCTAGGAAATCCTCTCTCAAAGTGTGCACTGTTGCACCCACATTAAAATGATTATTCAGTCTTTGTATGACTGAAAGCTTACTTGTATAGATGAGAGAAGAGAGCATACAACTGCAGCCCTCAGAGCACACAGATGCAAAATTATAAACATTTGTGGCCATCAACTGCAATTTGCCACATTGTAACTCACTCAAAACACTGAAGCTGCTGTCACAACTGTGGGAGCGCTTGAGTAAAACACATAAATAATAACATAAACCCCCTTGAGACCATTAAACTTCTGGCCAACACTCGATAACCCAGCACCCTGCACATCTCGTTCCTGCTCTATCGACAGCACACATCTGAGCATTGCCATCTGAGCTGGCACAGACCCCACAAGTCTGCGCAAAACCATGCCACCAGCCCTCCTGGCCCCAAGCAGCAGCCACAAAGCTCTTGGGAACCCCCGGTCCAGCCATGAAACAACCCGACTAATCAGCACATCCCAGCCACCAGTGATTCGAGGCAGTAGAATGACTCAGGAGTTGAGATCTGTAACAGTTCTCTATTTCATCTCTCATTGAGAGAGTCGACCAAGTGTAAAGTCAAATATCATCTACAGCTGACAGAACAAAAAGCAATTAACGTTTTATTCATAATTCTTTGCGTCTGTGGCCAAGGCTTCAGTTTGTTCTCTTTTCACACATTGCACCTCAAAACAACCGCAAATTTAAAAGTGGTAATGTAAAACTTTTGTTGAAGTGAAAAACTGAAGAGTCCCACCAAGAAAATTGAAAGTGAAATCCTCTCATCAGATGATATGGAAAAGTATTTCTGTGTGTCATCAGCACAATAATGAACAATCTAAAGATTGAGTGGCACTATTTTCAGATTCAGTACAATTAGGTCTGATCTACAGTTTGTTGAAGTCAAATTAAAGTTTCCTCCAGAGGGATCAATAAAGTATATCAGAGAGTTGGTAGGCTCAGTGCTGTGGTTAACTTCTTTCCTCTCTGCCTCCTTCACATTATGATTTCTCAAACACGTCATGTAAGTCTTTGTTTTACTTCAGATGAGTTCTTTGAGAATATAGAATGTAGTGTTTGTGTGTGGTGTTATGTAAGAAATGCAGTCAACATCCTTTTAGAGTGTTTACATGTTTGTGTTCATTACCTGAGAGTGCAGGTTCAGGTCTCTCTGGCTCCAGAGTGTGGATCTTGTCTTCATTTGTATTAATATTTTCTGAACATTTTCCCATTTTCTTCCTCTTACCAGGGTTACCTGATGGTCTCTCTACATTAACATATATATCGAATTGATCCATGACACTCAGCTGTATTGACAGTTCAGTTTGGTCCTGAGGGGCCTGAGGGCATCAAAGTCTGAAGAGTGAGCTTCTGAAATGATAAATGATAAACTATTGTGCTGACCTCTCTGAAATAGAAGGCGTTCCGACCTCAATTAACAGGAACCTGAATATTTTGGGTAGGTTACTTCTGCAAAATATATTTAGAATATCATACTGCAGCCTCCAAAAAGGCTGTTAACTACCATAAAATGTATGCCATTCACACAACTTAAACCTTTGTTTAATACAACTGACAATTCTCTGACAGCAGCACACTATTTTTAACACACACACACACAGAGCAGCTTTTTAGTTAGCGAGGCAATTTCAGGGTAAACTCTAACTTTTCAGTGTCATAATGGGTTTTTCACTTCCTACCAGGATATATTGTTATGCTGCACACATAAAACATAACTGGAGCAGGCTATGTTTCATTAAAAGCACCACCTTCTGACCAATCCATTTTCTGGAAAATGGCATTATTATTGATAGAAGATCATGAGAGGTGTCACCAGTTGCCTGCATGCAATGTCACAGCCATTTCAGTCATTTTATAACAGAGAAACAGATTGAAGCAATAAAGCCTTGTTAGAAGATATGAAAGAACTGCTTTGAATTATGTTTCTACATTTATTTTGTAATTTGCTCCCAAGTCCGTTTGACACCATGGGGGTTGCAGCTGAAAGAATAAGGCTAAAATTTTCATACACTGCATAAAAATACATCAGAGGAACATATTCATTTAATGCAATGCACAAATGTAATTATATTCAGATTTTCTACTCGTGTCCTAATGATGGGGCAGTGACATTACTGTATAAGCCTGTTGATTTACACATTTACACAGTCGGCAGTGTTTGTGTCAGCTGTCCGTCCTGCATTTGTTGGCTGTAACTGTGTTGCTTTAAGCCTGGATTATGTGTGTAACATTGTGTATTTGTATAAAAGTTTGCTCTTCTTTATTAACATATTCCTTCTCTCCTGCCAGAAGACTTTTCCATGTTTGTGGAAAACCTGGGCTGACTTTTAGACATGATCGCCTTCGTGTGACCCCACAGTTTCTGCGTGCAACACCACTGTTGTAAATACAAATCCCAGGTCTGTAACAACTTGTCAGATGTAATATAGGTGCCAACTACAAACAAAACTCATTATGCCATAACAATGTTATTTGTTGAAAACTTGTATCTTGAAGTAAACATGTATGTTACGCTGTGATCCTACCCTCTCACTGAAGTCACACAAGGACAGTTACTGTATATAGTATGTTTATTTTTATTCAAATAGTTTTTATTATATTTTTATTCAGATTGTTATTTTATTCTTTGCTACTTATTTCCCTCTTTACCGCTGTGTTACCTGTGAATTTCTTCCGAGGGGGATCAATAAAGGAACATATTATCTTATCTTATCTTATCTTATTTTAAGTTACATAGTGCAGAAACAAGTGATTGGGGGGCAACGTGGCAGAGACACCATTCAAGACACTGTACTATCAACATGATTTTGAAGCTGTTATTTTTTATTAAGTTAAAAGTTACAAAATGTTGCTTTCATCACAAACACAACAATCAGTCTTATAAATTGTGCTATCTATCTATCTATCTATCTATCTATCTATCTATAGCAGGCAAATGGACTGTACTTGTATCACACTTTTCTAGTCTATTCTCTCTCTCTCTCTCTCTCTCTCTCTCTCTCTATATATATATATATACACACACACACATATATAATTAAAAAACTAAAAAAAACCCTATACAACAAAAAACTTTTATCAGAGAATGCAATCCAAGAAGCACAAGGAAGTGATTTGATTTGAAACAAACAAACAAACAAACAAACAAACAAACAAACAAACAAACACAAGCCTGAACCTTTTGGTCAGCAGTGTCCCATCCACCCATTTCCACGTCCCCTCTCTCTGTGAGTCAGTCAGGCCGATCCACATGTACTTGAACCAGTTTCCAAAATCCTTTTTTAAAAAGAGACACACAAAGTATAAACAACTCAATTGAAATTTAAGTTTCATTGAACTGTTTTCACTGTCCACCTGATGTAGACTCGTACAGTACTTCAATATACATATATAACTCCGAACTTTAACACACACACACACACACACACACACACAGATACAATACAAACTTAACTGATACAGGCTCAGTGAATACTAACTCAACACTCAGACGTACATATTCGTACATATTCGACTCCAATTAACGGGAAACTGAATATTTTGGGTAGGTTGCTTCTGCAAAATATATTTAGAATATCATCCAGCAGTTAACTATCATAAAATGTATGCCATTCACACAACTTAACCTTTGTTTAATACCACTGACAATTCTCTGACAGCAGCACACTATTTTTAACACACACACACACACACACACACACACACACACGCACAGATACAATACAAACTTAACTGATACAGGCTCAGTGAACACTAACTCAACACTCAGACGTACATATTGAAAGCATAGTTTCCTGCAGAAGTGATAAGATGTGGTCACTCTGAGAGTTGAGGTAGCAAAATACACTTCCTGCTTCACTGTGAGAAGTGTTTTTCCCCCAAAGGACCGAGTCAATGATATCTGCTATTGGTAAAACACAACAAATCTGTCTTTCATGTTTACAACACTGCTTTTACATTTAATTTAGTCACATCTGTTATTCAGAACATGAACAGGAACCCAGTGCAGTTCAAATGTCATTCCTCTTCCCTTCTTCCGCTCACTCCTTTATATGGTCCGGGTTTGAAACCAAGAAAAGTGTGTGTAGTGTTATGTAAGAAACCTTAAACTCTGTGTTGGGTTGACACAGAGTTTAAGGAAGTGAAACTACAGATAAGTTAAAGCTTGGGGAACACATGCACCCACATTTTTGAGTCAGACTTTAATGCACAAACAAAGTGTGATTCAGTTTGCTGTTATAGTGCTTTATTACAATTATGTCAGAAGCGACAATAAAAGATAAGCTATCAGATATTTGTATTAATTCTGCAGTATACAGTATTCTCAAAAAGAGCCAGGTTGGAAGACGCATGCTTGAAATGATGTATAATATTTTACAGTCTTTTCATTATTTTTCTGCAACTAAAGCAGTAGCTGGACTTTTCTTTCCCTGTTAATGGCCCGCCTTCCCCTCAGCCCAGTAATATCCTGTGTCTCAGACTGGATCCACACTAAGCCAGCAAATCTCAAAAATGCTGTTTAAACCTGAAAATGATGTGTCCATATGATTTAGGCATCTTTAGTTAGGATGCAAGTCCACATGTAAGTCTAAAAATACATGTTTTTAATGCATGTCTAAAATTCAGACCTATGAATTCCCCCGTTTAATTTATTCTTGCTTCAGGACTGGCCAGACTCTTCTGACTTATCTAATCTGAAAAGTATTTAAAAAAAAAAAAAAAAAAAATTAAGGGTGGGCTCAGTGTGGATGTAAGGCCAAAGTAGAAAATAAAGTTAGTTCACTAGTTGGCTTTGTGTGGGAGTCGTCCGGCTCATACTGGTATTGTCCTGAGTTAGACATCTGTTAAATATAGATGTGGAGTTATACAAGCACTTTCTTTTCACAGATCCAAAAACTTTTCACATCACATGATTTATCATTCCAGCTGTTTTCCTTTTCATGGAGTTTCACTTCACTCACTCCACAGTCTTCTGCTTGTCGAGCATTGTTAGGCTCCCCATCCAACCAGTAGCTGAAACCCAAAACCAAACAATATGTTTTTTGTAAAGAACACAAGAAATACTTTAACTGAAACATGCAGGATATTGTTGATTTCTTTATTCTAACAATGCAGTCTAAATCTAATATATGAGAAATATGAAGCTGTGTGAACCTTGTTTTGAGTGGAGTCCCATCAACCCATTTCCATGTCCCCTCTGTCTCTGTGTCAGTCAGTCCAATCCACAAGTCATCCTTCAATTGTCTTGTGAAACTCTTTATACAGAGACAAATATCATCAACATAACTGTGAAATTTAACTAATTTGAATCCAACTACTTCCTCATTGCATTCAATCTTTTTTTGTGTGTGTCATGTTTCTGTCTCACACATAGTTAAATATACATAAATACACCCACCTGTTCTTCTTTGCTGTTAATAATCATGAGGTCTGCACCTCTTTGCAGACAATCATCTCTACTCTCTTGCCAGGTTTTGGTGATAGAAGAAATGTAATAGAAACTGCCGCTGAAATACATCCATCCTTGTTGGGAATAATTAGCTTTAATTGAGGACAAAAACAGAGAGAAATCCTTAATATCTAAAAAAAAAACATTATGAATTAAATGAATCCCAACTTCACTCACTCACTCACTCACTCACTCACTCACTCACTCACTCACTCACTCACTCACATTTAGTTTAATTTGCTAATATCAGTGTATAACTTGAACAACAAAAGTGCGTAATTTTAGGTCATCTTAACACTTAATAATAAATAATAGGTTTAAAGAGAATCAAAGAGCTCTTCATTATAGTCACTTAATTATCAGATATATACAGCAGGCGATTTGTCTCCTTGTTAACCTGCCATCACGTCGTCTGTGTGCTTCCTGGTTGGGCAACTACGGCTCACTATCTGCTGCATCAGCTCCACTGCTGGCTGTTTATCAAAAACCAACCACAACAAAAACACAAGCACAACCCATTAACACCCAGACAACCACTGAACATACTGAGGAAATAATAATGTGTCAGTTACGCCGACGGATATTTTCATGGCTCTGGTGAAGTCAGTCCACCGGACAACAAGAGGGGGAGATTAGTGGGACCTGCGCCAAAGCCTGAGTGCCTGTTCTCAGCTGTCTGTGCCACACTCTGCCACCTGGGTGCCCTGATAGTCTGCTAGACATCCAGCAATGAGACAAGAATTAGATATCTGGGGAAAATCTGAAGCCCCTCTAGTAACGAAAGCACAGAAAATGTTTTGAGTTAACGTAAATCTGATCAATCAATCAATCAATCAATCAATCAATCAATCAATCAATCAATCAAACAATCAATCAAACAATCAATCCTCAAGGTGGCGCTAACAGAAAAGTTGTGATTTACCTCTTGGAACCATAAATGTCTGTACAAAATTTTGAGTCAAGTCACTCAGTGGATGTTGAAATATTTCACTGGATAAGCGAAAACTTTGACCTGCAGGTGGTGCTACAGGGAAAAGTAAGGGGATCACAGAAGTCATTAGGATTCATCATCTGAGCACTATGAATCCTCACACTTACCAAAGTCAACCAGCTTCGTCTTCAGTTCATCAGTAAGGGCTTTAAATCTGGCCTCAATGTCGAGTGACTTCCTATCTGAGAAAGCAGAAAGACTAAATCATGGGAATAATCTGCAATAAAGCTGAAATGTTGATGGAAGGGCAAAAGAACATGCAAGTTAAGAGATATTCAATACAAACAATATGGAAATTGTAAAAAATGGAAGACACCCCGTGCACAGTCGTGCTTCTCTTCCGGGTGCAGCCGGTGGTTAAAATATATCAATATTCCAGTGCACACCAGGATACTATTGACACTACTCTATTACCAGTTACATTAAAAACAACAAGGAGCAAACTCTGTGTTATGAATGTTGCTTCATCAGATCCGGATATGGAAATTGTGTTTTAATCCAGGGTTGCACGGTGGGGCAGTAGCTGGCACTGTGGCCTCACAGCAAAAAATTTTGCTCCCGCTTCTTCCCACAGTCCAAAGACAATAGACAGATAAATGTCTTAATCTTTTGATAAAAGGTTTGAGTTTGTTTATTACCATTTCCTCATAAAAAGGAAACATCACATCCTCAGCTCACTTGATCACATAGCATCACATTATCTTTGCTGCGATAACTACAGCAGTCAGACAAAGTGATTGTCATAGTTGTAATTGTCATTATTCAGAATATGTTAGTAGACTGTTTGTCTTTCAGGTCCAACAATCACACATTGTACACAGAAGCTCATTTAAGTCCTCATACTAAAGTCACATACACTCTCAACATCTTTCATTGCGTACACGATATTTTGCACTGTACCTACTTTTCTAATTCTCCATTAAGTAAAAAAGACAGATGTACGGTTTAGCTCCCAGCTATACATTAAAGTAATACAGCTCAGCATCACCTATAGCAGCCAGCAATCACATCACAGTCTCTTCAGAATTTGCATTCTCTGGTTACCTTCAACCAGTTGGTTGAAACTGGTCTGTAGCTGGTCTCTTTCTTCAGTCAGGATGTTGTTACTAGCCTGTAACCTGACCATCTTCATTTCATGCATTTCATTGCTCCTGGTTACTGTGTTTGACACAAAAACAGATTAAAAAAAATTTCCGGAGAGAATTTAGTTTTGAGTGATGAAATCAAATATAAACACATATGAAATTAGGCCACAATTAATAATAACAAACAAATACTGTTAACCAGTATCACCTGTTGCTTCATCAGCATGCTAACAAAGTACTCACACATGACAACCAGAGTTATGAGTCCAGTCAGGAGGAGAAGACACAGCAGACCCAGAATCACTGCAGCAGCTCTGAGTGAGCTCTTCTGAACTCGTGTATCTACAGCAGCTGGAATAAGAAGACAATATTTGTAATTTGTTTGTGTTTCAATATCATTTCAAATATAGTAAATCAAGCCTTGTATTGGTGGTTTACACTCAATAGATTACAATCATGAAGCGAGAAATAAAAAGACAAAACAGATTAATCATAACATTTTTCTTATGAAGTTTAAACGGATACAGATGCCTTTAGATGGAGTGAAACACCAACCTCACTCTGTGATCACTCACCAATCTAATGCTCTGAGTCAGTAGAAGTGAGAAGATTCAGCAGGTCTGAACTTCTCTTTCAAACTGATAAATAATAACATGTAATCTTTAATAGATATACAGGGTTAAGACATTGTCATTAAAGAAATATTACGAGCAGCAGCCACAAAGCTCTTGGGAACCCCCGGTCCAGCCATGAAACAACCCGACTAATCAGCACATCCCTGCCACCAGTGATTCGAGGCAGTAGAATGACTCAGGAGTTGAGATCTGTAACAGTTCTCTATTTCATCTCTCATTGAGAGAGTCGACTAAGTGTAAAGTCAAATGTCATCTACAGCTGACAGAACAAGAAGCAATTAACGTTTTATTCATAATTCTTTGCGTCTGTGGCCAAGGCTTCAGTTTGTTCTCTTTTCACACATTGAACCTCACAACAACAGCAAATTAAAAGGGGAAATGTAAAACTTTTGTAGAAGTGAAAAACTGTTGAAACAAAAACCTTTAGAGTCCCACCAAGAAAGTTAAATTGAAATCCTCATCAGATGATATGGAAAAGTATTTATGTGTGTTATTCGTGTCAGCATGTTGAAGCCAAATAAAAGTTTCCTCCAGAGGGATCAATAAAGTATATCAGAGAGTTGGTAGGCTCAGTGCTGTGGTTAACTTCGTTCCTCTCTGCCTCCTTCACATTATGGTTTCTCAAACACGTCATGTAAGTCTTTGTTTTACTTCAGACGAGTTCTTAATGAGGAGGACGAGAATATAATGTTTGTGTGTGGTGTTATGTAAGAAATGCAGTCAACATCCTTTTAGAGTGTTTACATGTTTGTGCTCATTACCTGAGAGTGCAGGTTCAGGTCTCTCTGGCTCCAGAGTCTGGATCTTTTCTTCATTAGCATAAATATTTTCTGAACATTTTACCAAACTCTTCTGACAAGGCTTGCCTGATGGACTCTCTACATGGATATCCATTTGCTCCATGACGCTCAGCAGTATTGACAATTCAGTTTGGTCCTGAGGGGCCTGAGGGCATCAGAGTCTGGAGACAGAGCTTCTGAAATGATAAAAGATTGTAGTGAACTGTTTTGAATTGGTGTTCCTAACATCTGTCAAATAGTCAGCAGCATATACACACAGGTGCCTACATTTAACAGGAAACTGAATCATTTCGGGTAAATTATGTTATGTTATGTGTCCGATGAGCAAACTTGTAATTTTGCATTGGTGTCTCGTCACTTGCAATGCATGGATGTAACAATTCATATCTGGATACAGCACTGAAGATGGTGCCCTCGACTTTGCGGGTATAAAAATACCAGATGCTGGTATTGTGAAGCTCCAAAAAACGTATCCACAGTTTTACAGCCACTTCTTTCACAATGTAAGCTAATGGCAAGCTGCTGAGGTATCTAAGAGTATAGGTAAGAGGAACATAAGGTGCGAGAAGATAAGGTGCAGTATTTACAGTAATAATAATTTAAAGAGCATTATTTGTGTGTTATGGAGTGAGCTTTGTAAAGTCTGATGGCACCAGGTAGGAATGATTTCCTGTGCCGTTGCTTTAGGCAGCGGGGTTGAATGAGTCTGTGGCTGAAGCTGCTCTTAAGCTTGTCCAGAGTTTTGTGGAGGGGGTGAGAGACATTGTCCATGATAGCCAGCAGTTTTGCCAGCATCCTGTCCTCCGCCACCTCCTCCAGGTTGACAAGCTTAGAGCCAACAACTCTGCCTTCTTGAAGAGTTTGTCCAGTCTGTTGGCGTCCTTCGCTTTGATGCCTGCACCCCAGGACACCACAGCGAAGAAGATGGTGCTTGCAACTACAGACTGATATTATACAATATTATTGTGAATATTAGTTTAGCAAAAAGTTATTTTGGTGCTCAAGGTGAGGTTCGCCCAGGGCGTCATGCAAGCTTGGACCGCCACTGCTAATAAGAAGCAGGATGCATACTCTGGTAGGCATTTTCCACCTGGCCAGGTTATTATTCTGGTTTTTCACTAATTTCTAGTTTTTATACATTACTGACGCCTATGACGACTATCACCTTTTATGCACATGCATGAGGTTAAAAACACAAATTATTTTAAAACAATACACTGAAAAATGCTGAAGTGTGAACCGCTACATCCTGTTAAACCACAACCCATCCGGCCGAAGTGTCCATCAGGAAATACCAAACCGGTGTGCTGCCAAAAAGTGATCGTCCGCCAGAAGCTGATTCGCCCAGTTTATATGTCTACAGCTGCTTTACAATTGTGGCCAAGTGTTTGCAGTTTATATCGTAATCAGGGCATGACATTGACGTGATCACAGGCGATAGTATAGTATTGTTTCCAGCGGTAATATGTGTCTGTATGTCTAATATCCTTGATTAGGCCTGTATTTATTAACATGATTTACGGATGGGTTATGTATAAAATAAAGAATTGATCTCTATTGCAATTATCCTTATGACTCTCCATTATTTTACCTGCTCTGTGCCCTAGATTATAACCAATCCAGTCCTTTTTACCTGGTGAAATACCTTTAAAGGGCCAATACAACTCATAGAAGGCAATATCTCACCTGCCGAAAAGACGGAAATCAGTTTCTGGCGGACGGGACAAACTAACACAATATTTCTTTTTATATATACAGAGGAGGGAATTAATTAATAAAGCATGTTACATTTGCCGAATTTACAGGATAGGATAAGCGTCCAAAGTTTTGGCGACACAGCTCTATGATTTTCTTATCTCAGTGTCAAATAAAATGTTCTTTTTCCTCGATCGTCCACAATTAAATGATCTCCTACACATCAATAAGATTGTAAACAGTGTCCTCACTCTGCACTTCACATTTACTATTGTTAAAATGACAACTTACCGCTAACTTTCCCTCTCTGCTCCGCTTGTATCCACTTTCACTTTATCTGTCTCTCTCTCTCTCTCTCTCTCTCTCCACGCTCTCACACTCATTCATTCCTGCTCGATTCTTTAAAGGAGCCACTCTCAGAACAAATGTATCACTGTCCTCCATTTTGTGTCATTAGTCGTCATTATTCACTGGGTCCATGCACTACCATCTCGTGGGTGGACATTAATGCTATTTAAGATAATTTGACACAATGATACGGGTTGGTTGAAAGGACTAGATATCAGATATGTGCACATATGATGTCACTCATTTGTAGTTTGTGTTTGTCATTGGTGGAAAGTCCCAAGCAGCCTACATTTACTCAAGTGATGTTCAGTACAAATTCAAGGAGTAACATCTTTATACTTCTACTCCACTACATCTCACAGGCAAATGCTGTGCTTGTTACTCTTTTACATTCCTCCTATCCAACGAGAACAATGTATCTCCAAATGTAGTAATTTTGAGTATTTATGACAAACTGCAGGATGAAGGCTTCCTCTATGGATGTAGAAAAATGTCCTACTCTGTAAGAAAACAGACTGTTTTTCTGAGCTCATGAAAACGGACTCATCAGGACACATAGTTCTCGGAGGAAAGTGACACCTCAGATGTATGATGATCTTACACAATATGGTGCATTTCTGTAGATTAAACTATCCAACAGCAAATAAAGTAGTTGCATTGAACCCAACCCTTAAGCATACACAAATAAAATGCAACATCAATGCAGCAGTAATATTAATCCTATCATTTAACATTGACAGGGACCATTTTACTGCAGAATGAGTACTTTTACTTTAATACTTTTAGTACATTTAGCTGATGATAATTTTGCAGGCAATTTTTGAGCGCAAAAAGTGATTGAATTGCCATTACAATGGTGTAATGTAATTACAATAGAAAAGAGAATAATATCTAAATCAAACTTCAAATCTAACTTTAAAATGCAAATCAAAGAGCCGTGCTGCACCACGGGCTTGTGTTGTACAGTTCAATGTCCATTCAAAGTTCCTTTGGTTTTGATAGTTTATTTCTCAAAAAAGCAAGCAAGCAAAGAACAAAGGAATCCGGCATGCCTCTCCTGCTCTGGTAAAAAAAAACCATAGGCCCACCCAGGTGCATCATGGTCTTACGCCTATCCTTCTACCTATAAAATCCAGGGTGCCCTCAGTGTTGCCAAAATTCCCAAACTAAACAAAATACTAACTAGACAAAACTAAACAAAACAAAAGAAATAACTAGAAAAAAAATGCTATTAAACTCTTATCTGATTAACCTAAACATTTATAGTAATAATAATAATAATAATAATAATAACAACAATACCAATAATAATAATAATAATAATAACAATGATAAAAATAACAACAAACAAAACGCTCCAAATGCAATTGTGGGTTATATATTGTACAGTCATATAATGTATTGTTCACTATGTCATTAAAGCAAAGTTTTAATGTTGCCGAGGTGCCATTTTCTTATATTTAAATTGATAATTTCACAAAAATTAGCAGGTAACATAACATACAGATTAAGCGCACACTTTAACGGAAATCTGGAAATGCTGTCTACACTTGAAAATAATAAGCATGCTTTTGTGAAGGTCTGAGTTCATAATGAAATGTCACAACAACAACAACAAAAAAAACAGATACACCTTTTGTTCTGTTCAGATGAAACTGAGAGATGCATTTATTAATCTGAGTTTTCTGTAATGTCTGATGGGTTCTGGGTTATTGTGGGAGTTTCTTTTCACAGACCCAGTAGAGTGAATGGGAACAGCCTTCATCATTCCAACTGTTTTCAGCATCATATTTCTTTATATCCCCGCAGTTTTCTTTTTTTTCACCGTTAGGCTCCTTAGAGGCCCAGTAGCTGTAATTGAAACAAATGAACTTTTATCAGAGAATGTAATCCAAGAAGCACAAGGAAGTGATTTAATTTGAAACAAACAAACAAACAAACAAACAAACTAACAAACAAACAAACAAAGTCTGAACCTTTTGGTCAGCAGAGTCCCATCCACCCATTTCCACGTCCCCTCTGTCTGTGAGTCAGTCAGGCCGATCCACATGTACTTCTTGAACCGGTTTGCAAAATCCTTTTTTAAAAAGAGAGACACAAACTTTAAACAACTTAATTGAAATTTAAGTTGAATTTTTCCATCAAACGTATTTCAATGTCCACCTCACTGACTTTTACAGTACTTCAATATTTTAACTCCAAGCTTGAACACACACACACACACACACACACACACACACACACCTGTTCTTCTTTGCTGTTGATAATCATCAGGTCTGCACCTTTTTGAAGACAGTCATCTCGACTCTGTTGCCAGGTTTTGTTGGTAGATGACACGTAATAGGCATTACCTCTGAAATATACCCATCCTTGTTGAGCATGGTGAGAAACAGAAAGAACCTTAATATCTCAGCAACAACGAGAATTAAGACATGATTCAGCTACAAAACAAAGAGCCAAGATTTGATCTGTCAGAAATATGTATGTGTGCTGTATCATGGCTCACAGGCTGAGAACTGTGATGAGGGTTCATTTTTTCTTCACTGATTTAATCAGCTTACCAACGTCTTTCAGAATGCTCTTCAGGACCTCTTTCTCATTAGTCAGATTTTTCAGACTGGCCTCAGTATCTGAAACAGAATGACCATCATCTGTCGCGTTAGTCTATACAGTGTTTGTTTCAACCTAAAACAGAATCATTAGCTTTCTTGTAACGAGAATGAGAAACAGAGAGAATGTTAGTATCTCCTTCACAGCAAAAATGATAAAAGAGACAAAATGGTATCTAAGAAATGTACATGTTTGCTGTATCATGGCTCAAGAGTTTTATTTCACTTTAAAAATGTATTTGATCATTCCACTTACCAAAGTTTTTCAGAGACCTCTACAGGGGAATCTTTCTATTATCTATTTCACAAATCTATCAATGATGCAGTGTTTGCTTCCTGTATCTTGGCCCTGACGCACCAGGCCGATGGCCAGCCGTTGGCTAATGTCAAAGTCACTCTTGAGCGTCTGTGGCCCTGTTGTTGAAGCGTGTCCCGCACCGTTGGCTTTAGGCTGTGTCCAAATTCAGGGGCTGCAGCCTTCAATGACCTAGCCTTTGCGGTCCACGAGGGCCGGGTCCTTCGAACAGGTCTTTGAAAGCCTCGTCCACCGTTGTTAAATGGGACGGTCTAGCCTTCAGAGTTTTTCCTGGTTGCCTCACCAGATGGTCCCGCCCCTTACCCTTACGCCACGATTGTGAATGAAGAGATGCATTAAAGTCTGTTTTGGTTCAAATCTATCAAACGTATACATTTATTTGTGTGTGTACAAAAATTAACGACAAAATGTGTCAAATCTAAATTGAATCATCAACATTACAAAATAAACATTGGTGAATAACAACTATATTTACCATAGCATTACCAGCGTCACGTATTTTAACTGAAAGTTAACATCTGGAAGTTTTATAGTCCCGTAAAGTTTAACATGGCGTTGGATGTTCAGATGAGCCAGGCGCATGGATGTATGGTCTGCGCCACTTGATGTCGCCATTTTCTCTTGCTTCGTCTTCTGTTTCGGGACTTAGCAGCGGTTGCGCAAAGGATCTTGGGATATGGCAGGCCGCAAGGATAGTAGCGGTGCGTCCTCCAAAAAGAGGGAAGGCCAGGCTGCATTTGTGGGCTGCGTTTGGAGGAGCCTTTGAATTTGGACAGCCTTCGCGCAGCGTTGTGACGTAATTGGCCTTCAAATGCGCCCTTCGTGGGCTGCAGCCCCTGAATTTGGACACAGCCTTAGTCGGCCCTTGTCAAAGCTTTTAAGCTAACTGAGCGTGTGAAATTGGTGGGAGAGCCCATCAGTGAGAGAAATCACTCTGACTGGCTGCCCAGCTAAGTAAATCAGTGCATGAGAAGAGAAATGGAAAAGGAAAAGGAAGGCCGCTTCATAATTTCGCTGTGGTATTATTTTTATCAGACATATTCTTGATTAGAATTGGTTATGTTAGCAAGTGGTGTGAAAAAAATCATCATGCTTTATCATAACAGTTTGTTTATCCGCATTCCCATATCTTCTGTTTTCGCTTTTTTTAATGACAAATACAGACTACTGCCACCTGGTGGTATCGAGCAGTATTTCCTCTCGGCTGTAGTCTTGGCTGTGGTGTGTTCAAGTGCAGCTTTTTGGCTGGGACACAGGTGATGTGAGGCAACGCAACTGTCAACCTATCGCCACTGCTCTTTGAAGCCTGTTTGGTGTGTCTGGGCCCTTATGCTCCGTACACATAAGCTCATCTAAGTCCTCATACTAAAGTCTCATACACTTTCAACACCTTTCATTGCGTACACAATATTTTGCACCCTTTATACCATACCTAAAAAATGACAGATGTACTGTTTAGCTATACATTAAAGCATTACAGCTCAGCATCAGCTATAGCAGCCAGCAATCACATCACAGTCTCTTTCGCATTCTCTGGTTACCTTCAACCAGTTGGTTGTAACTGGTCTGTAGCTGGTCTCTTTCTTCAGTCAGGTTGTTGTTACTAGCCTGTAACCTGACCATCTTCATTTCCTGCATTTCATTGCTCCTGGTTACTGTGTTTGACACAAAAACAGATTTAAAAAATTTGCTGTGAGAATTTACTTTTGGGTGATGAAATCAAATACAAACACATATGAACATAGACCACAATTAATAATAACAAACAAATACTGTTAACCAGTATCACCTGTTGCTTCATCAGCATGCTAACAAAGTACTCACACATGACAACCAGAGTTATGAGTCCAGTCAGGAGGAGAAGACACAGCAGACCCAGAATCACTGCAGCAGCTCTGAGTGAGCTCTTCTGAACTCGTGTATCTACAGCAGCTGGAATAAGAAGACAATATTGTAATTTGTTTGTGTTTCAATATCATTTCAAATATAGTAAATCAAGCCTTGTATTTGTGGTTTACACTCAATAGATTACAATCATGAAGCAAGAAATAAAAAGACAAAACAGAGATTAATCCTAACATTTTTCTTATGAACTTTAAACAGACGCAGATGCCTTTAGATGGAGTGAAACACCAACCTCACTCTGTGATCACTCACCAATCTAATGCTCTGAGTCAGCAGAAGTGAGAAAATTCAGCAGGTCTGAACTTCTTTTTCAAACTCTTTATTTATTTATTTATCTATCTATTTATTTATTTGTTTTTTGTTGTTCCAGAATTTCTCTCACATTTCTTGCAACACTGTAAAGACCTTCCAGGATATCCTCTTTCAAAGTGTGCACTGTTGCACCCACATTAAAATGATTACTCAGTCTTTGTATGACTGAAAGCTTACTTGTATAGATGAGAGAAGAGAGTATAGAACTGCAGCCCTCAGAGCACACACAGACAACATTTTAAACATTAGCGGCCATCAACTACAATTTGTCACATTGTAACTCACTCAAAACACTTAAGCTGCTGTCACACCTGGGGGAGCGCTTGAGTAAAACACATAAATAATAACATGTAATCATTAATAGATATACAGGGATAAAACATTATCATTAAAGAAATATTACGAGCAGCAGCCACAAAGCTCTTGGGAACCCCCGGTCCAGCCATGAAACAACTCGACTAATCAGCACATCCCTGCCACCAGGCATTCGAGGCAGTAGAATGACTCAGGAGTTGAGTTCTATAACAGTTCTCTATTTCATCATCATTGAGAGAGTCGACCAAGTGTAAAGTCAAATATCATCTACAGCTGACAGAACAAAAAGCAATTAACGTTTTATTCATAATTCTTTGCGTCTGTGGCCAAGGCTTCAGTTTGTTCTCTTTTCACACATTGCACCTCACAACAACCACAAATTTAAAAGTGTAAATGTAAAACGTTTGTCGAGTGAAAAACTGTACAAGCAAAAACCAGAAGAGTCCCACCCTGAAAATTAAATTGAAATCCTCTCAGATGACATGGAAAAGTATTTATGTGTGTCATCAGCACAATAATGAACAATCTTTAACCCCTGATATTATGGCAGAGGCTAAAGATTGAGTGGCACTTTTTTCAGATTCAGTACAATTAGGTCTGATCTGCAGCATGTTGAAGCCAAATAAAAGTTTCCTCCAGAGGCATCAATAAAGTATATCAGAGAGTTGGTAGGCTCAGTGCTGTGGTTAACTTCTTTCCTCTCTGCCTCCTTCACATTATGGTTTCTCAAACATGTCATGTAAGTCTTTGTTTTACTTCAGACGAGTTCTTTGAGAATATAGAATATAATGTTTGTGTGTGATGTTATGTAAGAAATGCAGTCAACATCCTTTTAGAGTGTTTACATGTTTGTGTTCATTACCTGAGAGTGCAGGTTCAGGTCTCTCTGGCTCCAGAGGGTGGATCTTGTCTTCATTTGTATTAATATTTTCTGAACATTTTCCCATTTTCTTCCTCTTACCAGGGTTACCTGATGGTCTCTCTACATTAACATATATATCGAATTGATCCATGACACTCAGCTGTATTGACAGTTCAGTTTGGTCCTGAGGGGCCTGAGGGCATCAAAGTCTGGAGAGTGAGCTTCTGAAATGATAAATGATAAACTATTGTGCTAACCTCTCTGAAATAGAAGGCGTTCCGACCCCAATGAACAGGAACCGGAATCTTTTGGGTAGGTTACTTCTGCAAAATATATTTAGAATATCACACTGCAGCCTTCAGAAAGGCTGTTAACTATCATAAAATGTATGACATTCACACAACTTAAACCTTTGTTCAATGCAACTGACAATTCTCTGACAGCAGCACACTATTTTTAACACACACACACACACACACACACACACACACAAACACACACACACACACACACACGCACACACACACACACACACACACACACACACATAGCAGCTTTTTAGTTAGCGAGGCAACTTCAGGGTAAACTCTAACTTTTCAGTGTTATAATGGTGGTTCACTTCTTACCAGGATATTTTGTTATGCTGCACACATAAAACATTACTGGAGCAGGCTATGTTTCATTAAAAGCACCACCTTCTGACCAATCCATTTTCTGGAAAATGGCATTATTATTGATAGAAGATCATGAGAGGTGTCACCTGTTGCCTGTATGCAATGTCACAGCCATTTCATTGTGCTTTTTATACAACAGAGAAACAGATTGAAGCAATAAAGCCTTGTTAGAAGATATGAAAGAACTGCTTTGAATTATGCTTCTATATATTTTTCGTAATTTTCTCCCAAGTACGTTTGACACCATGGGGGTTGCAGCTGAAAGAATGAGGCTAAAATTTTCATACACTGCACAAAAATACATCAGAGGAACATATTCATTTAATGCAATGCACAAATATAATTATAATCAGATTATCTACTCGTGCCCTAATGATGGGGCAGTGACATTACTGTATAAGCCTGTTGATTTACACATTTACACAGTCGGCAGTGTTTGTGTCAGCTGTCCGTCCTGCATTTGTTGGCTGTAACTGTGTTGCTTTAAGCCTGGATTATGTGTGTAACATTGTGTATTTATCTAAAAGTTTGCTCTTCTTTAATAACATATTCCTTCTCTCCTGCCAGAAGACTTTTCCATGTTTGTGGAAAACCTGGGCTGACTTATAGACATGATCACCTTCATGTGACCACTTACCATGATTGCAATTGTGAAGCTTAGTGAAGCCAGATCACGGAAACATATCTGGGGTATGTTGAACTTTCTTCATAGTACAGGCCTCTGGTGTTTTGACCATCTAGCTATTCTCTATATTGTGTTACAACTCCCCAAGTCCTTTAACTCATGTCACCCTTGCCTTTGACAAAATCATGTATTACCGTAAAGTCACATTATGTGGAAATTAGCATTTTGTGTGATTTGGTGCCCCCCACAATTTCTGAGTGCAACACCACTGTTGTAAATACAAATCCCAGGTCTGTAACAACAATGTTATGTGTTGAAAACTTGTATCTTGAAGTAAACATGTATGTAACGCTGTGATCCTACCCTTTCACTGAAGTCACACAAGGACAGTTACTGTATATAGTATGTTTATTTTTATTCAAATAGTTTTTATTATATTTTTATTCAAATTGTTATTTTAATCTTTGCTCTGTACTGCTGTGTGATCTGTGAATTTCTCCCAAGGGGGATCAATAAAGGAACATCTTATCATATCTTATCCTATCTTATCTTAAGTCACACAGTGCAGAAACAAGTGATTGGGGGGCAGAGTGGCAGAACAGAGACATTCACTCTATTACAAGACACTGTACCATCAACATGATTTTGAAGCTGTTATTTTTTATTAAGTTAAAAGTTACATAATGTTGCTTCAAACACAAACACAACAATCAGTCCAAATTCAGGGAACTTGAGCTTTAGTTTAGTATTTACATTTTAAACAACGTTATACATCTACTCCACTACATATCAGAGGCAAATATTATTTTTTATTCTTTTACTTTTTAAGTTTGTCTAACAGCTTTAGTTACTACTTACTATTTCAAGATTAGTTTTTTACATCCCTCCTATCCAGTGAGAGCAATGTATCTCCAAATGTAGTAATTTTGAGTGTTTCCTACTTCTTGAGAAAACAAACTGTTTTTTCTGAGCTCATGAAAAGTTGACATTTGTGTGTCTCACAGGTTAGTGATGCCTCAAATATGATCTTATAGATTATGATGCATTTCTATAGATTACTATCCAACAGTACATAAAGAGGTTAAAATGAGCTCAACCTTAAACATCTACTGCAGTAAAATGCAACATATATGCAGAAGTGATATTAATCCTAAAACAACAAAATATATAAATCACTTACAGGGACAATTCTACTGCAGAATATGTACTTTTACTTTCTACTTTAATTAAAGTTGCTGAT
This sequence comes from Pagrus pagrus, assembly GCF_965226575.1. Classification (NCBI taxonomy): domain Eukaryota; kingdom Metazoa; phylum Chordata; class Actinopteri; order Spariformes; family Sparidae; genus Pagrus; species Pagrus pagrus. Next base: position 21,022,180 of record NC_140186.1, on the reverse strand, counting down.
GATAATTTTGAAGACAAATTTAGCAAAAAAAAGGTGATTTAAATTAGTGCTTTGAAATAAAATAAAATAGATAAAAGAGCAGTTGTTGGCTATATATTGTAAAGTAATATAATGCATTGTTCACCATGTCATGAAAGCAACGTTTTAATGTCGCAGAGGAACCATTTTGTGGTGTCTAAATGCAAAAAAAAGTAACAGGTAACATAAATGGTGATCAAACACACAGTATTGAGGCTGTAATGACTTATTAAAACAACAACAAGGCCTCCTCAACTGTCACTTTGCTTTGCCTGTGCCAAAGCATTTATGGTAGGACTTTCTTTTCACAGACCCAGTAGAGTGAATGGGAACAACTTTCATCATTCCAAGTGTTTTCAGCACCATTATTCTTGATATCCCCGCAGTTTTCATGTGTTCCACCGTTAGGCTCCTTAGAGATCCAGTAGCTGCAATCAAACAAAAAAACTTTTATCAGAAGAAGCATAAGGAAGTGATTTAATTTGAAACAAACAAACAAACAAACAAACAAACAAACAAACAAACAAAAGCCAGAACCTTTTGGTCAGCAGAGTCCCATCCACCCATTTCCATGTCCCCTCTGTCTGTGAGTCAGTCAGGCCGATCCACATGTACTTCTGGAAGTGGTTTGCAAAATCCCTTTTTAAAGAGACACGCAAATTATAAACAACTTAATGGAAATTTAAGTTTCATTAAACTGATGTCAATGTCCACCTGATGTCTAACTCCAAGTTTTAACACATACACATACATACACACACACACACACACACACACACACACACACACACACACACACACACACACACGCGCGCACACACACACACACACACACACACACACACACACACACACACACACACACACACACACACACAATGGGTGCACATGGTGGAAAGTAAGCTGCACTGGACCTGCAGCACCTGCTGAGGGCTCCGGTGTGTAGGATTTATCGGCATCCAGCAGTTTAAAAGGCCGTCTCTAGAGCCAGTGTTGGGTTTGTCCATTCTAGTTCAAAGCTCAGACTGATCAGGGCTACTGGCAGAGGAGGTTAGACATGTATACTGTATTCGTACAGTAATACTGTATACAACTTGCACAAAAGGGCGGGAAGATAAATGAGGCCATCTGTTGGTTGTCAGGCTCTTTTTTGACTTCATCAGATCAAACAGATCACTTGAGTGTTTGTGTTGCGACAAGGTGCCATGTAAGTATGTGATGGAAATTACAGTATTAAATATCATCTTTGTTTGTCAGATATAATAAATTAAAACAAGTGACTTAACAGTCAAATAACAGTAAATAATCACAATAATACATACAAATTAAATCAAGTAAAATGAGAAGATTACAAAAATACTGAGATGTATACATGTAATTACATTAATAGATGTAATTAAACAAAAAAATGTCAACCTAAAAAACAAAAAGACACTTTCACTTCTGCACTTACAAAACTTTCAAACGCAGATTCCTTGGATTTTATTTTCTTAAACTTTTAGACAACAACATTTCTTCCATGACCTTATACTTATATAACTTATATACTTATACTTCTTATACAATTCAATGCAAAATAATTGATTTAATTCTGGTTGCTTTTACGGTTAAAACAACGTAACAGTGAAAGCATTTTTGTCTTATTGAGAATTCTGGCCTGACTAGATGATTAGTATTGACCTGTGAATGAATGTGTTATTCTGCTTTGGGGTCTGAGATAAACAATAGATTGGGAAATATGACTGACATCACACTTGATAAGAACACACACACATAACCGTATGGACACTCCAAATCAACACATAGGGCCAAGTCAACCAGGATAAACACACACACACACATGCACGAGCACACACGCACTCTCTCACACAAGACTCGGGAGTTCTTGGAAAGTACATGAAATACTAGGAAAGATATAGAACAATGGGACAAGGGTCATCGTGACATTTTGAAAATGGTGTAGGACATCACTACGCAAGTGTGATTGTAGAAGCAGATTTCGAAGCACATAAATGTCTGGTCAGTCCAGGAATAAACAGAACCCACTTTCTACAAACCTTGCCTCTGTGTCGTCTTTCTGAGAGTTTCGGCTTCAACAGATATTATTGTTGTATACACTCTCCACAACAGTCTCACCCGTTGCTGCAGTAGTCACCTCACCGCCTTCACCAGTGTAACTCATCCCGGCTGAAGTAGCAGGGAGGTTTACAATCTGGATAGTGATCTCTGATTCATCTTTGTGGACCACCATATTTTACCCGTGAATGTGAAAGTCGTGTCGAGTGGTGGTTTCTTCTTAGAATGGTGCGGTCTGCACTATTCTAAGAAGTTGCTTGCACAGCACAGCCCTCTTGTTCTTCCTTGTTCTCTAATAAACTGTGTTACTTCCTTGATTCAAACAGTTTAGTTGTGATACAGATTATGAATGCTGCTGCAGCTATAACATGTAACATGTTTTGAAACTTGACAAAATAAAATTAAAGTCACTTCCCAAGGTGGTTTGGGCTATAGGTTGATATCAGAACTGCTCAGGTGTTGACAGGGTAACATTTAGACTGTTTATTATTTCATTTAATCTATTCTGTAAGCTGTTTAGATACAATTGAACAAGGAGAAAGACACAACAGCCTGATCCTACAAACTAAATTTAACAAAAACAATATCATTGTACTCTACGTACATTTATACCACTCTACAAAATACTTCATATTTCAAACTTTCTTTTGAACAGACCTCTCACACTCTTAACTTGTCTTCAGTATTGTTGCTTACAAGCCAGTCTGAAAATTACAAGCAATCGTACACAATATGGCTATAACCACACATAGATACAATACAAACTTAACTGATACAGGCTCAGTGAACGCTAACTCGACATTCAGATGTACATATTAAAAGCATAGTTTCCTACAGAAGTGATAAGATGTGGTCACTCTGAGAGTTGAAGTGCCAAAATACACTTCCTGCTTCACTGTGAGAAGTGTTTTTCCCTGAAAGGACTGTGTTGATATCTGCTATTGAAAGAAAAAATGAGTCGTCGCTGGGAAAGTTAGAGGTGTGAAATACCCTAAAACACAACAAATCTGTCTTTCATATTTACAACAGTGCTTTTCCCGTTTAATTTATTCCTGCTACAGGACTGACCCTACGGTGGCCCTGAAGTGCAAATCAGAAAACACAACAACAAATCAAAAAACACAACGGCAAATCAGAAAACACAACAGCAAATCAGAAAACACAACAACAAATCAGAAAACACAATGGCAAACCTGCGCCTCCTCTGGAGGCGCATCAGAGGCGCAGGATCCCCGCATGCAAACGGCAGTGTGAATGGGGTTAATGCGGCGTCTCTGTGTGATTTGTGTCTTCTCCTCCTGACTGGACTCATAACTCTGGTTGTCATGTGTGAGTACTTTGTTAGCATGCTGATGAAGCAACAGGTGATACTGGTTAACAGTATTTGTTTGTTATTATTAATTGTGGTCTATGTTCATATGTGTTTATATTTGATTTCATCACTCAAAACTAAATTCTCTCCGCAGCTTCCCTGCTGGACGCCCGTTTCTCACAACTTTTCTGAGATCTCATGATACGTCACTCCATTCATAAACATTGATTATTGATCATTAATTAGAGACATGTATGACTCGAGTGAGGCCATTAGAACTGGGACTCCAGTGGTCTACTGGGACTGGACCATAGACTGTACACTGTCAACGGACTGGACCGCGGGACTTTTGGCGATCAGACCGGTGTGTTGTTGCTCACCATGGATGCCAAGCGACTATACATTGCATGCGCAAAGCGTGGCCACACAGCAGAAATGTACCGTGGGAAATGGTATAACAATAATGGAAAATGTAAATTAGATTTATTGTTTTGTGTTGGTTTCCTTGTTTATTATATTTTCCGTTTTGGGCTGAAAATAGGAAAACAAACACCATTTTTCAATGTTTGGTGCACATAGAAAAACAAAATATTGACTTGTTTTTTCATTTTTCGTTTGCCAGATTAAATGGAATAATTGAATGATCAGATGATACACGGACCCATATCCATGTCCTGCATCAAAATATTCTTTAATAGCAGCGCATACGTCGTCACTGGCGGCGTTCTTGTTTTGAAAACATGTAAACCATGTCCTTCCGGTACAAAGGACGGACGAGTCCAATCACTACGATTCATGTCGCCCGAGGGTACCTACCTTTTCCGGTTTGGTTAATGTAGTGTTTTCTGTTTTGTTGTTGTGTTTTCTGAATTGCTGTTGTGTTTTCTGATTTGCCATTGTGATTTGCACTTCAGGGCCACCGTACTGACCAGACTCTTCTGACTGATCCAATCTGAAAAGTATTTAAAAAAAAAAAAAAAAAAAAAAAAAAAAAAAAAAGTTTAATGTGGGCAGATGTAAGGCCAAAGTAGAAAATAAAGTTAGTTCACTAGTTGGCTTTGTGTGGGAGTCGTTCGGCTCATACTTGTATTGTCCTGAGTTGGACATCTGTTAAATATAGATGTGGAGTTATACAAGCAATTTCTTTTCACAGATCCAAAAACTTTTTAAATGACATGGTTTATCATTCCAGCTGTTTTCCATTCCATGGTATCTCACTTCTCCACAGTCTTCTTCTGCTTGTTCAAAGCTGTTAGGCTCACCATCCAACCAGTAGCTGAAACAAGAAATACTTGCAGGATATTGTTGATTTCTTTATTCTAACAATGCAGTCTAAATCTAATATATGAGAAATATGAAGCTGTGTGAACCTTGTTTTGAGTGGAGTCCCATCAACCCATTTCCATGTCCCCTCTGTCTCTGTGTCGGTCAGTCCAATCCACAAGTCATCCTTCAATTGTCTTGTGAAACTCTTTATACAGAGACAAATATCATCAACATAACTGTGAAATTTAACAAATTTGAATCCAACTACTACCTCATTGCATTCATTCTTTTTTTTTTTTTTTGGTCATGTTTCTGTCTCACACATAGTTAAATATACATAAATACAACTACCTGTTCTTCTTTGCTGTTAATAATCATGAGGTCTGCACCTCTTTGCAGACAATCATCTCTACTCTCTTGCCAGGTTTTGGTGATAGAAGAAATGTAATAGAAACTGCCGCTGAAATACATCCATCCTTGTTGGGAATAGTTAGCTTTAACTGAGGAGAAAAACAGAGAGAAATCCTCAATATGTCAAAAAACAATATTAATTAAATGAAACCCAACTTCACTCACTCACTCACATTTAGTTTAATTTGCTAATATCAGTGTATAACTTGAACAACAAAAGTGCGTAATTTTAGGTCATCTTAACACTTAATAATTAATAATAGGTTTAAAGAGAATCAAAGAGCTCTTCATTATAGTCACTTAATTATCCCTTATATACAGCAGGCGATTTGTCCCCTTGTTAACCTGCCATCACATCGTCTGTGTGCTTCCTGGTTGGGCAACTACGGCTCACTATCTGCTGCATCAGCTCCACTGCTGGCTGTTTATCAAAAACCAACCGCAAGAAAAACACAAGCACAACCCATTAACACCCAGACAACCACTGAACATACTGAGGAAATAATAATGTGTCAGTTATGCTGACGGATATTTTCATGGCTCTGGTAAAGTCAGTCCACCGGACAACAAGAGGGAGAGATTAGTGGGACCTGCGCCAAAGCCTGAGTGCCTGTTCTCAGCTGTCCTCCTGTGCCACACTCTGCCACCTGGGTGCCCTGATAGTCTACTAGACATCCAGCAATGACACAAGAATTAGATATCTGGGGAAAATCTGAAGCCCCTCTAGTAAGGAAAGCACAGAAAATGTTTTGAGTAAACGTAAATCTGATCAATCAATCAATCAATCAATCAATCCTCAAGGTGGCGCTAACAGAAAAGTTGTGATTTACCTCTTGGAACCATAAATGTCTGTACAAAATTTTGAATCAAGTCACTCAGTGGATTTTGAAATATTTCACTGTATAAGTGAAAACTTTGACCTGCAGGTGGTGCTACAGGGAAAAGTAAGGGGATCACAGAAGTCATTAGGATTCATCTGAGCACTATGAATTCTCACACTTACCAAAGTCAACCAGCTTCGTCTTCAGTTCATCCCGCTCCTCAGTAAGGGCTTTAAATCTGGCCTCAATGTCGAGTGACTTCCTATCTGAGAAAGCAGAAAGACTAAATCATGGGAATAATCTGCAATTAAGCTGAAATGTTGATGGAAGGGCAAAAGAACATGCAAGTTAAGAGATATTCAATACAAACAATATGGAAATTGTAAAAAAAATGGAAGACACCCCGTGCACAGTCGTGCTTCTCCTCTGGGTGCAGCCGGTGGTTAAAAAATATCAATATTCCAGTGCATACCAGGATACTATTGACACTACTGACAGTTACATTAAAAACAACAAGGAGCAAACTTTCCATTTCGCATGTTGCTTCATCAGATTCAGATATGGAAATTGTGTTTTAATCCAGGGTTGCACGGTGGGGCAGTAGTTGGCACTGTAGCCTCACAGCAAAAAAGTTTTGCTCCCGCTTCCTCCCAAAGTCCGAAGACAATGGACGGATAAATATCTTAATCTTTTGATAAAAGGTTTGAGTTTTTTTATTACTGGCATAAACCATTTCCTCATACAAAGCCATCACATCACATCACATCCTCATCTCACTTGATCTCATAGCATCACATTAACTTTGCTGCGATAACTACAGCAGTCAGACCAAGTGATTGTCATAGCTTTAATTTTCATTGGTCAGAATATGTTTGTAGACGCTTTGTCTTTCAGGTCCAACAATCACATGCTGTTGATCTTCAGGCATAAAGTAATTGCGCTTAACCAACCAGCAGTGTTGTTTTCAAAATGTTGCACATGCTCTGTCAAATTGATAGAGATGTTTTCTCCGTTCGCTTGTGATTTCTTAAGTTGCAGCATGTGTTTCATGGCCACCATATATAATAACCAGATAGGGAAGTTAAACAGAGGTCAGTCAACACAAGTTTAAAGTTCAAAGACAATTTAAAAGGACTCACAGAGGGTAAGACGCAGTGAAATGTTGACAGCAGCTTGGAGGACACACAGGAGGCCAAAACTCAGAACAACCAGTCTGTAGAGTCTGTAGAGTTTTCTCTCTGTGTGCAGAATCCAAACACATACGTGCAAAATCAGTACTATTAACAGAAAGGCCTGATACTGAATTCTTTGAAACAGGAAACTGGTAAGCTATTTTTTATTTCACCTCTGGTACTGTTTATAGACAAGACAAAATGAACCTTATGATGTCGAATTAAGTTATTACTAAAGCAAAGCCCTCACGGTTCTGACAAAAGCAATGCCTTCCATGTTGGGTCATCCCAAACTCATGGTTTGCACACAAACAGAACAAGATACATCATATTGTCAGACAACCTTAAAGTTACTTACTCCTGGATGAAGCATCGGGCAGGTCTTCATCGTCCAAAGTCATCTCAGACTCCTTTTTCCAACAGAAAATGACAGAATTATGTGATGGTGTTTCCGAGAACTGGACTGGTTAATAGCTGCCTCTTCTTTTCTGCTCACCACATGAACTCACTTCTCTTTCTTGTCTTTCAGCAACTTATCACCATCCCCCCTCGCTCTTATTTGACTATGCTCTCTGTCTCATCCATATCATGGCTGTTGTAATATTGTACCATTAAACACTGAAAGCTGTTGCAGTGCCATGACTTAGAAATCTTCAATACAAAATTACATCCGATGTTTTTACAAAACACATACAATTTATCAGCAATAGAGATGATGAATGGAAAACCCCAGTTAGTACAGATAATTGCTAATTCATCAAAATCAGTCTCAAATCAATTTTGTTGTTGGGTTAGGGTTGCTTTTACATATACTGTTGAAGGGGACCAATATAAACGCTGATAGTCTGTTTATTCTGTAACCACTATATTGTGTATTACTTTATAATAATAAGTGAAAGCAAACAACTTGTCTATTGCCAGTTTAATGTCCATTATAATAAAAAAACTACTTTAACTACAACACACCAGTGTCCCTAGCATGGCATCACTCTTTTATTAAGTAAGAGACATGATGCTTTTGTTCTGACATTGGTTTGAACTAAGATTGAATCATTAAGAGAGCGTTAACTGATCATTGAACAGTAGCATGTATTGACTGTATGTGCAGCCAAATGGAAATAATTGAAACTCAAGTAGGAATAACTACTGTTTAATAATCCCTCAACCCCTAATATGACCCCCATCTTTTATAACTACATCACATAGCACTGCCACATTCAGCCATTTCTGCTCTGCTGGTAGATTCAGATGCACAAATACTTTACACAAATTGGCATTGTAGTATACTTTAGTGTATCTGAAACATTATTTCAAGATTAGGTCAATAATTAGCTGACATATAATATACCAAATAAGATTGAGGTCATACAATATGTTTTACACCAAGTCAACAAAGCCAAGCTGTAAATACTTATTCAGAGCCTCCGCTCTCAGAGTTGGGGTGTGTGTCAGATGCTGTTACATGCTGTCATTTCCTTCAGAAGTGTTGTTTGAAACGTGGGCCGTGGCAGGCTACCAAAGAAGGGAAGGAGGAAATGTGAACAGACCTGACAAAAACAGGATCTCAATATGAACTGCACCTCTGTATGTTTGCTACAAAGATGGTTGTGGTTTGAGCAAGGGAGAGTTAAGTAGGGGCATGTACTGTGAGTACTCGTGTAATTATATAGTAAATACTGCTCTTGGGTCTCATGGGCTGTTGTGATCCTATCGCAAGCTGGTCTTAGTTAATCTGTAGTTTTTAGAGGTGAATTTCCAGTCAACAAATTGTTAAATAAAGTTTAAAAAGTGACAGCACCTGAGACCATAAGACTTTATTTCATTTGATGAGAACATTATAAAATGGCCAATTGCTGACCAATATACAGTATACTCAAAAAAGATTAAGGTCATGCAATGTGTTTTCCACCATGTCAGGAAAAACAAGTTGCACAAACTTTTCTTTTTACAGCCATTATAAAACAAAAGTAGGGTAGGTGATGGTTTAAGACTGCAAATTACTATTACTTTTGAAATGTAAAAATCATGAACTTATTAACATTGACCTCTAGATCTTCTAAATGAATTCTGGGCTTAAGCATGGTCCCTATTGAGGAATTAAATAAACCTGGTGACATGAAGCTTATTTCACACGGAACAATTCAGATTTGTGTCAAGTAGTCAAAAGTAACATAGCAGACGTGATTGCTAATCTTTGTTGCCCTGACCTCTACTGGCCAGATGTTTCCACACTACTGTAATACACAGTTGACTGCACTTAATTTTGAAAAGTATGAATCACCAAGCAGGCCTGAAAACAGTCTAATACTAAGGGACCTCTTATTTGATATTGTCATATTTACATTTGACATTTTTTGTTATTGTTAGAAACAAAACACAACAACATAAAAATGGATTTTATTATTTTTTTCAGAAAGTACAGAGAAGATATTTGCCTTTAAGAACACAAGTTTTATGACAAGGGAGAACATTTGACCTCAAACAATAATGTCTCTGCAGTAAGGTGTAAATATTGAGAAGATCAGTGTTGTTGTCACTATTTTGATTTAAGATGGTGTGACTGTTCTCTGGAGGAAACAAGGCTGTTAAACCGACAAAAACAGCATGACTCAGTGACAAATTTCACACAACAATGACATTAACTATAAAAGATGTTTGACATACAGAAATCATGCAAGCATAGACTTCTTTGTTGCAAGATTATATAAACATGCTCCTTAATATTTCATCGTCTTACATAATACATTAATAACATTTTGTTAGAACAAATGGGAGTCCTACTGCAGAACTTGAGCGCATCAGAGGCCTAATCTACGAAACACTGCAGACTTTAATTACACATTCGACAGTCTATAAATGATAAATCGATTCCCTGACATCATTACTCACATCTTTTTTTTTAATATAGCAAACACCTGTTTCCATTTGAATGCTCCAAAAGGTGTTGTTTTCTCCAAACTCTTCATACAATCAGCAAAAATCACATACTGGTGGCTAAATAGAAAATAGTGCAACAAAGAAATTAAATGCAGTGCTGTAGAAATTAGTCCTAAAACCTAGAAATCAGTCACCATATTTCCACTTCCGGGTCCCTTGAATGGGTTTTCGGTTAAATGCCTGAAATAAGGCCTGTGGTTACCACAGGCTTAAGATATTAACACATTTTGTTCTAGGACATAAAAAAAAAAATGTCACAAAATGTCCCACGATTGAATTATAAAGCACTTGCCTGTCTTGAAAACCTACCAAATAGTCTGTCTTTACAGGTTGACTCACTAACTTTACAACTTGTAGACTGATCAATTTATAGAAAATGTGTATAGCAATTGTGAAGTAAGATGCTTAGTGGTGGTGACGTTTAAGTCATGTGACCACGAAGTAGTCTGTTTGTAGCCTCACATTAGCTTTTTACTTCTAGCGATTTAATTTACGCTTCAAAAATCACAAAAGTGGTGTTCATCTGTGAAGTTTACCTTGATAAACAAAGTGTGTTAGTATCATAAATATACGTTTGCCACAGAGCTTATGTTCGGCAATAATCTAAAATCCAATTGAAATTGTTGTTGAAGGAACTAGGGTGATGCTCACTCCCAGGTTAGCCTACAAAAATATGTCATCCATAGACCACTCTATAGGAGGGATAGCAATTATACAAAGACGGGGCTAAACGCTTCAGTGCCACCTGCTGGACATGAATTACAATAAAACAACTGAGCAACCAGCTAGTTATGATGATGTAACATGGCTGGAAAGTATGTTTTAAAAGGTTTAGACAAACTAAAGTCCTTTAATGCTACTTTTAAAAGTTCTGCAAGAGAGCTGGTTTAGCTACCATTAACGTAAGCTTCAAAGACTAACTGGACAAGCTATAGTTTGCAGCTCTGAATCCCGGATGTCTTAAATTCAGAGCTTTTACAATGATGATATGTGTTTAAAAGTTTAACTTTTCTTTTTCCTGATGACTCTCTTCTTCACTTGTCTAAAATACATGAAGTAATGAGCAAAACTGTTTTTAGTCTTTCAACCAAAAAAATCTCAATGGAAGGTGCAGCTTATTGTTTCTAAAGCTTTTACCCCCCATCTTGTCACTTTTCTCTACAGAGGAGGATTTAGTTGTTATCATGTGGCCAAAATATGAGATTCTGGTCATGTGATAACAGCTGGTTGTGCGGGGGTGGGACATGATTACTCCTGTCTATTCCAAAATGGCATCTGTCTCGGATGTGATGTCTTCCCTGATCCATCTCCAGCAGTCCGCTATCTCCTTGTTGTTGACTTCTGATCCCCTCCCTGTTGACTGGTTTTAACTGTTGAGAGTTGAGAATAAAAGATTATTGGATCAATTCTCCATCTCTGTTCTTATCCGTTACTCTTTTCATTCATCAGCGCGAACGCTGATTCTTAATCCTGTTTAATTTTGGCAGGTAACGACTTCAGCACTGTTCAACATAGAAAATGAAATCATTTTCAAAGTGCTCAGTTCATTACTCAGCTCAAATGTTCAGGACATTACTGTTTGTGTTTGAATCTTTCAGTTAAAGCTGGTGACATCACAGTGGGGTTAATCTGTTAGATTCTTCTTTAAAATTTCTCTCCATCCTCCCCAAACTCACACAATTGCCACTTGTCATTGATCATTTTTCTTCAAAAAATGTGCGCTTTTTCAAACAATGAAACTATATCCAAGCAAACAGACTTGGCAATATGGCCCTCAAAGTGAAGTAATGTCCAGGAGCAAGCTAGGGCCCATCAACATAGCGGGACTAGGGCCCCTTCAAACCCACAACTGATTGATATGAACTGATTAGACTGCTTGTCTGATCTCTGTGGTGTCACAGTAGCTTTATTACGGATAACAAGTCAACTCCATCTAGCACACTGTAGCTTATTGCTGTGCTTAAAGGGCTTTGACATCAGCTGCTAAAACCTTATTTCCTTATCATTTTCAGCTTTTCAGCAGCCAGCGATCTTTTCAGAAATTCCATTCCCAACTTACCTTGAGGCTTTATCCAAAGATTATTTCTGTCTTTTGTCAGGGTTTCCAATCTTTTTTGCTGCTGGTTTTTTTCCTGTGGCCACTTGGTTGTAACTGGTCTGCAACTGGTCTCTTTCTTGAGTCAGGTTGTTGTTACTGATTTGTAACTGATCTCTCTCTTCAGTCAGGAGGTTGCAACTGGTCTGTAACTGGTCTCTTTCTTGTTTCAGGTTGTTGTAATTGGTCTGTAACTGGTCTCTTTCTTCAGTCAGGTTGTTGTAACTGGTCTGTAACTGGTCTCTTTCTTCAGTCAGGTTTTTGCAACTGGTCTGTAACTGGTCTCTTTCTTCAGTCAGGTTGTTGTAACCGGTCTGTAAATGGGCCATCTTCTTTTCTCTCTCAGAGTTGCTCTGAGAGTTGCTGAAAACTGTGTTTGACACAAAAACAAACAAATAAACAAACACTGGCAACCATTAATATATTTCTTAGTGCATTATCAGCATACTAACAAAGTACTCACCTATGAACACCAGAGTTATGAGTCCAATCAGAAGAAGACACAGCAGACATAGTGCAGCAGCTCTGCAGGAAGTCCTCTTTTCATGTTTAACACCTGAAATTGAGTGCAATGTTTGTCACTTCTTTCTTTGAATTTCAATTTCAAATGAAATAAAATCTAGCCAGCATTATCATTATCATATGTTTTAAAACTCTGAAAATACAACTTATTACAGACAGTCAAATGACCTGTGTACTAGAAGTGCAAGCCGCTGCGATGCTTGGGGTGCTTGGATAGTGTTATCACAACTATGAACGTTTATTGCTAATTTTAATTATATTCGAAGGAGCAGCTGTCACCCATTGAAGCCATTAAAAAGTATGGAACATGAAATCATTTTTGTATGAGTCAATATCAATTTATATTCGTTTGCACAACTTTGTATGTAATTTCCTCAACCAGCAAAACTGTTAAAAGTCTTTGTCAGTTAGTGTTTGATTCTTTCTACTAATTAAGTTGTTTTTTTCCTGAAGACAAGCTGTAAAACTATAGTCTATTCTCTGTGTGTGTGTCTGTGCGTAGAACATGTAGTGTACATGTAATCTTGTGTGCATGTGTTTATTACCTGAGAGCGCAGGTCCAGTTCTGTTTGGCTCCAGAGTGTGAATCAACACATTTTCATAAATATCTTCTGAACTTGACATCTCCCTTTTCCTTCCATCAAAGGGACTCTCTATGTTACCATAGATATTCAGTAGTTGAGCCATGATGATCCAGCTGTACTAACAATATGGTTTGATCCTCTGGTGCCTGAAACCATCGAAGTCTGATCAAAGTGTCCTTTGATGATGTATTTTTCTGAACTGTGTTCAGAGTAACATCTTCTAAAAGAGGGCATTGTCTATTTACACACCTGACTCAATACTTCACAGGAAACTGAGGGCTGGAGGTGTAAAATGTGTTAGGGGACCACATTCACCATTCGCTTTCCGTTTTGTTCAGTGCTATGTTGCAAATTATCTTGAATGTCACACTTCAAACTTCTATTTCTCTGTCTGCAGACTTAAAGATAGATGTCAGTACATTTTTATATGGATAAAAATATTCAACTCTGTTTTCCAAAACCAAACTTTACTAGGTGTACCTTCACAAATTTAAATCTTTCCATGACAGCTCATTGATATACATAAATAATTTCTTCAGCACAAGTAGCAGGATGCACCAGAGGTTATTTAAGCAATTAAGGCCGCCAAAAAGGTGCAAACTGTTACGGTTAACACAAAAAGGGACTGTTATGACCAGGGCATAGGAGAAACCCTGGTGCAACATGAAAATGAGACTCCCCTCTTCCCATCCCCCAAGCACCACCAGCAGCAAAGTATTTTTCAAGGTTTTATTTAAAAACACATCTAGAACACAAACAGACATGCTCGCAGTCTGGCCCTCAGGAACTGGGAAGAGCTGGCCTTTAAACTTCTGGCTTCAAGGCAGGAACCAATCAGCTCCCTGGACAACCTACACTCACCCAAACACACCTGCAACCAATCACACACATACTCAGGTAACAGAGAGGGGTATTTTAGCACAGAGGCAATTAAAACACATACAATAGAAATGTTTATACTACCTCTGGGGTCGTAACACCTCTCCCCTTAAAACTGAAAGTTTCTCCCCTAACGAAATGTTCAATTTCAGAGATGCAATAGGGTGTTTAGCTATCACAAGTCCGACCCCCTCTGTCATGCTGAACCACACAGTCTACATAAAAGCGATACTTCATCTTCTGCACAGGATGAAAATCAGTGGGTGCCACTCCCACTAACAAAATGGCTACCACCAGGAGGAGAGAACACAAAACCAAATGCATAATTACTGTGTTAAAACACACAACAAAAAAGCTACAGGTGACCAACACAACAGTGGAGTGCAACCAAACAAAACAAAAGGGTAACAACAAGTAGTTAAACTACAGAATTTCTGCCATCCACTAACAGCAGCACACAGATCCAACACAAGTGAACTGCCACTACCACGACACAAAATGGACACCTTGTAGTATCCAACCGCACGTTACTATAATGGAGACAGAAACCCAGAAACAAAATGACCGGACAAACTGGGAAGCCACACCCGTCAAAACACAAGACACACAGACAGGAAGGTTGAAGTCTAAAAGCCAGATTTAATAACAGCTCTGCAGTACAAAAACACAAAATCGAAAAAGCAAGTGCATCAGGCCGTCAATGAAAAGCTGGCAACAAAAACAAAAGGAGAGGGCAGGGGCAAATCTGAGAATAAAAGAAGTACAAAAACCACCTAAAGTAAATGCAAAAGAAGCACGGGGACCAAAGGCAGGAACATAACAACTGCAGGAGACACAGGACTGAGTTTGGGAAACAGAATAGACAAACTGACAAAATAAGAGAGGAAGACGAGGACCTTACTGTAAATACACAGGTAGTGATTAACTAACGAGACACATGTTTACAGGAGAAAAGAGGAAATGAGAAGCAAAACATGACACATGAGGAGTGAGTTACAAATTAAAATAGGAAATCACAAAACTAAAAACCCCCACCATGACATAAACATCCTCACACTGATGGGTTTGAGTTAACATTTTATTATCATTTCACCTTTCTTCAGTTGACATCGTGTCAGCAATCATCTCACTCATGTTCAAAGAAAGCTTATCAATTATATGTTGACAGTAAATTAATTAGTCATCAGCTTCTTCTTCAGTACATCTGTTAATTGCCTGAGCAGGTGACGTTCAGAGCATTCTTGTTATGATGAAAGACAATAATGACAACAAGTTACCAGCTCAGGGATGAATATACATGTATTGGTCAAGAAATATCACTCCCAGCTCTACCCTATCGTGTCAGCTTTGGCCTCCGTCATTAAGTTAGCAATACCCGCGATACTCTGCCTCTGATTGACCTGAAAGACTAACCTTGACCCGAACCAGTCTCGGCCCTTATGCCCTAATCTAAACAACCCAACCAATAAAGGCAACCGATCAGAGGCAGAGTGGGAGTCTGAGCTAGAAAAGCAGTGGGATCCATAATAACACACCTCTGGTTAGTTAAAACAAAAGCTTGTTGAGAAAGATTTCAGATTTTAAGAGTTTGATAGTCAGGTGACCTTCATTGTCATGACAACAATATTAAACATGCAGTTAATGTTTGGGTTTGGGTTGGGTTTCAGGTTTGGGTTAAAATACGTACATTTGTAAGTTAAGTCACGTAAGTGATGTAACAGAAATTAAAAATGAAGTCAACGTTGACTATTAGTTTTCATCCCACTGCTGTCTCAACGGACTTCAACAGCACATCCAAACATTTGGCTATATGGGTGCTTTCAGGAATAACGCTAGTGGGTTATCTACAGCAGCATACTTTGAAGTGCAGGGCGACCAAGCTGACATAATTGTCATGTTGAGAGTGACAACAGGCTGATATAGCTCAATGGCTATTTTGCCCATAAAGACATGGGTACAGCTTCATCATTCACATGTACACAGTCACAGGATTGTGAAATATTTTTGGGAAAGTGGAATTTCTGCACCCAGACTCACCATAAAGTGCAATACAGCTTTTCAGGGTTTTATATATGCTGAGTTATAAAGCTATCATCTTTTCACAGATCCAGAAATTGTGTTCTTCACACGATAAATCATTCCAGTTGCTTTCAAAATCATGGGACTTGAATACTACACAGTCTTCTCTTTTGCCTCTATAAGCGTTGGGCTCTCCAGGGCTCCAGTAGCTGAAACAAAGAAACAAATAATCTTGAAACAAAGAGCACAAGCCAAGAAGCATTTGAAGGACAGCAACATGTGTCCAGGTTTAAGTTAAATTAAAATGTTCCCTATGATTCAGTATGGAGCCAGTTATCACTCCAACAAAAGGCATTCAGTTTCAGCATTGATGTATTTCGATTAAAAAGCTAACGTGTGAACCTTTCGGTCAGCGGCGTGCCATCCACCCATTTCCACATCCCTTCGGTTCCTCTGTCTGTCAGTCCGATCCATGGGAGCTTGTGGAAATTTCTCGTGAACTCCTTGTTTACAGAGAAAAACAGTAATCAATATAAATAGAACTAGTTTAAATCAATCTTACCCCTAGATGACCTCACATTCAGTGCATTTTTCACTCTTTCTCTTGCTATTGCCTCTTCAAACACACCTGTTCTACTTTGCTTTTGATGATAATCAGGTCGGCTCCTCTTTGCAGACAGTCATCTCTGCTGTCTTTCCAGGATTTCTTGATAGAAGAAATGTAATAGAAACTGGTATGGAAATACACCCATCCTTGTTGGAAATAGTGATCTGTTATGCAAAGACATAAGATAACAAGATGTGAACATTTTGACAACAAAAAGAGCTTAGAGTTTGACTCTGCAATGCTAAATTATTTACCTACTTTAACAGTTAGTTCATTTAACAAGTGATAATGAATAAATTAGATGGGTAAGTAAAAAGAGCATGGCTTTGAGGACAGACATTTGTTTTCTCTTCCTGTGCGTAGGAGTATGCTCATGGGGGCCCGTTAGTGTAAGCTGGGCTAGGTACTGACATTTTTTGTTTGCGGCCTATCCTGTTTTCCCAAAGAGTCCACCGAATGCCCCTTTAGATGCAAGCTTTATCCTCCTACTTACCAAAGTTAATCAGTTTTCTCTTCAGCTCGTCCTCTGTCAGGTTTTTGCAGCTGGCCTCTTTAGCTGGTGTCTTACTGCCAGAACTGTCTGAAAGAGCAGAAACACTTCATTGAGAATTCATGTGTCAAACATTACATTAAACCAGCAGTTCTGCCAAAATGCACTCAGATCAAATTGGTTGACTATTATAATGCTCAAGGTTACTTTGACACGTAGACAGGAGAACATTCAGGAACAAAATGTAGAGCTGACAGTTGTGACTCATTGGTTTCGTTTTTATTTCAATAGCAAAAATATGAAGCAAGATCTGGAAAGTCCCATCCTCTTCTGAGGAATCTAACAGTAATACATGAGCTTAGTACTGCTATTATGCTTTGTTTTGGTTCTGATTCTAAACTTCCCCAAACTTGTTTCCTTGTTGTCAGCCACCCACAAATATTAATGCATTTATGAACAGGTATGGGAAACTGCATTTTTACGGAATATTATTAAATTGGACCAAAACTGTGAGAGAGCCTGGGCGCACAGGAATTATCAGGAGTTGTTATTGTCATAAGTCATTGTCAATCAAGTGATCTGCACACATAGAAACCCCTCAGAGAAACTGATGGTCATATCTTGTAATTTCAAGTAACCAGATCTATTTTTCTAGTCTTATATTAATAGGAAAAAATAAATAAAAGTCTGTGGAAATAAAAAAAAAAGAAAAAAAAGAAAGAAATTAAAATGACTCACAGAGAGCGTGACGCAATGAAATGTTGAGAACAGCTTGTAGGATACACAAAAGTCCAAAGCTCACGGCAACACATTTGTAGAGTTTTCTCCCTGAGTGCACAAATCAGACAAACAGTAATCACAAATTAAGTGTCTGATGACCTGCTCCATGAAGCAGGTGTACAGAGTTATCTGAGAAATGTTCTGTGTCGCCATTTGGGGAGGAATGAATGTGGGACAGAGATTGAGATTAACACATTTTACAACCACAGAATTTTAGAAGAAGTCAAGAAGAAATCGGAAAATCCCAGGTTTACTAAATCAGTCAATGTGTAGTCAGGCAGTTTCATAAACCATTATGTGTACTTTTCAAGTGTAATACAAGAACATAACTTGTCAGTGGTCCTCAATGCAAAATGACTGAATAATCTCACATCACATGAAAGCAGATCAATATTTTCTCATGTACACTAAAAACTTCTTCCTTAGCCTTTCTTCCTATAATGTTTCTTGATATGTTTTATCTTTTAAATCCATATTTTGTGAAAGGTTAAAACTCAAAGTATTTGTTAACCTGTATGTTTTCTGACTCACCGGGAACTGCAGCAGTCACTCCACCATCCTGTCCAGAACAGCTCTTCAGGGCATCACACCTGGCTGATGCATCGGGTATGTTTACATAGTCCATAGTGATCTCTGACTGCACCTTATGGACAAACCTCACCGTGTTTTAACAACTGAGTGACAATGGTGATGTTTTCTAAGTGGTGGGAGTTTTTTCTAAGAATGACACTGATGTGGGATCCACTTCTGTGTGACCTTACAAGGACACTCCCAGACAGAGTGTAAAAGCTGTACTTCTTCAACAAAATCACAACCATATGTGGTATGTTGAGACATGTGAAACAATGTCATCACTGGTTGAGCTAATCTGTTCCAAGATAGAAAGAACACTAGACTAGACTTGCAATTTGGAAGAAAGAAGAAGAGGAAGTTCTCAAAACAAATTTTTAGAGTTAGATGTCAGACTACCACAGAAATGAAATCATATTTATCTAAAGCATGTGAGACCATGAGAACATCTACGCAACACAACCAACTGCTATCTATCTATCTATCTATCTATCTATTGTAATGATACATATTGTAGCCTTCTCAGGCTGTAAACAGGAAAGCCATGCTTACATCATTTCCGACACATGAACTGACACGTGTAAAGACAAAACCAAAAAACCCAAATATAACCTTCACACCTACCTCACCTTCAGACAACATGCACACTCAGTTTTCTCCAGTGAGCTGAGGGTAATATGATTAAATGGAAATTAAAAATAAATTAAGAGATGTTTAATAATTATATAACTGTTTATTTAGGTTGTTGGCCAGTTTTTCCACCATCCATCAGACTCCTTCCAATTCCTTCTCCTATCCCAGCCTTAGCAACCTGAACACTGGAACTTGTACCTGAACCCTTATGTGTACCCACTTGACTGTCTGCACCTTTTCTTGCCCCATTCCTGTTTACCCATGCACTCTCAGTTACTTCTGTTTGGACTTGCTACCCATTTTGCTGCTCACTTTTTGCAATAAATCACTCAACTGTTTCTGTCTGTCTCACGCTCACCGGCCTGATACAATGACCTGTAAAATGCCAATCCATGGTGCATTTATATACTGTAATTAATGCGATCAGTTATTTTTAATAACTCATAATAAGTTCATTCAAGTCCGCACAGATGTTCAAGATTCTCAAAATGGCACAAAATTGTGGTTTATATTGTTCAGTTTTTTCAGTTGAACTTTTATTGTAAAGAAGTCTGACATTGTTTGCATGTATATAACATGAATTCAGGGTAGTACAGCCGCTGTAACTTGCGACAGATGTGTAATGGTGTAATGCGATGGGCTACTTTTAGTGTGTCATGTTCTACTTCCACATAAACGGTTCTTCCTCTATTTGGCACCTCTTCTCAATGTCTTAACCACGATGTAAAGAGTGTATAAGCTCAGTCTTGCACCAAAAGAGGGAACAGAAAGTTCACAAATCAGACTATTCTGCAGTACTTATTACCAAATATTAAAACAACCAGGGTGATGCAGCCACTGGAGATACAAGATTATATCAATGAGCGACCAGGGCGTTGGCGGAAAGGCACTGCGGATGCAAATCAAACAGGTAATAACACAATGTTATTCTGTATGTACTGTTAAACAACACAGGTTGTTTTTAGTGTTTTCAGTGCACAGTAACGTGGTGCTACAACCCTGTCTCAGAGAAATTTTATGAAAAGCATTACACTACCCGTATTACGCCAAACATGCTGCGCTCCAGTTGTGTCGGCAGCGTAGGAAAATGTACATTGATGACCTGTTACTGTTTGTTATACAGAGAGAAGATGAAATGTGTTAGGACAATCCAACACTCTATACAAGAGTTGTTGTCTTTCAAAGACAATTCATACTTTTGTATGAGTCAGCATCAATTTGATGATTGCTGAGGGGCATCGGTGAAGACAAAACCAATTTCAGTATGTCTCAAATAAAATTAGGTTTTCTGATTTGTCATCTTTAGCCTGATATATGTTAATCTAAGCATTTACAGCAGACCATTTAAAAAGTGTTTCCTGAATGCCATAAATTAGCCTACATTAAAGAGGTGGGCTACAATTACAAACCGATATTCTGAGCACTGTCGGCGTGTTCGTTTGTTTGAGTGAAGACACACAACGATGTTCTGTTTAACTATTTATTTAGAATTGTATCATTAAGCAAGCATGATCATGGACCTTTCTCTGTTAGACAAATCACAGTCAGCGGATTGCTGTTACTCTGTAACCCATCGCCCAGCATCGCTCTGCACTACTTTGAGTTCCTCTAAGTCACACTATGCAATCATTCCACAGACAGATACCGCTCACTACAAGGTCATCGTGAGCAGGCAACTTTGTTACAGTGACAAAGGCAGCTGTGTTCTCGCTCTTATCCTGGCTTGTTTCTCCAATGTCTTAACCCTTCATAACATGCGGTCAATGCTTGTATCAATCTCATCAATCAACAGGATAAGTACAGCTCTATATGGGGACATCATTAAGTGAACATGTGAAGTAGCATATGACTGGTTGAGAAAAAAAACTATTGTATCTCAACAGCACTCCTGCAATATTATTTTGTAGAAAAATGTCCCCCAAATCAGGCTAATTGATGGCCTTGTAAATTCAGATGGATTTTCATTGGCGTCAGTGTCTTTCGTCAAATCGCTCTGAACGTGATCCCAACGATATTGTTTACCGCTGTCGTTGTTTTTAAAATTTCCAAGTGGTAACTGACAGAAACGATGGACAAAGCTACAAAAATAAGACCCAAGTTGCGATGAAATGTAACTATACATTAAGGCAAATATTAGCATGCTAATGGGTGATTTTTAGTCTGGTAAACTAACTTTACAAACTGTATATTGTAGAACTCAAAGGAAAAAAGAATGTCTCTTCAATAATGATATATCAATAAGACATTACAGCCTCACATGGTGCTACTCAAACTTTTATTGCTGTTCGTCTTCATTTTACAGAGAGAAGACTCTGTCGGCTGCTTTTCATCAGCTTTGGCATTCTGTGCATCATTCAAGCCACTCTCAATGTTGCCCTACGTCTAACCTGTGAGTATGAGGGGGGTTTTGGTGTTGTGTAACTTCAAATTTTGTAAGACAGCATAGACAAAACCACAATATTGCAAACACACACACACGTTGAGTAGTTTGGCACGTTGCTGTCAAACGTATTCACAATTCACTGTCAAAAAACACCTGAGAAATATTTTCTATTTCAAATTCATTTGAAAAATTATCTTAAATGTAACCTTTTGTTTTGATACAATCAGTGTACTCAAGCAAGGAACCAACCGACTCAGACTGCAACGCAACTCATTCACGTGATTACCAAAATCAGGTGACGGTGGTGCAGGACTGTGAGCGAAGGATTCCTTGTCACTGCAACAAATTACAAGAAAGATTCAACGCCTTGACCAGAGAGAGAGACCAGCTTAGAAATGAGAAGAGTCATCTCACCAACACGATAAGGAAGCTGGTGGAGGAGAGGGACAGACTGTCGAGGGCTGAGAACAAGTCAGGCAAGTCATCTGCCCTTAAGTTCAGTTTCTCCCCATTTCTTTCTCTTTCATTCTGATATAAAGGAATCTATCCACCATTTACACACAATCTGTAATTCATCCACACACAAATGCCGTAAGCATTTTGCAACATCTGAGTGCGGCATGACTGTTGTTTTGGCATATTGTTGTATTTGGCATATTCATCTATTTTTGGTAACAGTGAGGTGCTAACTACTCAGCGCTTCTTGTGGTTACAATGAAGAAACCCTTGCTGGCAAAGTTATGGTCACAGATACAGAATACAATATTTATTTTCATTGTCCTAAAGATCAAGTGACAAAGTTTGGTTATATTTTTACTTACAGATCCCCATCCAAGTGTCAGAGTCTAATCTGTGATGTGTCGTTTGTTTATTTCATCCTCCAGAGCTGAGTTTTTGTGCTCCCTCTCAGCGGTGTCCTCCAGATTGGAGGGAGATCAACTCCAGATGTTACTTCCTCTCCACTGAGCAAAAAACGTGGGAGGGCAGCAGGAAATACTGTCAGAGTAAAGGTGCTGACCTGGTGGTGATCAACAGCGAAGAGGAACAGGTAAAGTTCACTAAATCTGCGTCTGGGCCTACAGTATGTGTGCGCCATTCTTGATGGTGGATAAGATGTTTTGAAGTCATAGTTATATTTTCTATGATCTCAATTAACAGAGGGCCTTGTACCGTATGGATGGGAATCAATATCTCTTGTTCTGGATTGGTCTACATGACACCGCTGGGACTTTTAAATGGGTTGATGGATCTGCACTGACCAAAACGTAAGAGCTTCAGAATAACCCTGAACAAGAACCTGGTATCACAGAAATGAGTGCTACAGTATGTGGGCAGCACTTGGCTCTGGATCAGAAACCGGTCAACTGAAAACCAACTTAAAAGAACAGTCATTAACTGCCTTTCCATCGACGTGGGAGTTGGTAGATAATGACTAAATTTTCATTTTTTGGTGAACTGATCCTTTAAACCCAACGTGTATCACAAAAGTTTTTTGTAATTTTTTTTTTTTAATGAGACCTTAGAAATAGTGAAAAGTGTTGTCTAAGTTTGGCATGGACTAATAAGATTGCATTGCGTTTAATATTGGCTGGTCCATACTGCTCTATGATGGACAACAATGAAAAGCAGTGCACCTCTTTACATTGTTTTCTGTGTTGTGATTTGATTGTAATGTGTTTATGTCTCTGGCCTCCATCTCTATCTCATTTAGATTTTGGCAATCTGGTCAGCCTGGTGATGGTCCCAACAACAAAGAGGAGTGTGTGGAGATGTATCACTTCAACCCAGTCTTGGCCAACTGGAATGATGCCCCCTGTGGGCACAATCTGCATTGGCTGTGTGAGAAGGCTCCATGTTTCATTCTATAGTACATTGAAATATTTTGAAAATAACATCAAACTGAAATATGGAAAACAATAGGATAAGCACATCCTAATGAAAATAAAAAACAACAACAATGTATTGGACTCATGTTACTTGAAGGTATTTAGTGGTAAACTTTGTTCTACTTTGTATCTTTCTAATGTGTATTTTTGGGGAGAAATGTTTGTATTAATAGCTTTTAGTGGGAACATCCAATTGTTATTGATAACCAGCATAATATTTAAATGAATAAAAATAGAATGACCAGTTAAGAATCAATAATACAGACTATTGTAATGAAGTTGAGTCCTCCTGCATGTGTGTTTGTTTATGACGGTAAGATGTTAACAACTACCTGATCAAGATGCCCTCCTGGAGATGCCAAAGCATCAACTAAAACACAACTGTTGTCATCGTGTGTAAGCAAGACAAGACATACTAAATAAAATGATTTGTAAATCATTAGTGTTATTACAGAAACCCCAACACATAGCTAAATGATAAAAACAATAAACAGGAGTACACATGTACACATATAAACATATTCATTCAGAGGTATCAGGGGGAAAAGTTCCATTATAATTCAAAAGCTTTTTACATTTTTGATGTTTAATAAAGTGAGTGAGAGAATCACTTCTAGGAGAATATATGTCAGATGTTAGGCAGTGATTTAGAGAGTGTCTGTTTGTGAATAAATGATCTTGCTACATTGCTAATAGAATGATGAAAGGCTCTGGATTATTACTATTTTTACATTGATAGGCAAATTATAGAGTAATGCATACTATTGAAAGTGGCTATAAAGGGCTCAAAATGTCTGTAAGCCCTCATGCCCTTAACATGTCACTGTGAGACAGCCCTAAAACTGGTATACTGGCTATGTGCCTCAAAGTCGGAGTCTGGACACTGCATTATATGTCCCATAATGACAGAGGGATAACCAGGGGGTTAAAATAAGATGAATGATTGCAGTGAGTCACCGAAGGATGGCAGCAATGCACTGACCCTGTGCGACACCTTGGGTGAAAAACAGATAAGCAGAATGACTGAGTAGAGTAATTAAACAGACTGCGAACGAGTGGAGGAGGAAACTGACACACGGGACTAGGGATATTGAAAATCACCTGTCCACTTAATATTGTTAGTTTCCATCAATAAATCAATTTATTAAGCTTCGACCTCAATGGGCTAGCCTACAAAATAAGTAGCGTCAGTCTAAATGCGAGAGCAGTCGATAAACCATGAAACCCAATTATATTCGTTTCAATATACCGTGTAAAATAAGTAATTTGTTTCAGTATTGTGATTTCCGAAGACATGCAGAGTAGGTCAAATGTAAACCAAATGTGAGCAACGAAGGAAGCAGCTCTGTAGAAGAAGTGAGGGGGCTCTGAAAAGAGCCGTTGTGGTTTGTGGAGCAGCAGACAAGTTAAGCGCGCTCTCCGCGGATGCGGCGGGCCAGCTGGATGTCCTTGGGCATGATGGTGACCCTCTTGGCGTGGATGGCGCACAGGTTGGTGTCCTCGAACAGACCGACCAGGTAAGCCTCGCTGGACTCCTGCAGAGCCATGACAGCGGAGCTCTGGAAGCGCAGGTCGGTCTTGAAGTCCTGAGCGATTTCTCTGACCAGGCGCTGGAAGGGCAGCTTGCGGATGAGCAGCTCGGTGGATTTCTGGTAGCGACGGATCTCTCTCAGAGCCACGGTACCGGGCCTGTAACGGTGAGGCTTCTTCACACCGCCGGTGGCCGGGGCGCTCTTACGGGCAGCCTTAGTGGCCAGCTGCTTCCTGGGAGCTTTGCCTCCGGTGGACTTACGAGCGGTCTGCTTGGTTCTTGCCATTGCTTCTTCTTCCTCTGAACAAACAGGAGAAAAGTGTAGTGAAGAGAGGAGACCGGCTGCTCTTAAACTGTGGGACCGGCTGTGAAAGGGTGATGCTGCTTCAGACCTCCGGCTCCTGATTGGTTAGCGGCTCCTCTCGGAGCTCAGCGCCGCCTGGAGGAGTCGCCCCCGCCTGAATCTCCGCTGCTTATTGGCGAGAAATCTGTTCAAAAAGACCGCCTTAATTCAGCCAGGGGCCCCTCTGCTGAAAGCCTCTTCTCTGGTTGGTCTGTTGGAGACCCGCACACGCTCCGCGGAGATAAAAAGGAGGATTGTGAGTGTCAGCAGCACATTTTCTTCTAGTCGAGACTCTAGAAAGACCTGAAACATGAGCGGAAGAGGCAAAACCGGCGGCAAAGCCAGAGCAAAGGCAAAGACCCGCTCCTCCCGTGCCGGGCTCCAGTTCCCAGTCGGCCGTGTCCACAGGCTGCTGCGTAAAGGTAACTATGCGCAGCGTGTGGGTGCCGGTGTCGTGCCAAAAAGTGATCGTCTGCCAGAATCTGATTTCCGGCCGCGGGAGCGCGCACAGCAGCCCGTTGAGCGGTAGCGTTTAAACGTCTGGTTTTCTCTGGATGAAACGGTCATGATATGCAGATACACACAACTGTACGTCCGCAATTATAGTAAAGGTATGTGTCTTAGAAAGTTTAACGTTTGTTGTTACGTAATTATCACAACTGTGGCCAAAAGAAGTGGAGTTTGTAGCGAAATCAGGCCTGACAATTACGTGATAGACATGTCCCTATGTGCTTGGTATGTATGATGCCTTTTCTTTAGCCCTGTCTTATGAATTAGACTGTAATGAATGTGATTTATAGGTGTGGATTTTCAATAAAGAAATGATCACTTTTGCAATTATCCTCGTGACTCTGCATTATCTTTTATCTGATCTGGGCTCTACATTTGCTTCCCATGTTGGGATGTGTCTTGTACATGTTTATGCCTACTATTTGGAGACAATACTATGAAAGACATGATTCGGGAGGGTTAAAAGCCTATAAAATAACAGTTTTCACCTGCCAAAAAGTGATTGAAGGACATATACAGTTATTGAAAAGTTATTTCTGCCTAAATATGACTTGATCTCATTCTTGAGCTTCATAATATGAAGATCTGAGCTCACAGGACAGCTTGAAAATCTTTTAAAGGACCATTACAACAGAAAATGTGCCTTTTCAGCTGCCAAAAAGTGATTGAAGGACATATACAGTTATTGAAAAGTTATTTCTGCCTAAATATGACTTGATCTCTTTCTTGAGCTTCATAATATAAAGATCTGAGCTCACAGGACAGCTTGAAATTCTTTTAAAGGACCATTACAACAGAAAATGTGCCTTTTCACCTGCCAAAAAGTGATTGAAGGACATATACAGTTACTGAGAGGTTATTTCTGCCTAAATATGACTTGATCTCATTCTTAAGCTTCATAATATGAAGGTCTGAGCTCACAGGACAGCTTGAAAATCTTGTAAAGGACAATTACAACAGAAAATGTGCCTTTTCACCTGCCAAAAAGTGATTGAAGGACATATACAGTTACTCAAATGTTATTTCTGCCTAAATATGACTTGATCTCATTCTTAAGCTTCATAATATAAAGATCTGAGCTCAAGAGACAGCTTGAAAATCTTTTAAAGGACCATTACAACAGAAAATGTGCCTTTTCACCTGCCAAAAAGTGATTGAAGGCCAAATACAGTTACTGAGAGGTTATTTCTGCCTAAATATGACTTGATCTCATTCTTAAGCTTCATAATGTAAAGATCTGAGCTCACAGTATGCTCCTGATGTTGGACTGAAAGGGATGCTCTGCCTCAAAGTCACTTCATATCACTCATCAGTTATATTCTGAAGAATATATCTTAACCACTACTTTTCACTACTTTAAACTGTGGAAAGGGCCAGTGTGAGGTGGTAATCTGTCACATATGATGCTTCAGGATAAAGATCAGTCATTTTGAGGCAGAAAACATCTTCAAGTTACAAGGAAGGAGCTGCAATCACTTTTTGGCAGGTGAAAAGGCCCATTTTCTGTTGTAATTGTCCTTTACAAGATTTTCAAGCTGTCTTGTGAGCTCAGATCTTCATATTATGAAGCTTAAGAATGAGATCAAGTCATATTTAGGCAGAAATAACATTTGAGTAACTGTATTTGGCCTTCAATCACTTTTTGGCAGGTGAAAAGGCCCATTTTCTGTTGTAATGGTCCTTTACAAGATTTTCAAGCTGTCCTGTGAGCTCAGATCTTCATATTATGAAGCTTAAGAATGAGATCAAGTCATATTTAGGCAGAAATAACCTCTCAGTAACTGCATATGTCCTTCAATCACTTTTTGGCAGCTGAAAAGGCACATTTTCTGTTGTAATGGTCCTTTAAAAGATTTTCAAGCTGTCTCTTGAGCTCAGATCTTCATATTATGAAGCTCAAGAAAGAGATCAAGTCATATTTAGGCAGAAATAACTTTTCAATAACTGTATATGTCCTTCAATCACTTTTTGGCAGCTGAAAAGGCACATTTTCTGTTGTAATGGTCCTTTAAAAGATTTTCAAGCTGTCCTGTGAGCTCAGATCTTGATATTATGAAGCTTAAGAATGAGATCAAGTCATATTCAGGCAGAAATAACATTTGAGTAACTGTATTTGGCCTTCAATCACTTTTTGGCAGGTGAAAAGGCACATTTTCTGTTGTAATGGTCCTTTAAAAGAATTTCAAACTGTCTCTTGAGCTCAGATCTTCATATTATGAAGCTCAAGAATAAGATCAAGTCATATTTAGGCAGAAATAACCTCTCAGTAACTGTATATGTCCTTCAATCACTTTTTGGCAGGTGAAAAGGCACATTTTCTGTTGTAATTGTCCTTTACAAGATTTCAAGCTGTCCTGTGAGCTCAGATCTTTATATTATGAAGCTCAATAATGA
Source organism: Pagrus pagrus (assembly GCF_965226575.1). Taxonomy (NCBI): domain Eukaryota; kingdom Metazoa; phylum Chordata; class Actinopteri; order Spariformes; family Sparidae; genus Pagrus; species Pagrus pagrus. The sequence goes on along the minus strand of NC_140186.1, from coordinate 20,993,941 downwards.
GATCAAGTCATATTTAGGCAGAAATAACATTTGAGTAACTGTATTTGGCCTTCAATCACTTTTTGGCAGGTGAAAAGGCACATTTTCTGTTGTAATGGTCCTTTAAAAGAATTTCAAACTGTCTCTTGAGCTCAGATCTTCATATTATGAAGCTCAAGAATAAGATCAAGTCATATTTAGGCAGAAATAACCTCTCAGTAACTGTATATGTCCTTCAATCACTTTTTGGCAGGTGAAAAGGCACATTTTCTGTTGTAATTGTCCTTTACAAGATTTCAAGCTGTCTCTTGAGCTCAGATCTTTATATTATGAAGCTCAATAATGAGATCAAGTCATATTTAGGCAGAAATAACATTTGAGTAACTGTATTTGGCCTTCAATCACTTTTTGGCAGGTGAAAAGGCACATTTTCTGTTGTAATGGTCCTTTACAAGATTTTCAAGCTGTCCTGTGAGCTCAGATCTTTATATTATGAAGCTTAAGAATGAGATCAAGTCATATTTAGGCAGAAATAACATTTGAGTAACTGTATTTGGCCTTCAATCACTTTTTGGCAGGTGAAAAGGCACATTTTCTGTTGTAATGGTCCTTTACAAGATTTTCAAGCTGTCCTGTGAGCTCAGATCTTTATATTATGAAGCTCAAGAAAGAGATCAAGTCATATTTAGGCAGAAATAACTTTTCAATAACTGTATATGTCCTTCAATCACTTTTTGGCAGCTGAAAAGGCACATTTTCTGTTGTAATGGTCCTTTAAAAGATTTTCAAGCTGTCCTGTGAGCTCAGATCTTCATATTATGAAGCTCAAGAATGAGATCAAGTCATATTTAGGCAGAAATAACTTTTCAATAACTGTATATGTCCTTCAATCACTTTTTGGCAGGTGAAAACTGTTATTTTATAGGCTTTTAACCCTCCCGAATCATGTCTTTCATAGTATTGTCTCCAAAGAGTAGGCATAAACAAGAATATTAGATGTACAAGACACATCCAAACATGGGAAGCAAATGTAGAGCCCAGATCAGATAAAAGATAATGCAGAGTCACGAGGATAATTGCAAAAGTGATCATTTCTTTATTGAAAATCCACACCTATAAATCACATTCATTACAGTCTAATTCATAAGACAGGGCTAAACAAAGGCATCATACATACCAAGCACATAGGGACATGTCTATCACGTAATTGTCAGGCCTGATTTCGCTACAAACTCCACTTCTTTTGGCCACAGTTGTGATAATTACGTAACAACAAACGTTAAACTTTCTAAGACACATACCTTTGCTATAATTGCGGACGTACAGTTGTGTGTATCTGCATATCATGACCGTTTCATCCAGAGAAAACCAGACGTTTAAACGCTACCGCTCAACGGGCTGCTGTGCGCGCTCCCGCGGCCGGAAATCAGATTCTGGCAGACGATCACTTTTTGGCACGACACCGGCGCCCCCGTCTACCTGGCGGCCGTGCTGGAGTACCTGACCGCTGAGATCCTGGAGTTGGCTGGAAACGCTGCCCGCGACAACAAGAAGACTCGTATCATCCCCCGTCATCTGCAGCTGGCTGTCCGCAACGACGAGGAGCTCAACAAGCTCCTGGGTGGAGTGACCATCGCTCAGGGCGGCGTGCTGCCCAACATCCAGGCTGTCCTGCTGCCCAAGAAGACCGAGAAGGCCGCCAAGAAGTAAATGATCCTGCTTGAGACCAACAACACAAAGGCTCTTTTAAGAGCCACACACTCACTTCTGATAAAGAGCAGTGTTTCTCATGTCTGTCTCAAGAATACAATACTCACACGATACTCACTCTACCAAATCAATGTATTTTGATAAATATACGATGGATATTGCATCAGAGGGTGAATGAACGCGTAATTTACACCAGGTTTTGCTTGTAGCGGCTTATTAGGTCCAATCTATCCTCATTCGGGTAGGGTGAGGTGTACCTATAGGCTATTTCCCTCGCCTTCTGTAAGTTTTTATTTTAAGTCACTTAATACATCACTAATGTCGCATTAATTAAGGTTAATATTGTGGCTATCTGGTCTCAGCATGTAAAGACAAGTGGATTCAATAAAACTAGTCGCCTGTTCATGGCAGGATAATTGAGCTCAGGGCTGTAGCCAGGATGTTAGAAGTACTGAGGTCCTGACCTCACACATGCATCAAGAACATTTTGAAGACTATATTATCAATCCGCGAATTTCTCTGCATTTTGACAGGACCAGTAATCGCTTAGGAAATATCAGTACCAGCAAATGAATGGCATATTCTCAACTTCCGACAGAAGATGAGACAAATATGGCCAGTTTTGACTTGGTGATCAAACTTATTTACATGCTGAAGATAGATTTCTTTATTAATCCACAATCGAAATTACACTGTTGCAGTAACAATTCACATAAAATCACAAAACTCACAATAACACACTATAAAAACACACAATAGTAAAAGTAGCAAAAATATTTACAAATATATACTGTACATAGTGCGAGATTTAAAAAAAAGTAAAGATAGAATGAATAGGACATTCACATGGGTAACACTATAACAACTATCAGTAATAAATGGTACATGTAGGCTATAGTTTTACTGTTAAGAAAATGTTCATAAAACATTCATCAAGTAATTGTAAAGGTTGAAGGCATCAGTTGCAACACATCCAAATAATGCTTAAAAATGAACCACACAGTAGCCTAATAATATATTATTATTATGAACATCAATTGCAACTTTCCAATAAACTCATTAATAATTCGTTTATAAAGCATTTCATTGCTTGTTAACAGTGACATAGAGCTTAATTAACTATGCCGCTGATCTTATCTGGACTTAAATTCCCTCTTATTATTTATCCCACCGACTGTTCCAAGAAACATATAATGAGGCATTATGAAGTGTAGGCCTTCATCTCTTCAGGGCAGCCCTTCCCTTTCCCGCGCGCGCTGTGTGCCGCTCACCCTCTCATCCTGCCACAGAGTCACTTTAGAGTAGATTGGACGCACTGTGGAGTAGAAGTGCAGTCATATGCAGCATTAAATCATGAAACCCGGAATCTGCGCTTTCCAGATATGAATAGTTAGATGTTTCACTTCCAGAGAGAGGAATCTCAGTTGTATCGTCTACAACGTCACAATTTATTAACAATTGTAAAATTATTGATCGAGTTAAGATTAGCAGAAGACTTTGGGTGTCGTGTGTCAATGCCCAGTCTCATAAAACTAGTTTAAGAGAAGTGAGAGGAGGGGTTATCCGATTGTACAGGGTGCAGTTACAGTGGCAGTGCCATTGAAATGTTATATATTTAATATCGATTGTCAACAATGATGAACAGGACTGAGCTCTTTAAGGATGGAGTGGGTGGCTCTTAAAAGAGCCTTTAATCGGGACGTGTGATGTTGTAGTGACAGCTCACTTCTTCTTGGGTGCTGCCTTCTTGGCTTTGGGCTTGGCAACCTTCTTTGCGGGAGCCTTCTTGGGTGCAGGGGCCTTCTTAACCACTTTCTTGGGGCTCTTGGTGGCCTTCTTGGGGCTCTTGGCTGGTTTCTTGGCCGCCACAGGTTTCTTGGCCTTCTTCGGGGACTTCTTGGCGGCTGCTGGCTTCTTGGCCGCAGCTTTGGGCTTCTTAGCCGCTGCGGGTTTCTTGGCTGCGGGCTTCTTGGCTTTAGCAGGAGCCTTCTTAACCGGCTTCTTGGCTTTGGGCTCAGCCACCTTCTTGCTCATCTTGAAGGAGCCGGATGCTCCGGTCCCCTTGGTCTGGACCAGAGTCCCCTTGAGCACCAGAGCCTTGACGGCGGTCTTGACGCGGGCCTTGTTCTTGTCCACATCGTAGCCTCCGGCGGACAGAGCCTTCTTGAGAGCGGCGAGAGACACGCCGCTTCTCTCCTTGGATGCGGACACAGCCTTCACGATGAGGTCTCTGACGCTGGGGCCAGCCTTCTTCGGCTTGGTAACCTTCTTCTTGGCGGCTTTAGCCGGAGCGGCGGCGGGAGCTGGAGCTACTTCTGCCATTTTGTGTCAAAGTTCTGATCCTACTCACGACAACACGAGGGTCTGACTGGACGAATGGAGATTCCAGAGCAGGAGGCTGTCCTTAAACACACCATGAGAACCGTGGAGACTCAACCCAGGCCGTGTCTCCTCTGGGCAGTCTGAATGCCGGGCCACTTGTGTTTTCTCTTCATCGATAAAAGACTCCAGACTAAATGTGGGAGAAGTGTTGGAGGCTGACAGTGAAGGAGCCGATAGCGGACTTGTTTCTCTTCATATTGAAGTCATGTAGAGCTCTGATGCTCTCTGCATTTTGTTGGAGGAGCCTCCAAACCTCACACTTTCACCGTCGTGACCAGCACTGCTCCCCGACTTTTCCCACTCATTTCTCTCCTAAAATGTTTTAAAATGCATCAGAGCTCCGTCAAAAGCAGTTTTCCAGCTGGTCAACGTGTTTGTTCAGGGACTCAAAGTAAAAACAACCATCTGTGAGTGATCATTTTGTAATAAATTCAAGTTATTCTGGCAGCAGCAAACACACTGATGATGGCAGAGGGTTGTGGTGTTAGACAGAGCAGCTCACTGTGGCTGTCAACATTTCTTTCTGCATTCTTTTACATTCTGTTAAAAAGAACACAGACGTTGAATTGGCAGCAAAGTAGGCTAAGTAAGTGCAAAATAACACAATATATTTTATTGAAATTAAACACATCACACATTTTGGGTGGATTTTAAAAGGCACTGATATGATATAGTAGGCTATAGTTTACAATATGCAATATGCAATCTGAAACATTTTCCCATTTGTTACCAAAAAAAAAGAGTAATTACTGATAGGCTATGTAATAAAAATATACACTCAGTAACTGGAATGCCACCTTTCAGTGTGAACAAGCACTGGAAAGCTCCCTCATCTGTCACCTCCACTCTCCTCATCTCTACCACCCTGTCCTTCTGACTGTTTCTACATTGAACTTAATGTCAACACGCTGCCTCTTAAAAAATGTAGCTTTTCACCCTGACTTTCTGTGTTTGCAGGTATAGCTAATCACTTATAAAATATCTTAGCTTGATGTTGAGCAGACAGCTGTGTGCCAGTATAATACTCTAATAACAACAGAGTTGTCTTCCAGGAGAGAAATGAAAAGGGCTTTATTTCGTCTTTCAAATGTATTAAAGTGTGTCAATTATACTATGCATATAACATATAAGCATATTGAATATGTAAGTACGCCTACTGTATAACCTAGTGTGTAATCAGTATAGGCCTATAGTTCTATCCCCGACCCTCATCTCAATTTTGGACATCATTTTACATGTACTGCAAACATGTAGGCTATAGCGCAGCAGTGAAGACACAGTTTCAGGGAAGGAGTTGAGTGTTTCAGTCTGATTGTATCACTAAGTTTGAGCTTTGCATGAGGGCTTCAACTGTAAATGAAAGCTATATTCAGAAATCACTGAATGTAAGTCTAGATGAGAAGGAAGCTCATATCTTCTAACAATGTTAACCCAGCCATGCGTGTGATTGTGTCAGTGGATTACATAATGTGGAGTTGAACGTATAAGGACATACACCAGAGCAGTTTGATCAGGGGATCGGGACTGATATACATAACGACTTAGTTTTTCAGAGTAGTAGCCGACTCTTTATCATCCACACAGTGATGTAATTTGAGACATTAACATGCATCTATAACAAATCATTGATAATGTTAATTCACATAGACATAGTGAAAGAAATATAAACACAAAGGATGTAAATTATCAATCACTGATCTTAATACGAAAGTTCGAGGAAGTGAGCGCTTCTAGTTTGAGGTGCGTGGCCCTTAAAAAGGCCTTTGATTTGGATTAGGGACAAAAACAGCTTAACCTCCGAAGCCATACAGGGTGCGTCCCTGCCTCTTCAGAGCATACACCACATCCATGGCAGTCACGGTCTTTCTCTTGGCGTGCTCGGTGTAGGTGACGGCATCACGGATCACGTTCTCCAGGAAAACCTTGAGCACACCGCGGGTCTCCTCGTAGATCAGACCGGAGATACGCTTGACTCCACCGCGGCGAGCCAGACGGCGGATAGCGGGCTTGGTGATTCCCTGGATGTTATCACGGAGAACTTTACGGTGACGCTTGGCGCCTCCTTTACCGAGTCCTTTACCTCCCTTGCCTCTTCCGCTCATTGTCGCTGGTCAGAGAAATGATACTGAATAATTGTCGAGTCGAGAGCTCTTGAGCCTGGTGGGATGGCTCAGGGCGTCTGCCCTTTTCTACCCATTGTTGTGGGTGGAGCTTGATGAGCAGCAAGAGGTGGGAGGAGCAGGACTCTGGAGGAAGGAGGACGTAAGTGAACCAAGGCAGGAGAGAGAGAGAGAGAGAGAGAGAGAGAGAGAAGAGGGGGCTCAGGGAATGGAGGGGGGGGGCTTCAGCTGGAGGATGAATGACAGGGGGGTGTTGACAGTTTGTTTGGCTTCTTGGATGGTTCTCTGGAGGGCAGGGTTGTTTAATGCTGTACTTAAATATCTTGGGGCTATTGTTTGGTGTCTCTGTCTGATGGTCTGGATGCCGGTTATTCTGTGAATGTAGTGGTTGCTGATATAGTTTGGGAGACGGTGAGCCAGTTTTAGTGCTTTATTTTGTATGACTTGGAGGCGTTGTATCTGGTTGTCGGTGAGGGTGATCCAGGCGGGGATGGAGTATTCAAACAGGGGTCGGATGTAGGCTAGATAGACTTTGATTATTGTTGAGGGTGATGCGCCATGCTTTCCGCGGAGGGCTTTGAGGTGGTTTAGTCTGTTGTTTCCTTTTTTGTTCCAGTTTTGTGATGAATTTGGTCCAGGTCATGTTGCTTTGAAAAGGTAACTCAGAGGAAAGTTGCTTCGTTGCTGATACTGATTTGCTGGTTGAATAATGAGAGGTTGATGTTGTTGAGCTGTAGGTGTTGATTTTTGGTGAAGATGACACATTGGGTTTTGACTGGGTTGAGTTTGATACGCCACATGCTTGACCAGGTTTCTATTTCTGATATGCATTGTTGGAGTTTATTAGTTGCTAGTTGTAGAGATTTTGAGCTGGACCAGTAGCAGAGATTGTTGGCAAACTGTGAGACTTTGGCTATGGTGGCTTGGGGGTAGTAGATGTCTGAGGTGTAGATGAGAAATAGAAGTGGACTGAGAACTGCGCCTTGCGGTACTCCTGCTTGGGGGGTGAATGGTGTTGAGATGGCTGAGTTAACTTTGACCTTGATGTGGTGGTTGTTGAGGAAGCTGGAGATGATGGATTGGATGGGTTTGGGGAGTTTGAGGTTGGTGTCCAGTTATCTGTAAATGAGACCGTTATGCCATACTTTGTCAAATGCTTTTTCAATGTCGAAGAATATTGCCAGAGTAATTGGTTTTTTATTGAAGTTTCTGTAGATGTCTTTGGATAAACGGAGGATGTTGTCTGTTGTTGCTCTGCCTTTTCTGAAACCTGCTTGATGGATACCGATTAGACCTATTGATTCAATGTGATTACTGAGTCGGGAGGTGATGATTCTTTCAAAAAGTTTGCCAATGTGGCTGAGGAGGCTAATGGGGTGGTAGCTGATGACGTCGTGGGGGTCTTTTCCGGGTTTGTGGATCATGGTGACGAGTGCAGTCTTCCAGGGTGAAGGGAAGTGGCCAGTGGTGAGGCAAGTAGTGTAGAGCTGTCCAAGGTGCTGGAGGTAGGTGATTGGTGCTTGTTTGATAAGAATGGTGTGGATGGTGTCTTCTCCCGGTGCTTTATTTTTCATCTTTTTTAGTTGCAGTTGTATTTCTTTGGTGGTGACAGGCCTTGTGAGGGGGTGGTGCTCTGTGGGGGGGTCGGTTCTATTTGTCTGTGATGATTTGTGTTTTGTGATTTCCTTGTCCACCAGGTCTTTCCATGCGTTGTCAAAGTGAGTGTCGTTGGGGCATGAGTGGATATTTTCAAGATGGTTACGGAAGAGTGTGTCCTTTTCTTTGTTGTCTGTAATGATTGTGCCAGAGGATTTGAGTGGGGGGTGGTGTTGGTTTGTGGATCTCCGTTTATACTCTTGATTTTCTGCCAGAAGTTTCGGGGGTTTGTGTCCTGGTCCAGTTTCTTGTAAAAGGTTTTCCAGGTGTTTTGTTTGTGGAGGCTGAGTTGTAGTTTGATAGTGGTTTGGAGTCTGTTTATTTCTCTTTTGGTTTGAGGTGATCGGGACTGGATGTAATTACGTCGTAGTTTTCTCTTCTGTTTGATGAGTTGGAGGATGTGATGGGGGAGTGACTGTGTTGGAGTTTTGTTGGTGTTTTTGGGTATCGTTTCCTCTCTGGCTTGGGTGACTATTTGACTTAACAGGATTGCTTGGTGGTCCAGATCGTCAGGGGTGGTGTTGGGAGTGAGGGGGGTGTGTTTTAGTTTTCCTTCGATGTGTGTTCTGTAGATTTACCAGTCTGCTTTTCTGTAGTTGTATTTATTGTTTGGGGTGGCTTGTAGGTGGAAGGTGAAAGTGGTGAGGACAGGTAGGTGGTCTCTGCTGAGATGGGTTGAGGTGGAAAACTGGAGAAGTTTTGAGGCCAGGTCGGGGGTGCAGAGAATCAGGTCCAGGATGTCCGAGTTGCCTGTTGCCAGGGAGATGTAGGTGGGTTCGTTGGTGTTGATTACTGATAAGTTGGTGTTGTTTAGAATCTGTTTGAGTGCATTTCCATTTGTGTTTGTTTTATTGCAGTAGAAGTTGGTGTGTTTTGCATTGAAGTCTCCCATGATGAGGGTGTGGTCAGAGGTGGTGATGGCTTGAAACAGTTCTGCTGAAGGTCTTGTTCCAGGGGGACAGTAGATACTGATGATTGTGATAAGATGGTGCAGGTGATTTTTGATTCTTATTGCGACATATTCATTTCCTTTGAGTTGTTGTGATGAGAGACTATAATCCATTTCACTGTATTCAATGTTTTTCCTGATTGAAATTGCTACTCCTCCTCCTTGTCTAGACTGTCTTTCTTTCCTGATGATGTTGTATCCGGGGATGTTGATGCGTGATTTGTTTGTTAAGAATGTTTCATTTGCTGCAGAGATGTTCTTTTAATTTAGCAGTTGGATTAATTCATCTTTCTATCCTCTTATCCTTCCGATGTTTATATGGAGAAAAGTACTGATGGCCATTAAGAAAAAAAAATGTAAGAGAAATATCTTTATTGACTGATTGTTTAATGTCTAAACAAACAAACAAACAAACAATCTTTGTTTTCATGACTGAATAAGCTGAATAAACAAACTGACCTTAAAGGACAACACAATTTATATTGTTTTACTTTGTTTATATGTGGTGGACCCTGCCACCTTTCTAGCTTCAAACAGTGTTCTGGCACCTTATTTTCCTCTGAGAGCAGCTTGTTTATTCACTTATGGAAAAAATACATGTATAGAGTTAATATAGAATTTGTATTATTACCTCATTATATTGTAAATATTAAAATTCTGAGTTGGAATTTCTTCTTTAAAATTACAGTGCCCCTTTAATATTGGATCCAATAATCAGTCGAGCCATAGTATATGGTATACAATCACGTAAGTACAATTTGACTTTTACTTAAAGGGACATGGGGCAGGATCAAAAAATAAGACTCAATAGTGACACCACGGTTGTTACGACTGTTGGGGTAACTGCAGCCATCAGCCAAGCCAGAGCGGGAGTGTGCATGAACTCTTCACAGCAGTGCAGCCGATGCTTTATCCCCTACACATATGAAGCAGCCGGGAAGCCGGCTCGCTGTGTGTAGCGACACACAAGCGCGGCAATTAATGTTACGGTTGATGCAGTCTGAAAGGCACAGGCGAAAGCAAAGACGGCATATTGGGGGACAAAAATAACGTCTCTGATATGGGATTGCTGTGTGTAAGCGGCTAATGTTGCTACACAGACACAAACAAACCGTTAGCCTGTGGCTACAGCCAGCCGCTAACATCACCTCCCGGATAACAGGTTGGGCTTTCGGTCCCCTATATAAAGGGACATATTTCTAACTATTCGTTTCAGACTAAAGGACCGTGGAAAATGTGCAGTCTGTAACTTTAAAGTGTTTCACAGCGGTGGACTAAGTTACATGTTTACAGCTAACGCTACTTTGCATGTTAGGTCACTCCAAATCCTCGGTGATCTCATATGATTTTCAAATCAAGCTCTAAACATGACATGCAATGTTTTCTTACCTGGTTACTAGGAAATGAGCCATGTCAGCTATTTTCAGTCCCAATTCCAGTTGAAGCTGCCTCCATGAGTCGAGCATGCATCCAATGTATATTCGGGTGCCAGCCCGGCTTTGCTCGTAATTTTGTTTCGACTCACGACATGCTGCTGATAAAACCTTCTTTTTCTTCTGAGTATGACTTTTTAGTGGACTTTGTGTGGTGGTGGGTCGTTTGCTGGCCGTAGCAGACTCCATTACTACCCAAACACTAGTTTGGGTCCACCGTGCTCGTCTTCTTCCCGTATCCAAGTCGAAAGCCGTCGAGGACGTGCATTCAGCGTCATCTGATGTCACGTCCGCAGGACTGCGCGGGAAATTCAGGCCCAAATTGCATCCCATTATGCAGCACACAGCCTGTTCAAGGCAATGGAGAGATACGTGGATGGGCTCATTCTTTTTGGTTTTTAACTCTTCATCACCCATTAGCATTAAAAAACTTAAAATGCATGTTTATTTTTTCACAAATCCTGCCCCATGTCTCTTTAAGTACATTTATAGCCAGAAAATGACTTCTGATACTTGAGGTCATTTATTTTCAGAATGATTTCATTCATATATTCAAACAGCTGGTATCCAATAGACCCCATGACATGACGTCACTCTAGTCTCTTCCGGTTGACTTTCAGTTGATTTGCATTATGGAGATATGTGAAAACAGCAAACTTGTTTATTTCTGCTCTGATTTTCAGCTGTAACTTTAACATTTAAAGATTTATAGTTAAACACGATGGTGTGAACTTTCTGACGTCTCTGCGCTGTTTGTTACTTTAGGTCTCAAACCTGAGGTTAGTTAAATTGTTTAATAATGAGAAATGACATCACCAGACATGCACTTTAGATTATTTAAATGTATACACTTTTAAATAAACATATAAGGAAACGACGTCATTAAGAATAAGAATAACAATATCAAAAGCATTCTACAATAAGAATGCTTGGTGTTTTTGTTGCTATAGCAACAACATGAAGAAGATCAAATGAAGATCAAAGGCAAATGTATCAAAGACACATGAAATGTTATAAGTAGAAGAAATTACTTTATATTTGCCATTTGAGCTCAGACTACAGTTTAGTTCAGACACATATCTCTTTGTCGCAATGGATCGTACACAGAATAACAAAAAACAAGGTAGGAGAAGGAGAACAACAAAGAAGGAAGATACTTCACAGGTTAAGAAAGTATTAATAAACCCCAAGAGAGATCGTTCTCAGGCCAGGAGAAGACATAGAAGCCCCAGCATAGAAAACAAAGCGGCCCAGCAGAGGACGGAGCCGGAAGACATGGAAAACAACTGTGAGAAGGCTCGACCTCCACCAGTTTCGTTTTCCCATTATGGATACTTGCTCCTCTGCGATGAACCTGAAGAGCAGACTGAAGTGCAGACTTCTCCCAGCATGTCCTCTCAAGACACATCGCAGGAGATGATTGAGTTGAAGAATCTGAAGTTAGAGGAGGTCGAGGATCTGAAACCACAGCTCCAAGCGGTCTCTGAGACGCTGCACAACACTCAGACTGACCGTGAGCGCCAGATTTCCAACACTCAGATCAAATTGGAGGAAGCGAAGGCCGAGAATGCAGGCCTTAAAAAGGAAGTGGAGGACATGAAATTAGAAGTCCATGCTGAAAAGCAGTTGCGTACACTGGCTGAACACAACACTGGGACAGCTACTCAAAGCCTGAAGGTGCAGCTCCTTGACATAGAAAGGGCAGCGCTTGAGGCTCGCACAAAAGCCGAACAACTGGAGGCTGATCTTGTATTTGAGAGGGCTCAAGTTCGGATGCTGTCCAAGAAAGAGGAAATGGCTGGGAAGATTGTAGAAAGATCCCAGGCTTCCCATCAAGCCCAGTTTGAGAAGCACAGAGAGGAGACCAGGAAGATCACATCTGCCCTTAAAAAGGCAGAGGATCTGCTGGAGACTAAGCACCTCTGCTGGCAGCAGGAGAAAACATCCCTGCTGGAGAAGATGGAGAAATCCAGAGCTCTCTATGAGGATCAGCTGGAAGAGCAGAAACACGAGAAAAGCACCCTCGTTGCTGCTCTGAGTAATGTTGAGCAGAAGCTGGAGAGTCATCAGGTGGAGTGGCAGGAGGAAAGGACATCCCTCATTCAGGCCACAGAAAGCTTCAAGAAGACTGTGCAGGATATGCAACAGGAAGCAACGGAGGCTTTGGAAAGATCCCAGGCTTCCCATCAAGTCCAGCTTGAGGAGCACAGAGAGGAGACCAGGAAGATCACATCTGCCCTTAAAAAGGCAGAGGATCTGCTGGAGACTCAGCACCTCTGCTGGCAGCAGGAGAAAACATCCCTGCTGGAGAAGATGGAGAAATCCAGAGCTCTCTATGAGGATCAGCTGGAAGAGCAGAAACACGAGAAAAGCACCCTCATTGCTGGTCTGAGGAATGTTGAGCAGAAGCTGGAGAGTCATCAGGTGGAGTGGCAGGAGGAAAGGACATCCCTCATTCAGGCCACAGAAAGCTTCAAGAAGACTGTGCAGGATATGCAACAGGAAGCAAAGGAGGCTTTGGAAAGATCCACCAGACATCAGGCGGAGTTGCAGACATCCCTCATGCAGTCCACACACATTATTGAGAAGATACTGCAAGAAAAGGAGCGGGAGGAGAAAGAAAGCTCCATGAAGTCCCAGGTAGAAGAGCTTGTGAGCAAGAAGAAAAAGAAGAAGAAATGGTATAGGAGATTCTTCCAGTTCATATGTCCATGCTTATTTACCGAGAAAGACAACTAAAAACTCTCCCTGAGCTACAACTGGTTTTCTCCGGGTGCTCCGGTTAGCCAACTTTAATTGAAAAAGAAATTCTTCAATTAAAAAAAAAAAGTTACATTAGTTCAGGCGTGTAAAACTGACCATTCACAAATATAGAGGAACAAATGCGTGTACACACCCAGCCGTCCAAGGAGAGGGGATCTCTCTCTGAATTGCCTTTCCCGAGGTTTCTTCCTGTGTCCTTTCAATGTTGTTCTGAGGTTCATGGGGAGTTTAGCCTCGTCTTCTTAGAGAGCTTGGGCTGGGTACCTGTTCCTGATCTGGATCTGCAAGGCCCACTGTCACACTGGTTTTCTCCGGGTGCTCCGGTTAACCAACTTAATTGAAGAAATAATTCTTCAATTAAAAAAAAAAAGTTACATTAGTTCAGGCGTGTAAAACTGACCAATCACAAATATAAAAGAACAAATGCGTGTACACACCCAGCCGTCCGAGGAGAGGGGATCTCTCTCTGAATTGCCTTTCCCGAGGTTTCTTCCTGTGTCCTTTCAAGGTTGTTCTGAGGTTCATGGGGAGTTTTTCCTCGTCTTCTTAGAGAGCTTGGGCTGGGTACCTGTTCCTGATCTGGATCTGCAAGGCACACTGTCACACTGGTTTTCTCCGGGTGCTCCGGTTAACCAACTTTAATCGAATACATAATTCTTCAATTAAAAAAAATAAACAAATGTTGAATTAGTTCAGGCGTATAAAACTGACCCTGCTCCTCACAAATATACAAGAACAAATGCGTGTACACACCCAGCAGTCTGAGGAAAGCATGAAAATCAGATCAAATAAAAAATTTGCCTTAAAATTAATTTTTCAAAATAATGTCACGTTTGTCATTCAGCTGTTCTTGAGAATTTAAAGTTTTTTGTAAAGCTTTAACCACACAAAGGTCATTTCACTGCATAACTCGTGCTTTTACTTTGGATACTTCAAGTACCTTCAGCAGATTATACCTTTACTTAATTAATGTTTGGAATGCAGGACTTGTACTAAAGTGTTACATAGTTGTATGTATTTGTACATAAATGAAGGCTCTGAGTACTTCCTCCACCACTCATCTAATAGTGACTATTGAAAAATGACATGTCATCATAAAAATCAATCATTTCTTTCAGATTTCAACAGTATTTGTCCTTTGCCACTAAAATGTTGAGCTTTTAAGGCTTTTTTTTTGTGTGCTGGTCATGTAACCATAGCAACTCCAGGAGCCACACCACCCCACAGCGACGAAACGATAAGATAGCTAACCACTTAGAGGACTCTGAATCATACAGCTTATAATAGTTATCAAATATCTTTAGATTTTAATCCATGTAGCTACATTTCTGTTGGCTCTAAAGCTCTGCATTCAGAGTCAAATGAGTAAAAATCATTTCTGTTAAATAAAATAAAACAACCCAAATGAGTTTCTTAATCGATCAGCATTGTATATTATATGATTGAGTTATTCCATCGAAGGGCAATAATGAAATAAGATTGTGTGAAGGCATTCAGCCAGACCTCCAACCTCTTCACCCACAGCCGTAAACACAGGGACGACCGGCCCCACCGCTGTCCTCGCTGCCTCAAAGGCTTCCAACACAGAGTAGACATGCAGCAGCACCAGGAGCACCACTGCGCCGATGGCGATGGCTCCATCTCTGAAAATGTTCAAACTGTACCAACGATTCACCTTAAATGTGTCGCATCTCATCTGGACTATTTGTCCAGGGTAGAAGTACTGTGTACTACATTTTAGACACTTATCCACTGATAACCACTGGTCCAAAGTTACTGGAGTAAAAAAGGATTTTTAAAAAAAAATCCCATTAAGTCTCCATTTAAATTTCATAATCAGCTCCATCAGCAGGCCTAATGCTTCCAGGGGTCATTTTTGCTAAAAGTTTTGCAAAGCCAGATAGCCTAGTTTATTTTAGCTCTGTATAATCCTCACTTCCAGCAACAGAAGAATAAACCTAACTGTTGTGTGACACAATGTTTCTAAAGGTTTGAATTTTCACCAATGATAACTCTACGAAATGAGTCCAGCAGAAGAAATGTTCACAGCCAGAGTGATTAGCTGACAGAAAGCCTCAGCCATCGTCAGTGTGTTTGCTGCTGCCAGAATATCTTGAGTTTATTACAAAATGATCACTAACAGATGGTTGTTTTTACATTGAGTCCCTGAACAAACACGTTGACCAGCTGGAAAACTGCTTTTGATGGAGCTCTGATGCATTTTAAAACATTTTAGGAGAGAAATGAGTGGGAAAAGTCAAGGAGCAGTGCTGGTCACGACGGTGAAAGTGTGAGGTTTGGAGGCTCCTCCAACAAAATGCAGAGAGCATCAGAGCTCTACATGACTTCAATATGAAGAGAAACAAGTCCGCTATCGGCTCCTTCACTGTCAGCCTCCAACACTTCTCCCACATTTAGTCTGGAGTCTTTTATCGATGAAGAGAAAACACAAGTGGCCCGGCATTCAGACTGCCCAGAGCAGACACAGCCTGGGTTGAGTCTCCATGGTTCTCATGGTGTGTTTAAGGACAGCCTCCTGCTCTGGATACTCCATACGTCCAGTCAGACTCTCGTGTTGTCGTGAGTAGAGCCGTTTCTCAATACCCAGTACGCCAAGTTCGAACTTGTGAACTCTGGGAGTCTGGACTTGCGAAGTTCAGTTGGAAGAACGAACTCCAGGGGGACGGGAGGACGGGAGGACGGTCCGCTCCGCTCCTCGGCCATTGCTATCACGAAATGCATTCTGGGATACGTAACTTCCCAAAGTCCACACAAGTCTCCACTGATGCATCCTCGATGAAATGGGTGGGGCGAGAACACATCCGGGGTACTCGACCGTACTTGGCCAGATGCAAACTTCGAATTGGAACAGTACTTGGTCCGGCGCTGATGACGTTTCTCAAGTCCACAAGAACAGAAGTACAGAGAAGAACGCATATTGAGAAACGGTCTAGGACCAGAACTTTGACACAAAATGGCAGAAGTAGCTCCAGCTCTCGCTGCCGCTCCGGCTAAAGCCCCCAAGAAGAAGGTTACCAAGCCGAAGAAGGCTGGCCCCAGCGTCAGAGACCTTAACGTGAAGGCTGTGTCCGCATCCAAGGAGAGAAGCGGCGTGTCTCTCGCCACCCTCAAGAAGGCTCTGTCCACCGGAGGCTACGATGTGGACAAGAACAAGGCCCGCGTCAAGACCGCTGTCAAGGCTCTGGTGCTCAAGGGGACACTGGTCCAGACCAAGGGGACCGGAGCATCCGGCTCTTTCAAGATGAGCAAGAAGGTGGCTGAGCCCAAAGCCAAGAAGCCGGTTAAGAAGGCTCCTACTAAAGCCAAGAAGCCCGCAGCCAAGAAACCCGCAGCGGCTAAGAAGCCCAAAGCTGCGGCCAAGAAGCCAGCAGCCGCCAAGAAGTCCCCGAAGAAGGCCAAGAAACCTGTGGCGGCCAAGAAACCAGCCAAGAGCCCCAAGAAGGCCACCAAGGGCCCCAAGAAAGTGGTTAAGAAGGCCCCTGCAACCAAGAAGGCTCCCGCAAAGAAGGTTGCCAAGCCCAAAGCCAAGAAGGCAGCACCCAAGAAGAAGTGAGACGTCACTACAACATCACACGTCCCGATTAAAGGCTCTTTTAAGAGCCACCCACACCAACCTTAAAGAGCTCAGTCCTGTTCCTGTACTGTTTGTCATATCAATAAATAATCATCTAGAACACATTAACTTTATAACTAAACATAGGAGGAAAACAAAGCTTAGGTCATCAATAACTGCACTAATAGACTAACAGACGAACACAATTCAGCCATCAGTGTAATACCCGACAAATGACTACGTGAATCTACTGCACCTTCATTTTAGATTATACTTGAAAAAAAGAGAGAATAATAGTGGGCCTACTGTTGATAATGCTTATTAAGAATGCTGGGGGAAAAGTAAACAAACATTAAACTAGTAAACGATTAATGTTCACAACATTTTGCATAGCCTATATCTATATTGTTAATGTTTTACCGTTAAAATTGCTTTTGCGCAGTTTGTTACACTTGTATTTCTTACGTAATTAAGCCATTATCATTTTCAGCTTATTCATGGTGTTTCCATATAGCCTAGTCTATTTTTATTTATCTTTATACACTAACGCTAAAGAATTTAAAATTTGTGCACTTGAGTGGATTGACATGTTGGCCTTTTTCTGATGGATACAGAATGAATAATGGACCTACTGATCTGACGACCCATTCCGGTTACTATGAGAGTTGTAATGTGCATTTATTAGACAGTTAATTTCATTTGAACAGCTCAGTATGTTTGTATGGACCGGTTCTTGTTTTGTTACTGACATTTGTGATCAGTCAGATTTTCTGCAATGAGGTTATTTGGTATCGTTTACTTGTGTGTTTTTGTTAAAACCCATTAGGCCTAATTGAAAATTTATTAAGTTGGCCCGCTAAATCAGTGCATCCTCACGAAACACTGCTCTTTATCAGAAGTGAGTGTGTGGCTCTTAAAAGAGCCTTTGTGTTGTTGGTCTCAAGCAGGATCATTTACTTCTTGGCGGCCTTCTCGGTCTTCTTGGGCAGCAGGACAGCCTGGATGTTGGGCAGCACGCCGCCCTGAGCGATGGTCACTCCACCCAGGAGCTTGTTGAGCTCCTCGTCGTTGCGGACAGCCAGCTGCAGATGACGGGGGATGATACGAGTCTTCTTGTTGTCGCGGGCAGCGTTTCCAGCCAACTCCAGGATCTCAGCGGTCAGGTACTCCAGCACGGCCGCCAGGTAGACGGGGGCGCCGGCACCCACACGCTGCGCATAGTTACCTTTACGCAGCAGCCTGTGGACACGGCCGACTGGGAACTGGAGCCCGGCACGAGAGGAGCGGGTCTTTGCCTTTGCTCTGGCTTTGCCGCCGGTTTTGCCTCTTCCGCTCATGATTCAGGTCTTTCTAGAGTCTCGACTCAAAGAAAATGTGCTGCTGACACTCACAACCCTCCTTTTTATCTCCGCGGAGCGTGTGCGGGTCTCCAACAGACCAACCAGAGAAGAGGCTTTCAGCAGAGGGGCCCCTGGCTGAATTAAGGCGGTCTTTCTGAACAATAAGCAGCGGAGATTCAGGCGGGGGTCGATTCTACCAGGCGGCGCTGAGCTCCGAGAGGAGCCGCTAACCAATCAGGAGCCGGAGGTCTGAAGCAGCGTCACCGTTTCACAGCCGGTCCCACAGTTTAAGAGCAGCCAGTCTCTTCTCTTCACTACACTTTTCTCCTGTTTGTTCAGAGGAAGAAGAAGCAATGGCAAGAACCAAGCAGACCGCTCGTAAGTCCACCGGAGGCAAAGCTCCCAGGAAGCAGCTGGCCACCAAGGCTGCCCGTAAGAGCGCCCCGGCCACCGGCGGTGTGAAGAAGCCTCACCGTTACAGGCCCGGTACCGTGGCCCTGAGAGAGATCCGTCGCTACCAGAAATCCACCGAGCTGCTCATCCGCAAGCTGCCCTTCCAGCGCCTGGTCAGAGAAATCGCTCAGGACTTCAAGACCGACTTGCGCTTCCAGAGCTCCGCCGTCATGGCTCTGCAGGAGTCCAGCGAGGCTTATCTGGTCGGCCTGTTCGAGGACACCAACCTGTGCGCCATCCACGCCAAGAGAGTCACCATCATGCCCAAGGACATCCAGCTGGCCCGCCGCATCCGCGGAGAGCGCGCTTAACTTGTCTGCTGCTCCACAAACCACAACGGCTCTTTTCAGAGCCCCCTCACTTCTTCTACAGAGCTGCTTCCTTCACTGATCCTGTGAAATCATCCTCTAGATACAACTGTTTTTTCTGATATTTTTATGAATAGAAGTGACTAATTTGTCATACATAACATGTCGGTCAATATTTAAGCTATTTGCTCTGAAGACTCCAACCTAATATAATCATAGTGCACCCACACCAGCAGGTTGCAAATCTGGTCGGGTCAGTACAAAAGCATTGTAACATAACGTTAATGATGAGGACACATCTCAGTCTCGAAAAAGTCTCTGAGCAGCAGCCTGATACTTCTCCTTCAGTAATCACTGCTGATCAAATACCTTTTGGGTCATTATACTAAAACGTGCCCACTGTCTGGCTCCCACAAAATTCCTCCGTAAATCTGAATAAACAAAGATTATTCAGATATATAGTTTCCGTGATATGTCTCATAACATCAAAACAATCGTTGTCTCCCCCCCCCTTTCTTTCAAGAATAATGATGGGGAAATACATAATTTAAATGATTTTTGCATAGGGCTGCAACAAAACCAAATGTGAAAGAAGTGAAGGGGTCTGAATACCTTAATGTTGAAAGAAAGATTTATGAATGTCCCATTATAACTTGATTTCAGCTATAACTGTAACTTAAACCAGTTATGGCTGTAGTCAAGTATAACCAGTACGGTAACTGTGGTCGACCCTGTTACTGAGGTGTCAGCCCTGTTACCAGTAATCAACTCAAAGAAATTGGGGTATTATTTTGTTGTCATAACCTTTTCTTAAAAACAGGAGATGCTGTGAAGGTGTCCGTTGTAAATGAGCATATTCACCCATGGAAAAAAAGTCATATTCTCACTTTACAAACACATTTATTGTAAGAAGGGGCATTTTGTCTTTCATATCATATCATATTTGTTTTGAATTTTAATTTAAAACTTTCAAACAGTAATTCATATGTGGGTAACAGGGTTAACAAAACACAGATACGCATGTTGATTATGTGAAGAAAAAAAAAAGAGATTGAAAAGAGACTGAGATGGCACGGCACATTGTTCTGAGAGGTAAGAATCTACTTCATACAAAAATGGGCTTAAAGACTTTTTAAAAAGTACTTTGAAAATCAAACATTAAGGATGGGAAATTGCATGTTTTCGTATAATGACCTTTTTAGTACACTTGTCAATTTAACAACAAAGCTCCGCACTTATAGAGGCACCAACTGCAGACATGTTTCTCTTTGTATCTCACAGAATCCAGTGACAGAGCATCAAATAGTCCAGATGCAACATACAAACACTGCAGGAAGACAAAGGGGGGATGAGGACGAGAGTGTGTAGTTGACGTTCACAGGCAGGAAGATGGACATTACAGTGCTGTGAAGAATAAGAAAAGAGCTGAGCTGCTGTGAGCACTATTCCCATCCCAAAGCACCTTAGTGAAAGGTTAAAGTGCATAATAAACATTAAGTGGTACAGATCTGTTGTAGGTTTAGGGGATTTTTGTTTTGTATAACCAATCAATTATAACATGTAGCCCTACGTGTATAGAGCAGTATGCATGCACTAGCCAGTTATTAATGCTTCATAGATGGTTAGAAATTTATTGATGAAGATAATCCTTTATTGATCCTCAGAGGGCAAATTCAAGTGTAACATGAGTAAACAGCTAAAATGTTACGTCTCACATCTACATTATAGTACAATAAAAGCATTTAATTCTTTGCTTATAGGCTTAAATGCTGATAGCATGGAATTGATTTAAGAGCCTTCAAATCAAATGTGCAGCATGGTTCAAAGAGGGCTATGATTTTTATCTAAAGTTCTCCTCTGAGGCCGTAAACACTAACTGAACATCACTATTGATAACGATTCAATTTATAGATATGTCTGCTGATCATTGATACAAAAGAGGTAAAAGAGAGAGCAAATGTATCATTCTTTAAATCAAATGAATGAAATAAGATATTGTGGTTGTGGTTGTGACTTGTAGATAAAGGGCCTCTCAGTCAGGATGCAGCTTCGTGGCTGCTCCTCAGAGCTCAGCAGCAGCTCAGCTTCATCAGCCTGGACAGAGACAGCAGGTAGCAGCTCTGCTGGTGTCAGTTCAGCACCTCGGACAGCGACTGACACACAAGACTCCCAGGAGAAGAGGACAGGAAGCTCCACCTGCACTCACCTGAGAGACCTGAGACACAGCTGCAGCCACACACACACACACGCACGCACGCACACACACACACACACACACACACACACACACACACACACACACACACACACACACACACACACACACACACACACACAAACATCCATGCTGTTGGTCAGTAGGTGGCGCTCATGCACCAAATAACTAACTTTCATGAAACACCACAGAGGAAGAATAGGCCCGCCTCTGTTTTCAATTACGTCCTCAGATAAGATGTAAATATCTGGGACGCAGGGCCGAAATTATTCATTTTCTTTTCACAGACCAGCGACAATGAGCGGAAGAGGCAAGGGAGGTAAAGGACTCGGTAAAGGAGGCGCCAAGCGTCACCGTAAAGTTCTCCGTGATAACATCCAGGGAATTACGAAGCCCGCTATCCGCCGTCTGGCTCGCCGCGGTGGAGTCAAGCGTATCTCCGGTCTGATCTACGAGGAGACCCGCGGTGTGCTCAAGGTTTTCCTGGAGAACGTGATCCGTGATGCCGTCACCTACACCGAGCACGCCAAGAGAAAGACCGTGACTGCCATGGATGTGGTGTATGCTCTGAAGAGGCAGGGACGCACTCTGTACGGCTTCGGAGGTTAAACCGATTCATCAAGTCTACAACAACAAAGGTCCTTTTAAGGGCCACACACTTTCTAAGTTTAAAGAGTTGATTTTCAAATTTTGTATGAGAGAAATACAATGCTTACTCAATATTGCAGCCTACTTCACAACTTCGACATCAACTTTCACCTAACTGTTAATTAAAAGTAGGTGCGATGTTTTACTTTAACTAGGCTTACTCCTGAGTTGCAGAAAAAAGGCAGAGGATCTACCTTTTTGGTCCTCCCCCTGTTGCACTGTTGTTGGGGTGAGACGCCTTCAAGAAACTGACACGTCCAGTTACACATTTTTTGTAAATGTGAAAACCGGTCCAATATTTTTTTGTATCCATTTCTGATTTATATATATTTTAAATTAACACATAATTGAGTGTCTTTGTCTTAGTTTTTAACTGTTTTCATTACACCTGTAGCCTAGTTGATCTTTGTTTAATCTGTTTTATATAAACAAATACATTAGTGCATCTTACTCTGTATTCTTGAATCTGTTTAATTCTTTGCTTTTATATTTTCAGTTCTATTAAATTCTATATTTTAATATTTCCCATGATTTAGTGTCAGATTTAACTAGAATGTTGAGTTGGATCAGTATATATATTTTACATTCAGTCATCAAATCGTTATCTTTCTAATTACTGTGTATTTTTTAAACCAATAAACAGAAAAAATCAATTCAAACTGTTCCATGATGGACGACTTTATAATTGGACGACATATATTTGTGGAATTTTCAATCAAACCTAGTAAACTCGCTTCCTAAGGGGCAAATGACTCAACAAATATCAATTTGCTTTGCATCTTTCGATAGTTTAACCTCCGGACTCAGTTTGAACAATTTCTTGAGTTATTGTATTGAAATCTCTACATAAAATGAAACCAGAACCTATCATAGTTCACTCTTCAAGTCTTTTAAATAATTGACACTTCTTACATTTATCTGGAGCAGTATGAAGCATTATAATGATATTTTTCACTGTGATAAAAACCCAATCAAGTAAAGGAAGTCTGCCAGTGATATCTCTTAAAATATGCCAACACTATCAACCTTAGTATTGCCTATGGAAATTACACTTTTTGCACAATCACTCTTGTTGAAGATGTCGAAGTCCTTGTCAAACAGATATTTTATTTTTTCTTTCCTGAAATTATGGAACTGGATTCCACAAGTGTTCCAGGTGCCCGCTTTTAGAGAATATTGTGTGTCCGTCGCTGTCGGAGATGCTGAACTGATATCAACAGAGCTGCTAACAGCTGTCTCTATCTAGTAGTCGATGTTTTCTTGTGTAAATGTACCAGACTGTGAACCTATACATTCCAGGAGGCCACTTTTAAAGTGAGACAGTGCAGGTGCATAGGGTCAAACACTGAACTATGTCACCATGAAACTTCCCCAGCTGATCACCTGCATAAAGAATTTTACCTTAGAAACCACAATTTTGTCACAGTTATTTGAGAAGAAACTGGTCTGTTTTCTTTACATATCTGCCAGTGTTTACTTTCTTGTGAACAAAAAAACAAACAAAATAAATATTTATGTATTTATCTGTCAAGGTGAAATAAAGGGAGCTGATAACTGAAGGATTCACAGGAAGCGGTTGTCAATTTAAAGTAACAGGCCTTGGAGGCCGGACGTGTATATTAGAGAAACTGTTGACTCGGTTTGCAGTAACAACAGTCTCAATTATGGCTGCTGGTGTGTCTGTTTGACCCAGCTGGAGGTGGTGACGGTCCAGTAGAGGTCCTCAGGTCACCCAGAGACCCTCTCCACCTCTGCTCGGTTGATGTCTGCTCAGCTGATGTCATCACCATGGTGTCATCTGAACTCTCGATTGTGACCTTTGGAAGCGAACTATTACAAGCTTTAATGAAGCTGAAATATCTGGTGTTGGAGGCTGAAGGAGGTCTCAACGAGGTTTAGTCATTTCAAGGATGGTTCGATCTGTCATATCCACGGTGCAGTAAGGCCTCGGTCCAGTTTGGTCACACATGTATCAGCAGACCAGAAGGACTTGAGTGGGGTCTAGGACAGTGTGGACAGAGAGGACAGCAGAGGAGGACTACATGAATATCACATGTGTTAGCAGGCTCAGAGGACGGCAGCTTTAGTGGCTGCGAAAGGAGGAACTCAAGGAGGTCAAGAACCGGTTGTGGCAAACAGCTCCCTGATGTCGTCCACGCTGATCTAACTGTCAGCGTGGAGGAGGAAGTGCTGGAGGACTCAGGGGAGACTCTGCCCTCTGTCCCGCAGAGGTTACTGAGGTAGTGAACAGTGGAAAGGTGCCTTACAACCACTTCCATGTAGCAACCACCTATAGAAACCGCCTGAACACTGTCACACACCAGTGCTGTTTCTTTTAAACCCTGACCTGACCTAACCTGTTTTTTATGACCTTTACTGAACCTCTTACTTTAACCTAAATATTTAATTATTATTTTAATATGTTTGTATTCTTCTATCTATCAATCTGCAACACAGTCTGTCATTAGATCTTCAGCTTAGCTGAGCTTAATCATTTGTAACTATAATTCTCATTCAGGTGTCATGCAGTTTAGTCTCAGGTCCAGTCATTATCAATGTTTTCAACATACTACTTTCAGAGGGGCATCAGACGATAAAGAAAATGTGTTGGAGATCAGTGATAGGGTGTCCCCCCCAGTCGCAGTTATCAATAACAAGCACCACTGAAAGTCAAAGCACACACTACACCTTCCTCAATACTGCATCATTCTGCTCTGTGGGATTTTATACTGTTCTGAATCAAGTCTCTTTTTCTCGTGAAAGAACATGAGATAGTGTGTTGCACATTGTGGGTTCTCCAACGGCAGACATGCCAAGTTTCTGTGCCTGTCTTAGGTTGTCCCGAGGGTTCACAGGGGGATCTTACCCATCATCAGTTAACCAGTCCCCCACAGTTTAACCTTTATCATGTGTGATATAACTCTGTTCGGTTTACTGTTAACAACTGGGAAAATATCAACAGTGAGACTGTGAACCGCATGCAAGTAAGACAACAAAACATGAAAATGATCAATGTGGGTCATTGTGCATTAGTTGTAATGTATTAGGATGATGCATATTCAGGTGCAGATGCATTGATTTTGACGATGAACACTTGAGATTGTCTATTTTATTAGTTTATTTTGTTGTCTACTTTACTATTTTATTTATATCCTTATCTCTTGTGTCCATTCATGCTACATTACTATTTCTACTTTGCACAGAGCATCTGGAACAAAACAATTTCTCCCCGGGATTAATAAAGTATTCTGATTCTGATTCTGATTCTGATGGTGAAGAGCAGCGAGCTACAATGCATCACTTAACAATTAAGAGAAATATGTGACATCCATTAATGTAGAAGAAATAAATGTGCAGCACTTAAAAGTGCTGCCCTTAGTTTTGATACTAAAGAGATTGATTGCTTAGTGTTATCTAAGTATATGTATTTATTTAATATTGACTTAAATGCTATTCCATAAAAGTAAGGCTGAGTTAATTACTGTAATCGAAGGGTTCATAGCTGAAGGGTATAAAGCAGCACTCCAGGGAGACTCCTGAAACAGATTATCCCACATTTTTTCTTTCATGTATTATTTTGTGAAGTATTTTATAGTCTGTGATCGTAATAGTCAGATGTCTGAATGATCTAAATCATCTCCTTTGTTATCATAAAGCGCCACAAAACACGTCCCACATTAAAAACATCTGCTCAGACCCCCCCTCTGGTTTGGGATGGTAACTTGTGCGACGCATGCTCAGTCTGGAGCACAACCCAGCCAATCCTGTGTGAGCAACGGGACAGTGCAATTTGCAGCAGGCGCATATATATACCGCGTTCACAGCAGTAAGATTACGTGAGTTGTTCTCGAAACTGCAGTAAACATGCCTGATCCCGTTAAGGCGCCCAAGAAGGGTTCTAAGAAAGCCGTGTCTAAAGCCACCAAGACCGGAAAGAAGAGGAGAAAGACCAGGAAGGAGAGCTACGCCATCTACGTGTACAAGGTGCTGAAGCAGGTCCATCCTGACACCGGCATCTCCTCCAAGGCTATGGGCATCATGAACTCCTTTGTGAGCGACATCTTCGAGCGCATCGCCGGTGAGGCCTCCCGCCTGGCTCACTACAACAAGCGCTCCACCATCACCTCCAGGGAGATCCAGACCGCCGTCCGCCTGCTGCTGCCCGGTGAGCTGGCCAAGCACGCTGTGTCTGAGGGAACAAAGGCCGTGACCAAGTACACCAGCTCCAAGTAAACTCATCCTGACATCAACAACCCAAAGGCTCTTCTAAGAGCCACCACTTCCTCTGAAAAGCTTAATTCCACATGAATTTGTTGTGTTTAACTGCTGTTCAACATGGAAATCATGACGAAATCAACTGTCCTTTAAACGAGTTATATTGTATGCATCTGTTAAACTAACCATTTGAACAATGAAATTTTCGATCTGAATACCAGGCACTGGCTTCTGTTTCCCCCCCCGAACTTCAACTGGGTTGAAATGCAATTTGTAAACCCGCTATCCAGAAACAAAGGTTTAGCAACACACTGCTTCATAAAGGGTCTTTATCCTACACAATTGTGTAAACGCCCGTAATTTTGATTCAAGGTAGTGATTTATTAATTTCCGTTTAATAATAGGCTACTAGGCTACAGCGCTATTGTGCCGTTACTTACTGCTCCACTTGAGCTCATTTTAATGACTTTCCATACTGTATTACTTCCACAACAATACATCACATTCTACGAGAGGGATACCCACCTGCCTGAAGGAACATTTTCAACTCTGATAATGTCCCGAATGTATAAAAACCATCAGTGTGAAACTATTTTCTACCCCTATCGTACTGGAAACATAACAGTTCTATGTTACATAATAGGGGTCGCGTGAAAATATGTCCCTGCGCATGTTTGTCGTGCCTAGCTGTGTTATCCCGACCCCCCGCACAGACATGTTGGAGCCACTCACATTTACTTCGGATCGGATTTGATGGAAACAAACCAATCCTGTCGGCAAATGAAAAGTAAGCAAAGAGTTTTAATTCTCTGCGAGCAGAACTTTCCACAGTCAATAAAAAATCATCTTAGCAAATGATCCACGAGGAGAAATGGACAAAATGTTCCAGTCTCTCAACCACATAGGGACAGTTCACCATATGTGAGACAGGGGAGGGATTCAGGTTGTTCTCCCCACACAGCAACACATAACGAAAGGTTCATCAGTTCATATATTTTAAAATCTATTATTAATTTTCAAAGATAATGAAAAAGGAGCAGTATCCTTTCAGCTGCGAAGATGTGGGAATGACCACTGAAGCACCGCCCAGTGAAGCTCGCGCCATGTCTTCTCTATTACGTCCGCAGATAAGGTTTATATTGCGCATGCCTGCCTCTTTGCAACAGACTTGAAGCAGTAAACTACAAGCTACAAGATGAGCGGAAGAGGCAAGGGAGGTAAAGGACTCGGTAAAGGAGGCGCCAAGCGTCACCGTAAAGTTCTCCGTGATAACATCCAGGGAATCACCAAGCCCGCTATCCGCCGTCTGGCTCGCCGCGGTGGAGTCAAGCGTATCTCCGGTCTGATCTACGAGGAGACCCGCGGTGTGCTCAAGGTTTTCCTGGAGAACGTGATCCGCGATGCCGTCACCTATACTGAGCACGCCAAGAGAAAGACCGTGACCGCCATGGATGTGGTGTATGCTCTGAAGAGGCAGGGACGCACTCTGTACGGTTTCGGAGGTTAAACCGATCATTCATCAAATCTACAACAACAAAGGTCCTTTTAAGGGCCACCCACCTCAAACTAGAAGTGCTCCCTTCCTCTTATCTTCCCATTGAACTCAGTAATAACCCACACCATACACTTACAAGTTCATATTTGTTAATGTTTCATATATGGCCTTCTCTTAATTGATGGTACTGTTTCTCAAGACAACTACTCCCATATGTAACTCGATCAATGTAAAATCTTGTTCATTCACATGCCTGAACACAGTCATATATATATATATATATATATATATATATATACACACACACACACACACACACACACACACATATATATATATATATATATATATATATATATATATATATATATATATATCTCACAAAAGTGAGTACACCCCTCACATTTTTGTAAATATTTTATTATATCTTTTCATGGGACAACACTGAAGAAATGAAACTTTGCTACAATGTAAAGTAGTCAGTGTACAGCTTGTATAACAGTGTAAATTTACTGTCCCCTCAAAATAACTCAACACACTCACACAGCAATTAATGTCTGAACTGCTGGCAACAAAAGTGAGTACACCCCTGAGTGAAAATGTCCAAATTGGGCCCAAAGTGTCAATATTTTGTGTGGCCACCATTATTTTCCAGCACTGCCTTAACCCTCTTGGGCATGGAGTTCATCAGAGCTTTACAGGTTGCAACTGGCATCCTCTTCCACTCCTCCATGACGATATCACGGAGCTGGTGGATGTTAGAGACCTTGCGCTCCTCCACCTTCCGTTTGAGGATGCCCCACAGATGCTCAATAGGATTTCGGTCTGGAGACATGCTTCAGTATGTCACAGTACATGTTGGCATTCACGGTTCCCTCAATGAACTGTAGCTCCCCAGTGCCGGCAGCACTCATGCAGCCCCAGACCATGACACTCCACTATGCTTGACTGTAGTTATTTTGAGGGGACAGTACATTTACACTGTTATACAAGCTGTACACTGACTACTTTACATTGTAGCAAAGTTTCATTTCTTCAGTGTTGTCCCATGAAATGATATAATAAAATATTTACAAAAATGTGAGGGGTGTACTCACTTTTGTGAGATACTGTGCATATATGTATATATATATATATATATATATATATATATATTTCCCCCACTTTTCTTAAACTTTGTACACAAGACATGAAAGAGAGTGGCTAATAAATTGTTTATAATATGTTTTAAATGTTCATAAATGAAATATTTAAAGAATTGGTAAATGGTAAATTTATACCCTAAACGGGCAATGTATCTTGGGAGATACAAACTGTAAAATTAAAAATAAAGGTCATATTTTGAAAAAAATCATGAAATTGTGTTATTCTACCCTAGAAACATTAGAAAATAGCAATTTATTATTTTTCCAAAATTTTTATATGTGCTTGCCCATTTAAGGGTTACAAGTTGTTATATATAATGAAAAATATATATACAGTTCATATTAAATGATGATGATAATAATAATGATACATCAAATAAAGAAATGGAAAACAACAACAATATTATATCATTGCAATAAAGGTTGTGTCTGTCTCTCTCCTGCCGAATGTTGACCTTGGTATTTCAAAAACCCTGGCTACGGCCCTGAATGTGAGTGTGTCAATGTATGAGTGAGTGTGTGTGTGTGTGTGTGTGTGTGTGTGTGTTTGTCCGTGAAGGGAATATTGTTTTATACACCTAATTTATCAATTTCTAGAGCATGTGTGAATCAAAGTAAAACATGGAGACATGGACAACAATACAATGACAAAAAAGCAACTACAAAACACAGTAAAATTATCTTTTCAGTTTCTTTTGTGGCATTTTATAGAGGAACAGTTTTTTGCAGAATGGGAAAAGCCATTCCATAATTTGGTACCCCTAAATCTTTTGACCTGATCTTTGACCTCTGCAAGTAAGAAATTTAGGAGGATGAAGATCAGAAGATTGACAAGTTGAATAGGAATGGACCTGTGAATTTGTTTTAAAGTAAGTCTTGAAATGATCAGGAATATTCCCTTCACTTGAATGTATCTTATAAATAAAAATACATATTTGAGAAATATTGATATCGTAAATAGTAAAAATTTGCAGTTTTTGAAATAGAGGAGCAGGTGAGGTGTGTGACTCTGATCGAGTTGCAATTCTAACAAAACGTTTCTGGAGGACCAAGATTTTGTAGAGAGTAGTAGGAAAAGTACTCGCCCAAACTATATTACAATATGAAAGATAGGGATAAATTAAACTGTAATAAAGACTAAGGAGACAGTTTGTGGTGACAAGATGACTGACCCTCCTTATTATACCAATAGATTTATTTATTTTTCTGCTAACCCAGTCAGTTTGTGCTCTCCAACTCAAATCTTCATCAACAATAATTCCTAGGAATCTTGTAGATGACTCTTGAGGCATCTCAACAGACTCAATTGTAATTTTAGATAAATCCTTAGAATATGATTTTTTGCCACTGAAAATGATAGTTAGATTATCACCATCCAAAAAGACTGAAGGTAGCTCTGGGACAGTTTTTTCTCTTTGCAACAACTGATTTATTACTACCCATGTTGTTTTAATATTCTTTGAACACCTCTTAAATTTTTCACTGAAATATTTCTTTTTTGCAGATCTAGTGGAATGAATATATTTATTTCTATAGGATTTATAAATACCATGGATAAGAGGAGTAGGATTTGAGACATATTTTCTGTATAGTTTATTCTTTTTCCTCAACAGCTTCAACAAATCTACTGTAAACCAAGGCTTTTTGAAGTCTTGACTGTAGAACTTGGTAGAACTTAAAGCTAATAACTTTCATAAAATGTTGATTTGCAAACTCAGCATTATTTTCCTCATATAGGTAATCCCAAGAAATACTGCCAAGCTTGTCTTTAAATTTTGAAATATTTGACTTGCTCATAATTCTTCTGTGCATTGTTTTCTTGCTATGTTTAGCTCTATTAACCTTGATTAGAGAGTACTGGAATATGGGAAAATGGTCTGACAAGTCCAAATACAAGACCCCAGATTTCATTCCTTCACTCAAAGAGTTAGTTAAGATGTTATCAATCAAAGTTGCTGAATTGTCTTTAACTCGTGTAGATTTATAAATAAGAGGGAAAAAGTAACTAGAATAGAGAATATTGAGAAAATCCCCAGTAAGGGTATCTGATTTATATTTAAAGAGATCTATATTGAAATCTCCTAAAATGTAACAGAGTTTATCCTCATTGTTTATCAGATCAAGAGAATTTGACAAACATTCATTAAAATCTTTGATGATAGAGTCAGGTGGGTGATGAATAACACCAACAACAACATTTTTTCCACCAGAGAGCTCTACAAAAACAGATTCCACCTCAGCCCCATCAGACTTTAGAGAGAGATCATCCCTAATTTTAAATTCATAGTCACCATTGACAAACAGAGATACTCCGCCTCCAGATCTATTCTCTCTTACGTAGTGAACCTAATTATATTTAGGTAATTTAAAAATGTCTCTAGAGTCCTCTGTAAGCCATGTTTCTGATAAAGCAGTAACAGAAAAATTGTGTTTAATTGAAGATAGATAATGAATGAATTTATCATAGTTGCTGGAAATACTTCTTAAATTCAGATGAAAAGTAGAGAATATATTAGGAGGCATAGAAACACACAAGTCATTAAACTGAGTGTCATGATAAAAAGTACAAATGTTAGAGGCATCAAATGATGAAAAGAAATGTAGGTCTGGGTCAACGTCAAAATTGCAAGGGTCAATAGTAGAGGGATCAAAGGGCTTAAAAATCTGGCCTCGAAAATCAGGTTTGTTGTAGTCCATAGTGTGTGTAAGGAATAATGTGCTGTTGGTATATAGTTAAATAATCAAAAATAGTTTTATAATTGCTTGTTTTATTTTTCCATTTATGTAGTTCTTGCATTTCTTTTTCCTTCACTTCACAGTTAGTTTTAAGCTGCCATGTCAGAGGGACAAAACCACTACATCAAAACAGATTATTCTGAACTCAAAGATGGAGGACAGGAATGATACTAGAGTCAGGGTGTAGTGTTGTTCAATGACTGCAGCTTTACATAGATTAGTAGATCTATCCAGTCATCCATATGTGTCATACGGGTGGACAATCACAGATACACAGCAGGTAAATAGGTGGCTGCTCCTCAGAGCTCAGCAGCAGCACAGCTTCATCAGCCTGGACAGAGACAGCAGGTAGCAGCTCTGCTGGTGTCAGTTCAGCACCTCGGACAGCGACGGACACACAAGACTCCCAGGAGAAGAGGACAGGAAGCTCCACCTGCACTCACCTGAGAGACCTGAGACACAGCTGCAGCCAGTCAGAGAGCAAGGCAAGCGCGCGCACACATACACTCACACACAGTTGTTCATGTTGTTGTCATTTTATTTTATTTAACAGAAATGATTTTTGCTCATTTGACTCTGAATGCAGAGCTTTAGAACCAACAGAAATGTAGCTACATGGATTAAAATCTAAAGATATTTGATAACTAGTATTATAAGCTGTGTGATTCAGAGTCCTCTAAGTGGTTAGCTATCTTATCGTTTCATCGCTGTGGGGTGGTGTGGCTCCTGGAGTTGCCATGGTTGCATGACCAGCACACAAACAAAAGCCTTAAAAGCTCAACATTTTAGTGGCAAAGGACAAATACTGTTGAAATCTGAAAGAAATGATTGATTTTTATGATGACATGTCATTTTTCAATAGTCAGTATTAGATGAGTGGTGGAGGAAGTACTCAGAGCCTTCATCTATGTACAAATACATACAACTATGTAACACTTTAGTACAAGTCCTGCATTTCAAACCTTAATTAAGTAAAGGTATAATCTGCTGAAGGTACTTGAAGTATCCAAAGTAAAAGCACGAGTTATGCAGTGAAATGACCTGTGTGTGGTTAAAGCTTTACAACAAACTCTAAATTCTCAAGAACAGCTGAATGACAAACGTGACATTATTTTGAAAAATTACTTTTTAAGGCAAATTTTTTATTTGATCTGATTTTCATGCTCTCCTCGGAGAGACATTTTTTTATTATTGTTAATTGAAGAATTATTTATTTGATTAAAGTTGGTTAACCGGAGCACCCGGAGAAAACCAGTGTGACAGTGGGCCTTGCAGATCCAGATCAGGAACAGGTACCCAGCCCAAGCTCTCTAAGAGAACGAGGAAAAACTCCCTGTGAACATCAGAACAACATTGAAAGGACACAGGAAGAAACCTCGGGAAAGGCAATTCAGAGAGAGATCCCCTCTCCTCGGACGGCTGGGTGTGTACATGCATTTGTTCTTTTATATTTGTGATTGGTCAGTTTTACACGCCTGAACTAATGTAACTTTTTTTTTTTAATTGAAGAATTATTTCTTCAATTAAAGTTGGTTAACCGGAGCACCCGGAGAAAACCAGTGTGACAGTGGGCCTTGCAGATCCAGATCAGGAACAGGTACCCAGCCCGAGCTCTCTAAGAAGACGAGGAAAAACTCCCTATGAACCTCAGAACAACATTGAAAGGACACAGGAAGAAACCTCGGGAAAGGCAATTCAGAGAGAGATCCCCTCTCCTCGGACGGCTGGGTGTGTACACGCATTTGTTCCTGTATGTTTGTGAATGGTCAGTTTTACACGCCTGAACTAATGTAACTTTTTTTTCTTAATTGAAGAATTTCTTTTTCAATTAAAGTTGGCTAACCGGAGCACCCGGAGAAAACCAGTTGTAGCTCAGGGAGAGTTTTTAGTTGTCTTTCTCGGTAAATAAGCATGGACATATGAACTGGAAGAACCTCCTATACCATTTCTTCTTCTTTTTCTTCTTGCTCACAAGCTCTTCCACCTGGGACTTCATGGAGCTTTCTTTCTCCTCCCGCTCCTTTTCCTGCAGCATCTTCTCAATAATGTGTGTGGACTGCATGAGGGATGTCTGCAACTCCACCTGATGTCTGGTGGATCTTTCCGAAGCCTCCTTTGCTTCCTGTTGCATATCCTGCACAGTCTTCTTGAAGCTTTCTGTGGCCTGAATGAGGGATGTCCTTTCCTCCTGCCACTCCACCTGATGACTCTCCAGCTTCTGCTCAACATTACTCAGAGCAGCAACGAGGGTGCTTTTCTCGTGTTTCTGCTCTTCCAGCTGATCCTCATAGAAAGCTCTGGATTTCTCCATCTTCTCCAGCAGGTATGTTTGCTCCTGCTGCCAGCAGAGGTGCTGAGTCTCCAGCAGATCCTCTGCCTTTTTAAGGGCAGATGTGATCTTCCTGGTCTCCTCTCTGTGCTCCTCAAGCTGGGCTTGATGGGAAGCCTGGGATCTTTCCAAAGCCTCCGTTGCTTCCTGTTGCATATCCTGCGCAGTCTTCTTGAAGCTTTCTGTGGCCTGAATGAGGGATGTCCTTTCCTCCTGCCACTCCACCTGATGACTCTCCAGCTTCTGCTCAACATTACTCAGAGCAGCAACGAGGGTGCTATTCTCGTGTTTCTGCTCTTCCAGCTGATCCTCATAGAGAGCTCTGGATTTCTCCATCTCCTCCAGCAGGTATGTTTGCTCCTGCTGCCAGCAGAGGTGCTTAGTCTCCAGCAGATCCTCTGCCTTTTTAAGGGCAGATGTGATCTTCCTGGTCTCCTCTCTGTGCTCCTCAAGCAGGACTTGATGGGAAGCCTGGGTTCTTTCTACAATCTTCCCAGCCATTTCCTCTTTCTTGGCCAGCATCCGAACTTGAGCCCTCTCAAATACAAGATTGGCCTCCAGTTGTTCGGCTTTTGTGCGAGCCTCAAGCTCTGCTCTTTTTATGTCAAGGAGCTGCACCTTCAGGCTTTGAGTAGTTGTCCCGGTGTTGTGTTCAGCCAGTGCACACAGCTGCTTTTTAGCATGGACTTCTAATTTCATGTCCTCCACTTCCTTTTTAAGGCCTGCATTCTCGGCCTTCGCTTCCTCCAATTTGATCTGAATGTTGGAAATCTGGCGCTCACGGTCAGTCTGAGTGTTGTGCAGCGTCTCAGAGATCGCTTGGAGCTGTGGTTTCAGATCCTCAATCTCCTCTAACTTCAGATTCTTCAACTCATTCATCTCCTGCGATGTGTCTTGAGAGGACATGCTGGGAGAAGTCTGCACTTCAGTCTGCTCTTCAGGTTCATCGCAGAGGAGCAAGTATCCATAATGGGAAAACGAAACTGGTGGAGGTCGAGCCTTCTCAGAGTTGTTTTCCATGTCTTCCGGCTCCGTCCTCTGCTGGGCCGCTTTGTTTTCTATGCTGGGGCTTCTATGTCTTCTCCTGGCCTGAGAACGATCTCTCTTGGGGTTTATTAATACTTTCTTAACCTGTGAAGTATCTTCCTTCTTTGCTGTTCTCCTTCTCCTACCTTGTTTTTTGTTATTCTGTGTACGATCCATTGCGACAAAGAGATATGTGTCTGAACTAAACTGTAGTCTGAGCACAAATGGCAAATATAAAGTAATTTCTTCTACTTATAACATTTCATGTGTCTTTGATACATTTGCCTTTGATCTTCATTTGATCTTCTTCATGTTGTTGCTATAGCAACAAAAACACCAAGCATTCTTATTGTAGAATGCTTTTGATATTGTTATTGTTATTCTTAATTCTCTATGTTATTTAAAAGTGTATACATTTAAATAATCTAAAGTGCATGTCTGGTGATGTCATTTCTCATTATTAAACAATTTAACTAACCTCAGGTTTGAGACCTAAAGTAACAAACAGCGCAGAGACGTCAGAAAGTTCAGACCATCGTGTTTAACTATAAATCTTTAAATGTTAAAGTTACAGCTGAAAATCAGAGCAGAAATAAACAAGTTTGCTGTTTTCACATAGCTCCATAATGCAAATCAACTGAAAGTCATCCGGAAGAGACCAGAGCGACGTCATGTCATCGGGTCTAATGGATACCAGTTGTTTGAATATATGAATGAAATCATTCTGAAAATAAATGAACTCAAGTATCAGAAGTCATTTTCTGGCTATAAATGTATTTAAAGGGACATGGGGCAGGATTTGTGAAAAAATAAACATGCATTTTAAGTTTTTTAATGCTAATGGGTGATGATGCGTTCAAAACCAAAAAGAATGAGCCCACCCATGTATCTCTCCATTGCCTTGAACAGGCTGTGTCCTGCATAATGTACTGCAATTCGGTGAATTGCGCGTCCTCGACGGCTTTCGACTTGGATACGGGAAGAAGACGAGCGCGGTGGACCCAAACTAGTGTTTGGGTAGTAATGGAGTCTGCTACGGCCAGCAAACGACCTGCCACCACACAAAGTCCACTAAAAAGTCATACTAGGAAGAAAAAGAAGGTTTTATCAGCGGCATGTCGTGAGTCGAAACAAAATTACGAGCAAAGACGGGATGGCACCCGAATATACATTGGATACGTGCTCGACTCATGGAGGCAGCTTCAACTGGAATTGGGACTGAAAACAGATGCTGACATGGCTCATTTCCTAGTAACCAGGTAAGAAAACATTACAGGTCATGTTTAGAGCTTGATTTGAAAATCATATGAGATCACCGAGGACTCGGAGTGACCTAACGTGCAAAGCAGCGTTAGCTGCAAACATGTAACTTAATCCACCGCTGTGTAACACTTAATAGTTACAGACTGCGCATTTTCCACGGCCCTTTAGTCTTAAACCGAATAGTTAGAAATATGTCCCTTTATATATGGGACCGAAAGCCCAACCTGTTATCCTGTTATTAGCGGCTGGCTGTAGCCACAGGCTAACGGTTTGTTTGTGTCACAGCAATCCCATATCAGAGACAATATTTTTGCCCCTCAATATGACGTCTTTGATTTCGCCTGTGCCTTTCAGACTGCATCAACCATAACGGTAAATCACTGCGCTTGTGTGTCGCTACACACAGCGAGCCGGCTTCTCATTAACATTTTGTCCCCAAAACTACAGAGTTCAGCTTTAAAGTCTCATTAAAGACTTCATCAGCTCATCACTACCCGGATCATTGGACTCCATTCAGTTCGCCTATCGTCCCAATAGGAGTACTGATGACGCCATCTCACACGTCCTCCATTCCACCCTCTCCCACCTGGACATCGGTAAGGGGAACTACGCACGTTTGCTGTTTATTGATTTCAGCTCGGTGTTTAACACCATAGTTCCCCTCAGATTGGTCACCAAGCTCAGGGATCTGGGGCTGAGCTCTTCACTCTGCTCCTGGGTCTTGAACTTTCTGACTGGCAGAACACAGGTGGTGAAGATCGGGAATTGCAGCTCCAGCACCCGCACCCTCAACACCAGCGCCCCCCAAGGCTGCGTCCTGAGCCACCTGCTCTACTCCCTGTACAGCCATGATTGTACAGCCACACACAGCACCAACACCATTGTGAAATTGGTGGATGACACAGTGGTGATTGGCCTGATCTCCAACAACATGGAGACAGCTTACTTGGAAGAGGTGGAGTTGCTAACATCATGGTGCAAGACCAACAACCTGGACCTGAACGTCACCAAGACCAAGGAGATGGTGGTAGATTTCAGGAGGGAGAAGCAGAGGTCCCATTACGCACCACTACAGATCTACGGGACCCCGGTGGAGAAGGTGTCCAGCTATAGGTACCTCGGAGTTCATATCTGTGAGGACCTAACATGGACAACCCACATCATCTCACTGGTGAAGAAGGCTAGGCAGCGCCTGTATCAACTCAGACGGCTGAGGAAATTTAAGATCTCCACAGGGCTGCAGAAACCTTCTTCTCTGCCACCATCCAGTCTGTCATCTCTGGAAGCATCACCGCCTGGTACGGCAACTGCTGCGCCCAGGACCGGAAATCTCTCCATAGAGTGATCCGATGTGCTGAGCGCATCACTAGAACTGCATTGCCCTGCCTTCAGGACATTTACACCAGGTGGTGCAGGTCCAGAGCGACCAGGATCATGATGACATTCACCAGCCCAACCATGACCTGTTTGTGAAACTGCAGTGTCATGGCCAGGACTGAGCATCTGAGGAGGATCTTCTTGTGACAGTTGGCAGAGCAGCAGTCTG
Source organism: Pagrus pagrus (assembly GCF_965226575.1). Taxonomy (NCBI): domain Eukaryota; kingdom Metazoa; phylum Chordata; class Actinopteri; order Spariformes; family Sparidae; genus Pagrus; species Pagrus pagrus. Next base: position 20,956,656 of record NC_140186.1, on the reverse strand, counting down.
AGCTGTGGTTAAATTGAGCTGCTTTGTTAAAACTTCAGGTTCCCTGTTGACAACTGTGAGGATGAAACTATTGAACATTTACTTTTAAAATGTCAAAGGTCAAAAGATGTGTGGGAGGGATGTCACATGTTGGTTTTAATATTAATATCAACTCTAATGCTGTTATGTATGGTATAACCATATAAATCCATGTGATATGTGTTAAATTTAGGCGTGATGTCAGGGTTAGGGTCTGTGTGACCAGATGTGTCCTCATGACTTATTCAAAATGTTCTCTTCTTTTGTCTTGTGAAATAACCAGATTAAGGTCTAATCAAATATTATTATTAAACGTCTCTGACAACTGAGTCAACTGAATCAGGTGAGGCCACTTGAACTATATTTCGCATATAGCGAATAAAACCATTACGAATGTAATTATTTTCTTTTTGTTATTCTATTTCTTGTTATGTATTTGTACCATTTTGATTTACTGATTTAGTTTATGATTTGCTATGTGATTTGAAATGCTCCCGCTAATAAAGCTACATTGAATTTGACTTTTTAGCTCAACTATGTGGTTAGCACATTGTCTGCATCCACTGATTTATTTCATCACAAAAAAGCAAACTCAGCTAAAACCTAAGGTAAATAAACTCTTTATGGCCAAGTTACCTGGAAACATACAGACCTTTTAAAAGGACGCCATTTCACACAGTTTTACTCTATTCAACCTATAAGAAAGGTCAGAGCAGACTCCATCTGCCGAGGAAACTCAGGTGCAGGGGGCACTCCTGAGGACTTTCTATGACTCTCTGGTGGCATCAGCCATTTTCTTTGGAGTAGTCTGCTGGAGCAGCAGCAGATAGGAAGATATTTGATAAAATGATCAAGGCCAGTTTCATCCTGGGATGCCCTCTTGACCCAGTGCAGGTGGTGGGAGAGAGCAGGATGATGGATACGCTGTCATCGCTGCTGGTGAAGGAGTCCCACCCCCTGCAGGACACTATCACAGCACTGGGCAGGTCCTTCAGTAATAGACTGATACACCCCAAGTGTTTGAAGGAGGTATCGCAGGTCCTTCCTTCCTGCTGCTGTCAGACTCTACAATCAGCACTGCTCCCAATAGACCTCACTGTGCAATAAAAAACTCATTTATAACCCATTTCTCCTTTGGGCAATTTTCATACTCATTTGTTTATGACAATACACTGTTTATATTTGTACATATTATGTAAATATATGTATGTATGTATGTCTATTTGTATTTCTTACCTTTTTATTGTTATTTTTTACCGTTATTGTTTGTTATATTGAACTGTCCTTTGGCTGCTGTGACACACAAATTTCCCTGTTTTTGGGACTAATAAAGGAATTTTGATTCTTATTGATGGACCCTGCCACCTTTGAAGCTTCAAGTGATCTGGGGACCATATTTTTCTCAGCCTATGTATTTAATGGGAGAGATACATGTTTACATTATTGCCTCTGAAATATTGTAGATGGCAATCACTGATTTCATTATAACACATCATTTATTGTGGTTTATTTTAAATATGATGCATTATTAAAAAAAGTAGCACAACAATAGCACATCATGAACAAGTCCTAAAAGCAGGAATATTGCACCTATTGATAGGTTTGGGTGGTCCTAAAAAGGACCTTTGGGTTATTGATGTCAGGATGAGTTTACTTGGAGCTGGTGTACTTGGTAACGGCCTTTGTTCCCTCAGACACAGCGTGCTTGGCCAGCTCACCGGGCAGCAGCAGGCGGACGGCGGTCTGGATCTCCCTGGAGGTGATGGTGGAGCGCTTGTTGTAGTGAGCCAGACGGGAGGCCTCACCGGCGATGCGCTCGAAGATGTCGCTCACAAAGGAGTTCATGATGCCCATGGCCTTGGAGGAGATGCCGGTGTCGGGGTGGACCTGCTTCAGCACCTTGTACACGTAGATGGCGTAGCTCTCCTTCCTGGTCTTTCTCCTCTTCTTACCTCCCTTTCCAGCGGTCTTTGTCACCGCTTTCTTGGAGCCCTTCTTGGGCGCAGACTTTGCTGGTTCAGGCATTCTTGTCTCTTCGCTCAGTTCAGCGACGAATGTGTTTGACTACTGAGAGCAACTCTTTTGTGTAGACTCCATGCAAATAGTACTGTGTGATTTCCCTCCTGTGATTGGTTGAGCTGCTCACTGTGGCCTCGCTGTGAGAGCTGACATGCAGAAGGACGTGGTGAAACTATCTGTGACCAACACAAAGGAAACACTTTGGGAAAGACTCTTACTAAAAGTGTTCGGTGTGACCACAGACCACACAGCCTGAGTCTTCTACATTCTTTGTTTCAAAAACTTAAAGTGTATGGAGGACCACAAGTGTCACGGAAATAGTAACAAAGCATTTAACTAATTGCACAATAAATACAGGCATTAATAAATTCGTTTACAATTTAATTTAGTAATCTATCAATAGACTAAATTACAACGTAATTAATTATTTGATATTTGAATGGGGCATAAAAAGAGGAATTATGAATAGAATTTACAAATGAAATATTAATCCATCAATAAATAGTTCAAATTAAAAAGAGATCTACAACAACAACATTTAAAAGACACACCATAGTACATTATTTAAATATTAATTAATTAATTCATAAATAAATATTGGAATTTAAAAATCTATTTGAAAAGACAGTTTAAAAAAACAAATAAATAGCACGATCAATGTACACGCTACTTCTCCTTTTCCTAGCTATTCCATTTGTGGAGTCATTTAGCTTCTCTATTTAACCTCTCCATGACACTTTTAAATTCAATTATTTATTCATGAATACATAAATGCATTTTAAAATGTTCTACTTATTGACTGTTAAATGTTTTTACTGTAAATCCCTTTTTTTGAATCATTCATTGATGGATTAATATTTCATTTGTAACTTCTATTTATAATTCCTCTTCTTATTTCCCATCAAAATATTAAATAATTAATTTACATTTTAACTTAGTGTATTTATTAATATATTAATTCGTACAATGGGTTAAATGCCTTATTACTATTTCCGTGACACTTGCGGTCCCCCATCAAACTGTGTCCCAGTGTAGTCTCAGTGAAGACGCTACACTTTATTACCAGATGTTACAAATATGATGTTAGGTGTTGCTTCTTGTGTTGTTGTTTTTTGTTTGTTTGTTTTCCCCCAGAAAGAAATAGTAAGGTAGTGAGGCAGCATCCTTAAAGAGCACAGTCCTGTCCCTGTAATGTTAGTTGTATCATTATGAGCACGCATCAAAAAATAATAATAGGCCTAATAATACTGATAAGTAGAAAATAAGATGAAAGCAAGGGTTGCCTCATCAGGTCATAAGATAACTTCTTCACTAACACAGAGACGATCACAATCCAACTATCAAATATCCAACACATGACTACATTAATCTACTGCCATCATCTCTGCTGCATCTTTATTTAAAAAAAATACTTGATTAACACTCAGGAAGATAAAAATCAGTTAAACGTACTGTTACACGTATTACACCCCTTTTTAAATAATAGGCCTACTGGTCCCGACAGTGAATGAATTATGAACCTGATCATCCGCTGCCCCGTCCCAGTTTTTTATGTGCATTGTCTTTTGATAGCAAAGTGTAGCCTATTGATCTGCAATACATTTACGTTCATTCAACATTTGTTATCAGCTCAAGGAATCTTATTCCAACAGCCAAAGAAGTGTTGGACCTTTACTAGTTATTTGCGATGCAAAGAAGTCTTGGTTTTCTCAGCTACGCATCCATTTTGTGTGAGTTAGCCCACTTCTTTGTTTTGGCGTCCCATTACTTGTGGTAGATTTACAACGCTGACTTAATTATTGTTTATCAGTAGACATAACACAGCTCTTTATCAGAAATGAGTGGGTGGCTCTTAAAAGAGCCGTTGTGTTGGTAGTCTCCGGCAGGCTACAGTTTACTTCTTGGCGGCCTTCTCGGTCTTCTTGGGCAGCAGGACAGCCTGGATGTTGGGCAGCACGCCGCCCTGAGCGATGGTCACTCCACCCAGGAGCTTGTTGAGCTCCTCGTCGTTGCGGACAGCCAGCTGCAGATGACGGGGGATGATACGAGTCTTCTTGTTGTCGCGGGCAGCGTTTCCAGCCAACTCCAGGATCTCAGCGGTCAGGTACTCCAGCACAGCCGCCAGGTAGACGGGGGCGCCGGCACCCACACGCTGTGCATAGTTACCTTTACGCAGCAGCCTGTGGACACGACCGACTGGGAACTGGAGCCCGGCACGGGAGGAGCGGGTCTTTGCCTTTGCTCTGGCTTTGCCGCCGGTTTTGCCTCTTCCGCTCATGTTTCAGGTCTTTCTAGAGTCTCGACTCAAAGAAAATGTGCTGCTGACACTCACAACCCTCCTTTTTATGTCCGCGGAGCGTGTGCGGGTCTCCAACAGACCAACCAGAGAAGAGGCTTTCAGCAGAGGGGCCCCTGGCTGAATTAAGGCGGTCTTTCTGAACAATAAGCAGCGGAGATTCAGGCGGGGGTCGATTCTACCAGGCGGCGCTGAGCTCCGAGAGGAGCCGCTAACCAATCAGGAGCCGGAGGTCTGAAGCAGCGTCACCGTTTCACAGCCGGTCCCACAGCTTAAGAGCAGCCGGTCTCCTCTCTTCACTACACTTTTCTCCTGTTTGTTCAGAGGAAGAAGAAGCAATGGCAAGAACCAAGCAGACCGCTCGTAAGTCCACCGGAGGCAAAGCTCCCAGGAAGCAGCTGGCCACCAAGGCTGCCCGTAAGAGCGCCCCGGCCACCGGCGGTGTGAAGAAGCCTCACCGTTACAGGCCCGGTACCGTGGCTCTGAGAGAGATCCGTCGCTACCAGAAATCCACCGAGTTGCTCATCCGCAAGCTGCCCTTCCAGCGCCTGGTCAGAGAAATCGCTCAGGACTTCAAGACCGACTTGCGCTTCCAGAGCTCCGCCGTCATGGCTCTGCAGGAGTCCAGCGAGGCTTACCTGGTCGGCCTGTTCGAGGACACCAACCTGTGCGCCATCCACGCCAAGAGGGTCACCATCATGCCCAAGGACATCCAGCTGGCCCGCCGCATCCGCGGAGAGCGCGCTTAACTTGTCTGCTGCTCCACAAACCACAACGGCTCTTTTCAGAGCCCCCTCACTACTTCTACTGAGCTGCTTCCTTCACTGATCTGTAATTGGATATGAACGTTACTGCAACTTAATTAAATTAACGTATGACTATTGGTAATCAAGATAATGACATTTAATGATTTTCTCTCATTACCTAATTAGCTACTTAGTATAAACCGTTAATGATCAGTCTGGTGTTTTCTCCAGACAATTTTCAGACAACTTTGTTCTTTCTCCCCCCCCCCCCCCCCCCCCCAAAAAAAAAGTGACTGCCATACTGTGGTGACTTACTGTAGCCACACTTTATTTGAATCCCTTTTTAGAATATGAAAATGTGAATGACACATGTGAATCCCCGTCTCAACTGATGCTACACACCCCTCCGCATCTCTAGCCAAATCGGGGCCAAAACGCTGAAACTGGGGGCGACATTTTCCCCATCTACACCAAATTGGTCACACATGTAGAGGGTTTTGCCCTGATTACGTCTATGCATCAATACTGTCATATCCATAGCGCCACCCTCTGGACACAGGAAGTCAGCCTCATATCAATCAATCAGACTTTATATAACACATGCATACATTTTTGAAAGAAGGCAACTGCAGCACTATCTTACTCTCAGCAATTTGCAGTGAGGACAAACATCATCCGATTTACATGACATTTACAGATTGTTGCTCTACATCATACACATGTTTATGACTGCCATGACTTTCCCCTTGATAATTATTATTAGATATTGTATTTTGTTTCCATGTGTACAGTAGAAGTACTTTAAAAACATCTTCGCACATTGTTTAATTCATGGTTAAGTGTGGATGTAAGTTTAATTGGTGAAGGTTGTGTGTATATTTTGTAAAATGTAAATAAAAAGGTAATTTTTGTTAAGTATCTGGATGCGTGTTAGTTTCCTTTTTTATAAATGTTCTATGGTATTGAGGGTGTTTGAAAATTGTCATAAGTTTTCAAACATAAAACAATCGTCATCTTACAGTATGGCAAAAAAATAAAGTATCCCACGTGTTAGTGTTAGACATTAGTTATTTTTGTGTTTCTAAAAGATGGAACTTAATTTTTATGATGTTTGACTGTAGCATGTGAGAGGTGGTTTGTTTTTGAATCAAGAAGTTAAGATTATTGATGGAGGGAAGTAAGCATTATTATAAGTATAAAGTTAACACACAACAATGTGGAGAATATCTTGTGTTACATGACTGTAGTGTTTTCGGTATAGTAGTAGTTGGTAGAGCTATGTTTGGCCAGAAAAAGGGCAAAAGTCGTGAGTCGAGGTTTATGTTGGTGAATTTCCTATTGCATGATGGTTTATAGTGAGGTGTTTTGTTTGTATTTGGCAGTAACAAACGCGTGAAAAAGTGCATAGTTAAGGAGATGAGTATTTGAACATTATTATGACAGAGTTGTGATATGTAGAGGCAGTGACATAAAAAGTTTGGTTAGGTACTGGGTTTGTAACTATTAATATGATTTGTGATAAAAGTAACTTTGGAAAACTGTCTGTTGATATTGAAACTGATGGTTTTAAAGTCATTGTTGGTTTGCCTCTTAGGGAGATATTTAATGAAGAATCAATCAAGTGAATCACATATTATGGACAGAACAAAAAAACAAAAACAAATTTCTGATGTGAGGTGGTTGCAATTGTTGATGCTTACACACTTGGGACTTGAGCAGGGCATTTTTTTTGTATTTAATGGGAGAGATTATGTTGTATTGGTCTGCTAATGAGCATTCAGGATGAATGACTGATGGGCAATTCTGATGGAATGCAGAAGACAATAACAGAGCATTTAGTATGGTGATGGGCTTTAGTGATGTGTTGTGGTCTGATTGGTTGTTTTGACATGGCTCCACCCATACACAAGCAAGGTATAAAGCTAGCAATGTAACAAATTATTTTACCAATTCACTTGGTACCTTTGCTTTGCTGGTATAACCTGCACAGTTGTTTCAGTGAACTGCATTGATCTATCAATCTTGCAAGGTAAGCACTATGTTAGCTTTTGTAAGAGCAGAGTATACATTTCTTGTACACTGTAGCCTACCTATCAATGGAAGAAATACTGAGTATTGCATATTATAAATAATATAAGAATAATGTGGAAGGGAGCATTGTTTTATGTTTCTTGTTTTGTAGTTTCATATGTATAAAATAGCAAATTTATTCTGGTAAAATGCAACAGTTATTTTATTGTTACAATTGTACATCATTCATGTGTGCAAGTTTGGAACACTTGGAATAGCATTTTCTAGAGACAGATAAAGAATTCAACACGCACAATGTGATGTTATATGTAATAGGTATAGCTATAGTTTGCTAAGTAGTATTTATGTTGTTGTGGTATGACCATGAGAAACAACCTCCATGAAAAAGAGTACAGGATATCATACAATAGTGCTGTAATTTAAAGCTGATTTTATTTTGATGTGTTAGTATTGCTATTAATGTTATATGAGGATATTTAGTAGAGAGTGGAAGGCACAGTCATGGCATCATTTTTTTTTTTATATTGCAGATTACACTGCCTAAAGTATATCTTGTTGGAAATAATGGGAATATGTTATTGTGTTTTTTAAATGTTGCTGTTACAGTTGGTTGGAAAGAGTTTTGAACAGAGCATGCATTTATAAGTAATACATTGTTTTGGACATTTTCAGATGCCTCATTTAAAGTCTTACAAGCGTTCCCAGGCTGCTAAACGGAGGATGATGGAGCGTCGTTGGCTTGTGAAGGAACCTCAACGACCTGCCGACGACTGTTCTGCATGTAAGTGGCGCCTCATTTTGTCTTTCAAATTTCTGTGTGCACTCTAACCGTGCATTACAAATATGTTTTGTCATGTTTTTGTGTTGTATTTGAGTGAGAGTTTTTGTGTTTCTTGTAGAAACATCAGGTATGGTTTGTACTGTGTCAGTAATGGTTCTTGTTTGTTCTTGTTTGTTTTTTAAATAGGTGTCAGGCATTGTGTGAACGAATGTCCAACCTCTTCTACGGGACGCCCCCACAAGTTGGTCATTCCAGCTTTGTCTCCTGATAAGAAGGTGTGGATTATTTCAAAACTGTGAACATAATCTTTCGTGAATGATCCATGATGGCAATGTTAATAGTTTTGTGTTGTGTTAGTTTGTGATGGTTGTTGGTGACTCCCATCTGCAAAGCTGTGTGGATGGCATTGTGGAGCTTCCAGAGGGTCGTGTTGCCTTTGGTTTCATGTCGACAACAGGGGGCAGTGCAGCTGACTTGAGGACCGAGATGGAGCAAGCAATTGTGCCTATGGTCCGTGACTCAGTTTGTGTTTTGGCTCCAAGCAACAACCTGACAGCGAGCAGGACCATCTTCGAGGCAGGGGAGGATTATGGTAGGCTCCTGGCCAGTGTCTGCAGTCTGTGGCCCAAGGTAGCCCTTTGTGACCTATATTTACTCTTTATTATTTGAAAAAAATATTTGTATGACTCTGTATTGTAGGTGATTTGGATGTATGATTTGTAGCTGTTTATATTTTTTCATTAATTAATACATTGTAGCAGAAGTGTAGTTTTGTAATAATTTTCTGTGTTTTGTAGGTCTATGTTGTCGACTTTCCATGACGTCTGAATATTGACCTGAAGCGGCGGGACCACCTTAGCGATGTTTATCGTAGCCAGGCTCATACTTGGGGTATGTGTATAAGAGAACCATCTGTTGCATGTAGATCAAGTGATGTTGTAGACAATCTGAGTTGAAGAAAAAATGTAATTACTATAAAATCGCTTACTATTTTATATCTACAAGGTGACATAATTGCCATGGCTTTGTCATTGTCTACTTTCAACATGAGCAATGTAATGAATATGCTGGTTTTCTTGTGTAGGAGTGAAGTACTTTGATATTGCAGCACACTACCCTACTAGCGAGCCTGACCTATGGAGCAGAGATGGTGTAAGTACAGAACATGTTAATGAGAGACATATGTGGAAGAGGGATTATACTTGTTGTTATAATTAATATCACAAGATAAATTCATGACACATCACATTGATAGGACATCATTTTTAAAAGTCTGTTGAAATGTGTTGTCTTTGCAGGTCCACCTGAGTGACAATGAGGGGATACCGAGACTTGTGTCTTTGCTGGATTATTCTGCAGATTTACAGTTGCTGGAACCTGCACCTAAGGCAGAGGTGTCTCCCAGGCCATCAGCACCCATTAGACATGTCTGGCCAAAACTCGTTCTGACTGGGGAAGTCAAGGTGTCACGTCAACGAGACCCTTCTAAGTGGATGCTTGTTGGAGGCAACAAAAAGGTAATAAAATGTGTGCTGTAATTCTTGAAGTTGATGTTGATGAATTGATGAAAAAGTGTTTTTTGTAGACAGTTTGACTAGTATTAGTACGTATTCATTAAGACATACTTTACTATTTCTCTTTAAAGGGTACCCAGTTTGGGGAACCTGAACAATCCAGCGCCGCACCCAAAAGGCTGGCCCAGCATCAGGTTAGTGTTGTTTGTTTTGTGTAAAGTAGCATTGTGATATGTTGACTGATTAATGTGTACATTTTTGGGGGGGAAATTACATTGTTAGTAATAGTTGTCCTTGTGATTTGTCTCACAGGTTGACTGATTAATGTGTACATTTTTGGGGGGGAAATTACATTGTTAGTAATAGTTGTCCTTGTGATTTGTCTCACAGGTGGACTTGTCGCAAGTGGTTTTGAAAGTGTGCTTCGTTCGGCTATCACCTGTGAGATTTGACAGTGCAATTTTGGATGCAGCTTATGAGGATGTTGCATCACCTTCCTCTGAGCCTGTGGTGGGCCCTGCTGGCCCTCGAAGGAAAAGGGTAAGTTTTATTTAAATTATTTCTACAGGTTGAAGTCTTTGTGGCTTTTCCAGATCATAATGAATAGTCAATACGTTTAAAACGTCCAGTCACTCACAATCCCAGCCCCTCTCACCTGATGCTACGCACCCCTAGCCAAATCGGGGCCAAAACGCTGAAACTGGAAAAATAAAAGAAGAAAAAAAAATCGATTTGAATACAAATCAGATCAAAACTATTGTATTTATATAGCCCAAAATCACAATCACATTGCCTCAATGGGTTTTACAATCTGTGCAGTGAATGACATCCACTGTCCTTAGACCCTCGATTCGAGTGAGGAAATACTTGACATGTCGAGGAAAAAAAGAAAAACCTTTAACAGGGGGGAAAGAAAGAAGATGGAAGAAACCTTAGGAAGAGCCACAGAGGAGGGCTCCCTCTCCCAGGATGGACATTCATGCAATAGATGTCGCATGTACAGAACAGAACAACAAAATCACAGTTTATAAGTTGCATTGACAGAATATCTGATACAATTTATAATATATACAAAGTGTGTGGATCCAGGAGACGACTGAGCAGACCACATCGCCAAGTTGTGCCCAAGCCACAGGACCCCTCTCCACCGTTGTGATCTGGAGGAGGGCAGGTAATAATTAGCAGTAAAACAGAGAGATCCGAGTGAAGAGGCATCACATTTTACATAAATACAGAAGGAGATAGTAAAAAAGAGGAGAGCAATGCCCAGCGGAGCCCGGGGTATGACAATCCATATCCATCAATATGTGAGGCAGCAGGAGCCAGGAGAGGAAGATGGTCCCAAGGGCCAGAGGCCCATCAGAAGGGAACCTGAATAAAAAGAGAGGAAGAGGAAAATACAAAAAAAATAAGATCTTAATCTGAAAACATAAAATCTGCAACTGAAAAAAATGAGACCTCACATAAAAAATTCAAAAATAAATAACTTAAAAGAATATTGAAAAGAATATTAGAATTAAACCTAAATTATATTTAAATTAAATTTGCCTAGACTTATTTTAATTTTGAAAATGTTTTTGATTTTTTGTACTAATAGATCAACTCTTGAAGTTTCAGTTCCAAATTTGATTTTCTTTAAATCTTTTTTGTGGCCTTGATTTGGCTCCACATTCAGACAGCCTGAGTCCACCCCTATCCAAAGAGCATATATCATGTTGTACTTTATCTTAAATGTATCTGTAAATACCGCTCCAAGTTATTTGTCTCTGGTTCTACCTGACATGTTATTAAGGCCAACACCACTTGATATTTTCCTCAATTCGTCAAATAACCCCTCCAGTTCTACCACGTATCTGCTCAGAAACAGCTGCAGAGCATCCAGACCAACATCTGTTTGCAACATGACAACCGACTTAATCAGAGACATTTTGGTGTGTCAATAATAAGATGAATCGAGGCTCACTGTCACTCTGTCATGTTTCACCAGGACACTTGACATTAACAGAGACATTGTCAGTGTTATCATCAACACCTGTGTTTTCCTTCTATGACAAGTCAACATGTGTGCTGACAAAAGGGATACTTTCACAGAGGTCCACTAACATGTCCAGTGTTTTCTTAATTTCCAACATCCTGAAGGATCACAGCTCCCCTGTACAAATAGCACATAAAGCTCATGCAAATATGATCAGGTTTGTGTTTGTAAACCTGCTGCCTCCAAGTTTTCATCAAGAACAGAGCACACAGCTGTTAGAGCAGTTCATTATTTGTCCTCACACCCAGAAACAAAATGGTCTCCTACTACACTAACACTGTGCTGTGTCCAGGTTTTCACAGTGTCAGTCTGATTGAGATTGTTTGATTCAACATAACTTTATTTAGAAATATGAAGACGATTTCAAGTACAGTAACTAAGTTAAATCATCATTAAACATTAGCAAAATCTCTGAAGCTGAAGGAAAGCTTTTCTACGAGTTTCACTTGACAATATCTGTTCAATTGTCGCATCAACTGAATACTTTTCACATCCTGACGACTCACAAAGACTCACAAAGACCAACGAAAGTGACACAACCTACTTCCGAAATGTGAGATTTGAGCTCTTGTAAGTCTGCTGTGTTTTCTGTGTGTTTTATTATCACTAAAAGGGTTACATTGCTAACAGACTCTGGAATTAACACGCCAACACACAGTGTGAAGCTTATAATATAGAAATATTTGTCATTTACTCACCTAGACTAATGATAAATGTCATCTTATTAAATTCAATTCAATTTAACAAAACAATGGCTTGAGAAACTCCTCTGAAAGGACTGACGGGTTTTTTTTAAATGAATAATCTAGTCTCGCAAGTTTACCTAAATGTTGTTGCAGGATCAATCTAAAAAAATATTTCTTATACATTTTAGCACATTTTTAAAGCGAAATATCAAAGTTTAGGTCCATTTTCCATAAATTATTAAGAAGAAATAGAAGTCTGTCAACAAGTTATTGAAAAATAATTCAAAAGAAGATATCTCTCATAACGAATCAATATTAAATCTCAACCGGCTGAATCACATAGCCTATGAGAAGAAATAGCTAAGAGGAACTGCTATTATGTGTACTGTGAAAGAGGTCTATTGTGCTTTTCTCTACATGTAAAACCTCATTCTGACATAAGAGTGTATTATTGCAGGGTGATGTTGCCTACAAGTGTCCGTGCTGCAGGGACCAGAACCCAGAGTGTCAGCAAACTGCTGCTCCTGCCAGCCCTCCCAGGTAGAGGAAGCGGACCTCCTTTCGGACCTCCTTTCAGAACTTCTTGTGATGTGGAGAATTTGGTTTCCGCTCCTCAGCCCTCCACCTCAGATGCAGACATTCTTACATTTGCGGAGTTACTGGATTTGCTTCCAAGGCCTCAGGCCACCATCCCACCTGCCAGTGGTCTCCAATGTGGCGCCCAGACCATCCCATGTATGATGTAATAAAATGTTAGTTTCACTCCTCAGAGGGTTAGGCTTAGAATGGTTGTGTTCATCTGTACAATTTAGGCCCTGGATGTTGTATTGTCTGAAGATCAGGCCGCCTCAATCGACTCAGCCACCAGCCAAACCACCTCACAGAACCCGCTCTTCGCCACGCGCTTACCTGAGCCACCAGCAGAGCCAACCGGCAGAGCCACCTCATGGCTAAGTCAGCCGCCCAGCTACACGCCAGCCTCTGCTCCTACTACTTCCTTTGTTGCAACATAAAGTCCTTTAAACCTTCCCCAGCCTTGGTTTTCGCTTTTGGGTCCAACAATTACCTACACGAACCTTAAGTTATAAAAACACAGTGAACTATTAACCAATAAACGATTTATAGCAACAGAGGCCAGGTGTAGAGGCGCTACTATGGTGCTGCTTTATGTTTTATCTACGATAGAGGGCACTAGATCACATTTTCTTGCGCACCGGGCCACCGTACAGAGCACTAGATGTTAAGTTTTTACAGTTAGCAGACACTCATACTGTTGATGACTTGAAGACTTAATTTAGTTTCAGCTCTCCCTCTTTGCAGCAGAATCATTTGAAATGTAAAGTTATAATATTTTTACTCCATAGAAGTGGACAGCTCGTCTGAACTGAACAAAAAAGTATGTGTAGTATCTTCTTTTAAGTAAATCATCATATATGACAATAAACAATCTGAACAAGATGGTTATTTTGAAAAAAATTAAAATAAAAGTACAACACAAAGAGAGAAGTTTGTAGTTAAAAGCAGTGATGGAATTTAACTAATTACAAATACTCAAGTACTGTACTTAAGTACAATTTTGAGGCATTTGTAGTTTGAGTATTTCCATTTTCAGGACCCATAGTACACAATATTTACATACGTGTAAGTAGATGTATAATTTTGATACTTTAGAACATTTAATATCAGATATTTTCAGACTTTAAGTTCTCAAGTTCTATTTGTATATTTGACTTTCACTTTTGCCAAAGTAATATTTTAACAGGATATCTTTACTTTACTCAACTATGACTTTTTGATACTTTTTACAACACTGCTAAAAAGATCAGCCTCAGAGGGTACTCATTATTTATCCAACTTTTACTGCTATAGCCTGATAAAAGCTTTTGTTGAACCCACAGAAAGGATTGTGGAATTTGTTTTACAATCACTTAAAGAAATCTTTAGACATGATTCTTTTCAGCCACATGGACAGAAGGAAAGATAACTATGGTCGATAAGATAACTCACACAAGGGACAAGGAAGTCCAAATGCATTTGATAGTTTATCAATTTATTGCTGTTAGGCATTTGATAAAAAAAAGCCTTCAAATATTGGCATCATATGACATGTTATTAGTTTGATAATACAGTGTAAGGGTATCATACTCAATCTAAAAATATGCAGGATTTATCTCCATCAAAACATTCAAAAGTTAATTTGCTAATAGAAACCCCCTCTGCTTTGCTAAGCATAGCAAACAGAGCACAGTGAACACTAGCAATCAATGAAGTGTAAAAACAGTGAGAAATTACACATCAACCAAGCTTTAGAGATGATTGTACAACATGTATATTTATATTTATAGTGACACTAGCAAATGTGAACCACAGTTTGGAAATAAATCAAAACTTCCCAAAAGACCCATATTTTTGTGTGCAAAACGAGCATAAGATGAAATTGTGTTTTCCAAAAAACCTGTACAGTAACAGCACATGAACCTCCTGCACAGATAAAATTAAACTGAAATGGCTTGTGACAAGAGGAATGTTTGATGATATATCCATTAAATAGAAAAACAGACCAAGAAAAGTATGTGAAAGTATTTGTAGAAAAAAAAAAAAATCAGATTCACTGAGATGAATATATAATATGATTATTTGGCCATATATAAATGCATTACATGGAAAGTAACAGTAACACCATGGCCAGCTCCCTCATTTGTCACCTTGTACAAACCTTAAACACTGCACTCTCCTACCGTTACCAGCCACTCCTCAGTCTGACTGTTTCCACTGAGGTTATCACAACATGTCACAGTAGCTGTGATTAAGAGGACAACATTTCTTCAATCTGATTGAAATAATTCCTTTCAGAGATATTAGAGATCCATGCACCACAGCAAAGTCTGTGTCTCAAGGCTCCACACACACTTTGTGAGATTGCCAACTGTATGAAAATAACCACAAAACATGATAATGATCAATGTGGTACATTGTGCATTTGTTGAAATTATTGAGTAGCTGCAACAATGGTGAAGTGCAGCATCCTACAATGCATCTCTTAACAATTAAGGGAATTATGTGAGGTTCATTAATATAGTGATACAGAACTGGGTTATATGGAGAATTGCAACAAACGGCTCAATAAAATAGATAAAAGGAAGTCAACTCTCTAAGGGATTAAGGACCTTTTTGATAAATGCAGAGCGTTAGCGTTATCTGAGTACATATTCATTCAATATTGACTTGAATGGCATTCCATAGAAATAGGGCTGAGTTACTTATTTTAATTAAAGAGATTACAGCTAGAGGTTGCAAAGCAGGGACTCCAGGGAGACCTGTGAAATATAGAAAAGCCAACATTTATTATTTTGTGAAGTATTTTATAGTCTGTGTTTGTAATAGTCAGATGTCCGAATGATCTAAATCAGAGTTGTCACTTTTGTTAACATAAAACACCATAAAAACACGTCCCACACCTAAAACATCTACTCAGATGCACTTTCTTATTAAGGATGGTTACTTTGTTGCACTTACATACTGCTCTAGATGTTTGAAGTTGAGCTCATTTTAATTAGGCTACTTTTGATAGTGTATGATCTCCACAACAATGCATCACATTCTATGAATAAACTGACCTGCCTGCAGGAGAAATTCCAACTCAATCTGAATTCCTGAAGCCCTGTGTTAATATGAAATTGTCCATATCATCACCTCTATCCTAACTTTTAACTGCCGCAACAATCAAAGAACTAGGCTACAGTTAATCAACAAACAATGCTGTGGATCACCTGTGTGTTAGATGTTCAAGTAAAGTTAATGAGCAGAACTTTCCACAGTAGATAAAAGATCAACTCAGCAACAGATCCACGAGGAGAAATGGATAAAATGTTCCAGTCTCTCAACCACATGAGGACAGTTCACCATATGTGAGACAGGGGAGTGATTCAGGTTGTTCTCCCCACACAGCAACACATAACGAAAAGTTCAGTTCATCTCTACAATCTGTTAAAGTTTGTTTTAAACTGTATTATTAATTTCAAATAAAGATAATGAAAATGAACAATGGTCTCTTTCAGCTGCTAAGATGTGGGAATGACCACTGAAGCACCGCCCAGTGAAGCTCGCGCCATGTCTTCTCTACTACGTCCGCAGATAAGATTTATATTGCGCATGCCTGTCTCTTTGCAACAGACTTGAAGCGGTAAACTCCAAGTTACAAGATGAGTGGAAGAGGCAAGGGAGGTAAAGGACTCGGTAAAGGAGGCGCTAAGCGTCATCGTAAAGTCCTCCGAGATAACATCCAGGGAATCACCAAGCCCGCTATCCGCCGTCTGGCTCGCCGCGGTGGAGTCAAGCGTATCTCCGGTCTGATCTACGAGGAGACCCGCGGTGTGCTCAAGGTTTTCCTGGAGAACGTGATCCGCGATGCCGTCACCTACACCGAGCACGCCAAGAGAAAGACTGTGACCGCCATGGATGTGGTGTATGCGCTGAAGAGGCAGGGACGCACCCTGTACGGCTTCGGAGGTTAAACCGATAATTCATCAGATCTACAACAACAAAGGTCCTTTTAAGGGCCGCCCACACATCCAAAAGAGAGCGTTTGTTTTCTCCTGTTAACGTATTTTATTTATCTGTAGAAAAACATATCATTGACATTACCCAACGATCCCTACCTCTTCCCAGATCTGTAATGCCCATATAGCTACCAAATAGTCAGGTCAGTCAGTTGGAGAAACTTTGGTACAACTGTTGAATTGAGTGTGGCTGAACCGTCACAACCCATTCGGTTTACTACCCTGTATGAGCTCCAATTTTTATTTTATACAAATTGTTGCAATAATGGTCACTGGTGATTAAAATGGCATGAATTACGAGATTAAATTTGTCTCCAACCAATAGCATCATTTAATCTCCTGATCGGTAACTACTCCACTTCTGTCATCGACGTACTATTGTGAGAATAATTATACATTTCATAATTGCATTTAAAAATCAGTTCGAGGAATACCAGAAATGACACGGGTGAGTTTAGGTAATCAAATAATTTAATTGTTCGAATGTTAAAGTTAAACAGATGCAGACAATGTAACTCTTAAATATAACACGTTAAATGACAGTTGATTTCTTCATGATTAACATTTTTAATAACAGTTGACACAACAAATCCATGTGGAACGAAGCTTTTCAGAGGAAGTGGTGGCTCTTAGAAGAGCCTTTGGGTTGTTGATGTCAGGTTGAGTTTACTTGGAGCTGGTGTACTTGGTCACGGCCTTTGTTCCCTCAGACACAGCGTGCTTGGCCAGCTCACCGGGCAGCAGCAGGCGGACGGCGGTCTGGATCTCCCTAGAGGTGATGGTGGAGCGCTTGTTGTAGTGAGCCAGACGGGAGGCCTCACCGGCGATGCGCTCGAAGATGTCGCTCACAAAGGAGTTCATGATGCCCATGGCCTTGGAGGAGATGCCGGTGTCGGGGTGGACCTGCTTCAGCACCTTGTACACGTAGATGGCGTAGCTCTCCTTCCTGGTCTTTCGCCTCTTCTTGCCTCCCTTTCCAGCGGTCTTTGTCACCGCTTTCTTGGAGCCCTTCTTGGGCGCAGACTTTGCTGGTTCAGGCATTCTTGTTTCTTCGCTTAGTTCAGCGACGAATGTGTTTGACTACTGAGAGCAACTCTTTTGTATAGACTCCATGCAAATAGTACTGTGTGATTTCCCTCCTGTGATTGGTTGAGCTGCTCACTGTGGCCTCGCTGTGAGAGCTGACATGCAGAAGGACGTGGTGAAACTATCTGTGACCAACACAAAGGAAACACCTTGGGAAAGACTCTTACTAAAAGTGTTCGGTGTGACCACAGACCACACAGCCTGAGTCTTCTACATTTAATAAGTCTTTGTTACAAAATCATAAACTGTTCTCAGTGAAGACGCTACATTTTAATGCTAGATGTTACAATGTGATGTTAGGTGTTGCAGCTTTTTTCAGGATGAAAGAGTTAGAAATAGTGAAAGCAGGCTTCATTTACAGTGCATGATAAATGAGTAAATAACTGATGATAAATATAAAAATTTAAGTTTTTGTTTTTTTTAACATTGTCTCTACACAGATCGCCAAACATAGGTATAGATGAGATTAAAGATGAGGGAATACAGGCCATCCATCAGTTAAAAGCCCTGGTCCAGACTGTCTGCCACTGAGTTTTATTAGTAGCTAAGTCTTAAACCTCCTCACGTTGATGTATAATGAAGGTCTGCACACGTTGTGATATGTTTATCGTATAGAAGTGGTGATGACACTAATATAATTAATTACAGACATCTGACCATTGGGACTACAGACTGAAATAATGATGAACTGATTGAATGATATATTGGATGAAATTACACATTGATAGCCACCCTTGTTTAAAGGGGCACTATGTCGTTTTAGAAAACAATTTTGAACTCAGAATTTTTTTTTTATATTTACACCATTAATGAGGGTTTTTTTCATCAACTGAATAAACAGGCTCTTCTCAGAGAAAATAAGGTTCCCAGAATACTGTCTGTTTGGTGGACCACCTTTCTGGCTACAAACAAAGTAAAATAGTGTAGAATTGTCTTGTCCTTTAAAGTTAGTTTGTGTATTCAGTGACAAAAACAAAGTTAGTTTATTTAGTTTTGGATAGATTCTCTATTCTTCTTGGAGCATTCGTAATTTTTTAGATTTTTTTTCTTTCAGTGTCCACCTTATCAGTCATATCTTAAACAGAAAGTCAAAAAGTGAAAAAGTTTAATTTTCAAAACGAGGACAATAAGTTTGATAACAGATGATGGAGCTGTCCATGGTGCTTGTGCATGCTGACAGGTGGCATTCCTGCTACGGCAGATATAGTATATTTATTTTCATTTAATTTTTTGAAAGATTTATATTTTGTTACATAGCATGTGTAACAAAAGCAAAATGTGTTTCAGGAAATAATGTAAACTATTCCTTTTCACATTCCATCATGTCAATTAAAAAACATTTGTAGCCTGATTTTTGTCATTTATTGTATTATTAAACACTGCTAATGCAAAACACTTTTTAACCCCAGGTAGTGTGTGGTATGCGATACGTTTTGTACACTGATCTACTGATACAACAGGTCCAACGGTTGGTTCTGACTCTTTTAAAATCCTCATAATCATCTCAATCAGTGATTCGTTTTGATTAAACTGTTTTTATAATGCTCTCAGAAGAAAACGTCAATAAGTTTATCTGAACTGCCAAATCACTGTGAGACCTTGAAGGAAGTCCAAATCCTTAATTTCAGTCTCAGCAGAATACAAGTGTGAAAATTAAGTCTTTCAATATCCAGCAATGATACAGGCTATAGGTCTACATTACCAAAGCAGTGTCGCTGTTACAATTTAAAGATACTTCAGCTCCTATGATGTCATTAATTGTTCACAGTAGATCTATTGAGAGTTTATTTATATTAAAACGAGTCCTCAGCAGGAGAAATGTTGACAGCCACAGTGAGCTGCTCTGTCTAACACCACAACCCTCGGCCATCTTCAGTGTGTTTGCTGCTGCCAGAATAACTTGAATTTATTACAAAATGATCACCGACAGATGGTTGTTTTTACTTTGAGTCCCTGAACAAACACGTTGACCAGCTGGAAAACTGCTTTTGACGGAGCTCTGATGCATTTTAAAACATTTTAGGAGGGAAATGAGTGGGAAAAGTCGCTGAGCAGTGCTGGTCACGACGGTGAAAGTGTGAGGTTTGGAGGCTCCTCCAACAAAATGCAGAGAGCATCAGAGCTCTACATGACTTCAATATGAAGAGACACAAGTCCGCTATCGGCTCCTTCACTGTCAGCCTCCAACACTTCTCCCACATTTAGTCTGGAGTCTTTTATCGATGAAGAGAAAGCACAAGTGGCCCGGCATTCAGACTGCCCAGAGGAGACACGGCCTGGGTTGAGTCTCAACGGTTCTCATGGTGTGTTTAAGGACAGCCTCCTGCTCTGCATTCTCCATTCGTCCAGTCAGACTCTCGTGTTGTCGTGAGTAGGATCAGAACTTTGACACAAAATGGCAGAAGTAGCTCCAGCTCCCGCCGCCGCCCCGGCTAAAGCCGCCAAGAAGAAGGTTACCAAGCCGAAGACGGCTGGCCCCAGCGTCAGAGACCTCATCGTGAAGGCTGTGTCCGCATCCAAGGAGAGAAGCGGCGTGTCTCTCGCCGCTCTCAAGAAGGCTCTTTCCGCCGGAGGCTACGATGTGGACAAGAACAAGGCCCGCGTCAAGACCGCCGTCAAGGCTCTGGTGCTCAAGGGGACTCTGGTCCAGACCAAGGGGACCGGAGCATCCGGCTCCTTCAAGATGAGCAAGAAGGTGGCTGAGCCCAAAGCCAAGAAGCCGGTTAAGAAGGCTCCTGCTAAAGCCAAGAAGCCCGCAGCCAAGAAACCCGCAGCGGCTAAGAAGCCCAAAGCTGCGGCCAAGAAGCCAGCAGCCGCCAAGAAGTCCCCGAAGAAGGCCAAGAAACCTGTGGCGGCCAAGAAACCAGCCAAGAGCCCCAAGAAGGCCACCAAGAGCCCCAAGAAAGTGGTTAAGAAGGCCCCTGCAACCAAGAAGGCTCCCGCAAAGAAGGTTGCCAAGCCCAAAGCCAAGAAGGCAGCACCCAAGAAGAAGTGAGCTGTCACTACAACATCACACGTCCCGGTTAAAGGCTCTTTTAAGAGCCACCCACACCATCCTTAAAGAGCTCAGTCCTGTTCCTGTAGCCTACTGTTTGTCATATCCATGAATATAACATTTATTTAGTAATGCAGAGAACCAAAACAAACATACGAGCAAAACAAAGCTTCCCTCATCTCAGGTACGATAACGATCACAGTCCACCATCAGTGTAGGCTAATATCTGACAGAGTGTAGCCTACATACATATAGCCTATACCGCCATCCGCTCCGCTGCACCTTAGCACTCAGGGAATCACATACATTTAAGCCTGTAAACTATAGCCTACTGCTTTTACACCCTCATTTTTTTATACACACTTATATATAATATGTAAATATTTATAGGAACATTTTTAATGTCATTGTATTATTGCATGTTTTTCCTTTATACATAGGCTACTTATCGCTTTTGTGCAAAATATTTGCTCTACACTTTATTTCTATTGCATTGTGTTATAAGCCTTTGTTGTTTTCAGATATCCACCCTATTCATGGTGTTTCTTTAGCCTTTCCCTCTCATACATTATATTGTCTCATATCTTCATAGTTTATTTTTACTGCTATTGTTTTTATCTATTCCTTCATACACTAAACTTACTTATTACCATTTGTGTAGTAAAGCATCTCTCAGCTGAAGAATTTCAAATGTGTACTTGAGTGACCGCAGTGACATGTTGACACTTAAATGTTGAATACAGAACAATGAATCCAACAATCAGTGCTGAATAATGGCCCTGATCATGTCAATCAGTTTTTATTATTTTTAATATTCTTTATTAGAAAATGACAAAAAAGTGTTATATCCTACTACAATAATAAGATGTAATAAGCCAAATTAGACAAAACCTAGAAATAATATGGTCTTTATTAGATATTAAACATATAAACATATATTAGGCATTGATTTATTATCCAGTTGTTTTTAGTTCTTTTTAAATTGGTTTAAGATAAGTATTTCAACGGTTAACATTCCTTTATCCTTTTCCTCCCTGCAAAATATACTGAAATAAACCTGAAAAACAATTTGAAATTGAAAAACATATGACAATCTGTTACTTCATGTGTTACCTATATATTACATTACAATGTTACTGTCTGTGTACAGAAATACATGACTTATTACACTACTTTTTTGTTACTTTCAACAGAATGCTTAAATAACCAAGATAGAATAACTAAGTAGCCTAGACAGGGTCAGTGCATTGCTACCATCCTGTGGTGACTCACTGAGCTCAGTTCATCTGGATCCCCTGCATTGATGGATGGGCAGGCTCAATTTGAGTTTAAAGTCTTTTAAAGGATATTTGGGTTGTTGACAAATAAGAAGCAAAAAATCATTCTTTTGTAAAACACATTTTTTGAAGAAAAAATGTATAAATATATATATATATATATATATATATTCAAGTAGTTTGAAATCTGAAATTTGAGAATATATAAGTGATCACTAACTTTTTCAATTATTTCACAGTTTTTTTAACATCTTCTCTGACCATAAATATGTCCTATGGTGTGACGTAAAAAAAATTAAGGAAAACAACCTTAAATACTACACAAATAGCATGAGACAGATTCATCTTAATTGTGAGATACTTATTTTCATATAGTGTTATTTATTTGATGAGAAATTATGAATAACATTATTTTTTCCCCATGACTTGTTGAACATTTTCAATAAATGCAATAAATGCGAGTCTAACTTTGATGTCAAGGTTGAAATGATAATAATTCAAGGTGAATGATGATTATATATCCCCTAATGCAATACTCAACCTTTTTTAAAGCTATTTTTGACATACAAAGACATTTTTGGTTCTTTTATGTGTGTTACACCATACGACATTATGTCACACTAAAGGACAAAACAGAAAATATTTTAATTAATGTAGCTATTGCATTTAAAAACACTGAAAATGGTCAAGGGAATAACAATTGTTTTAAAAAAAAATCTTATTTAATTGTTTAAAATACACCGAAGGACAAATATGTCAGGACAAGAGACCTTGTCCTGACATATTTGTCCTTCGGTGTGACAGCTAAAGGTGTCACACCGAAGAACATTTCTGTCACACTAAAGGACATTTCAGCCTTTTGTGTGAGTTAATTACCATGATATTCCTAGCTAACCTGTCTTTAGCAGTTAGCAGTTAGCATTTGTATAATTTTCCATAATTATGTAGTTTAACCAACAGTTTTTAATTGAAAAATAACTGAACTGAACTGAACTGAACTCAGTTGATCTGGACCTCATGCATTGATGGATGGATACACAGGCTCAATTAGAGTTTAAAGTCTTTTAAAGGATATTTACGTAGAAATCATCTTTAAACAGTCTGACTACAACGTTGTTGATGTTTTAACAGAACATCC
Source organism: Pagrus pagrus (assembly GCF_965226575.1). Taxonomy (NCBI): domain Eukaryota; kingdom Metazoa; phylum Chordata; class Actinopteri; order Spariformes; family Sparidae; genus Pagrus; species Pagrus pagrus. Next base: position 20,933,475 of record NC_140186.1, on the reverse strand, counting down.
CATCTTACTGCGTTCACCCCATAGTGAAATTAAAGCTTGACAAAATGTTTTTATTCTTTTTCTTACTTTCAATACACCACGTTTCATTCCTTTAGGTTTTATACCTAAAACATACAATTATTCACTTGTCATTTTCTGCATTTGCTGTCTCAATAATTACTAATTTCTTTTTTTAATGCATGAACATGCATAAAACTTTTTTTTTCACAACAATGAAACATTATGATGAAGCATGCAGTACTATAGATGTAAAGATATCTACTTCTACTTTACTTAACAATACAATTCCTCATGATACAGCATGAACTACTACAGCACAAGCATACCATCAATCCTTACTGCAGGTGATTGTTGAAGTGTGTGTAGGTGAACAGTCATCAGCTATTATAAGGCCCGTCAGTCAATCTCAAGTTTATAACTAGTATCCTAAGACACTTTAATTATAATTCACATGTTTATTGTTGACAGTGTATCAGAACAAATAATTACTGATAAGTGAGGCCATTTGACAGTCTGAAGATTGTCTCAAGAAATCAACAGCCAGGTCATTAAGACTGTTTAAGCTGAGTAATTGTTGGAAGAGAGGAAAGAGAAAAAAAATATAATATATATATATGTAGGAGACACACTAGTAGGCCTAATAATTGTAATTTTTTAATCACTGGCGATTAATAAAACACTCGTTAATGGGGCACCACCTCCGATGTTTTGTCTATTTGAATAATCCGGAGGTAATTAATCAAATCCGACTAAACAAGGTTAACTTGTAGCCTATCAATTCTAATCAATTTTAGATCAATTTATTCAATCTCATAAATGAAGTAGTGAATTCTACACAGTTTCCATCGGTTCTCCACATTAAAAACAAACCTGCACAGACAATGACATACGGTTAAATATGTTTATTGACTAAATAATTCAGATTAAATAAATGAAATGGCAATTTAAATGAATAACAACAGGTAACAGGACATGTGAATAACTAAGTCATGGGTTATTAGTGGAATATGGGCTGATGGTGAGATCACGAGTTAGGTTGAAACATTTAAATATTACGAGAGTAATTTTAATACTAACAAATCCTAACTGAATTTCTCTTAAACTAAAAGATCAGAACCCTAAGACACCAACTCATCATGTGTGAATCCAGCTGTTATGGGTGATGGAGAGCCTACTTTCTTAGCAGAGTGGCGGAGTCAGCGGCGGAGGGTTTCTCTCCGGTGGTTTGCGACTCTAGCCGGAAGTCCCGGTCCAATGGCCGAGTGTCAGCTCGTCCGATATCAGCTGGTTGGGGACCACGGTCCGATGTCTTAGGAAGAGTGTGGCTGGTCCAGTACCGAGCCGGTGACGATTCTGGCTCACTGCCCAGCGGGGAGTTGCCACTTGAGAGCGTGGTGGGTCAGAGTCGTTCTGGCTTGTCAAAGTCTGTCTTTCGTTGGAAACCACTTGCACGGTTTCAGACACAGCAAGTTGCTGTAGTGTCGTGATGATGATTTTAATAAAGATGTTCTTCTTCGTTGCTTCGAGTGGTGGTTCTCAGGCTCTGACTTTGTAAACTAAATTTAACTTCTTGGATAAAATAACGGAGGATGATACGTTGATCAGGCGGATCTTCCGTTGTTACTTAATACAAGATAATCTAAATTAAGTTCACTTCCTCTAAATCAGGTTACGATACTTAACTGTATAATAAAATTAAAACAGAACTTCGTTCTGGTACAAACTTAATAAAAAGAAGCTAATCAATAGGCTACTGCGAAAAATATAAAAATGAGGAAAAATCAACACGTGAGCGCTTCTGCTGATATCGCTGTCTTGCGTGTTTCAAAGTAAAAGTAAAGAAAAATTCAAGACGAGAGTTTCAAAAATAAGAGTGAGACTAAAAATAACTAACACAAAACAAAAGCTTAAAACAAAAACTGTAAAACACTGAAAACAACTGAAACAACTAAACAACTTGAAACTGAGGAGAGAAGTGATGTCTCTGTTTTGTTGTCTCCAAAAGGCGGGCGGGCCTGGGGGCAGGACTGCCAGCTTTTTGTCTCCAAGTAGATAGTGGTGAGTGTGAAGATTCACAGGAACTCACTAAAACTAAACGATAGTTTTAAACGTTTCAAAACCGTGCTTCACCTTTCACAGAATCTCACCATGGCTCAATAGATGGACTTTGTCTATCGTGAAAAAGGATTATGTCATGATTAAAAATCACTGAACAATTAAAGGAAATTAAAACTGGATCAAAATAAAAACACACTTGAATATACCGTAGAACTGGTAGAATGTATCACTTATACTTATTCCTCCTAGTTCTAGCTTAATACTTGTTAAAACAAAACATATCAGAAACATTTACTGGTTATCAAGGAACTTATTACACAAAAGATCTCCTGAAGGTCTGTCCCAATCGTACCAAGGCTTATCATCAGGAGGTGCTGTGGTTTCACCGAACACAGGACACATTAAACATTAAATCTTGATTTCAGTCAAATTTCATCACAGAGACACGGGGAAAAGTTCAGTGTTATCAACTTCTTTAGCTGTTTCTTAATCTGTTAAACTTAAGAGCATAAGTTCCTGGTTTAATGAGGGCTGGGAAAACAGAGGAGAGGCCCACAGTGCTTTTACTCTGGAGGGTGTACTTGATAATCCTTGTCACAAGGAGACAAGAAGACACAGAACATCAGAGTCGTTACCTAATTTACAATTGCAAAGAAATAAGTTATAACACATGATTATGACAGTTCTTCTGTTCCTCTTCATCTCTGAAGGAGATTCATTTCATGATGAACTCGACCGACCTGAGAGACAAAGGAGTGTTCATCTTGAGTGGGGGAAAAGGGCAAAAGGGGTTATTCAAGCTGTAAATAAAGAAGAGGGGTTTTTCCTGTGATGCGTCAATCTGACGGTTTCATTGGAAGCAAAACAAGTCAGGTGAAGAGGTGAGAGACTTCATGGCGTCGCTTTCCTGAAAACAGTCAGCTTGCAGATGAGGAGTAATTAATGCAAGAGCAGAACCTCAATGGAATGTAGAGGCGATGGACATGTGTTACACATATATATATATATATAAATAAGCCTATTATTATGCTACCTGTAGTCATTCATATGTTGTATTCAATCAAGTTGCAACGATCATATCTAATTACAGATCAGTGAAGGAAGCAGCTCTGTAGAAGAAGTGAGGGGGCTCTGAAAAGAGCCGTTGTGGTTTGTGGAGCAGCAGACAAGTTAAGCGCGCTCTCCGCGGATGCGGCGGGCCAGCTGGATGTCCTTGGGCATGATGGTGACCCTCTTGGCGTGGATGGCGCACAGGTTGGTGTCCTCGAACAGTCCGACCAGGTAAGCCTCGCTGGACTCCTGCAGAGCCATGACAGCTGAGCTCTGGAAGCGCAAGTCGGTCTTGAAGTCCTGAGCGATTTCTCTGACCAGGCGCTGGAAGGGCAGCTTGCGGATGAGCAGCTCGGTGGATTTCTGGTAGCGACGGATCTCTCTCAGAGCCACGGTACCGGGCCTGTAACGGTGAGGCTTCTTCACACCGCCGGTGGCCGGGGCGCTCTTACGGGCAGCCTTGGTGGCCAGCTGCTTCCTGGGAGCTTTGCCTCCGGTGGACTTACGAGCGGTCTGCTTGGTTCTTGCCATTGCTTCTTCTTCCTCTGAACAAACAGGAGAAACGTGTAGTGAAGAGAGGAGACCGGCTGCTCTTAAACTGTGGGACCGGTTGTGAAACGGTGACGCTGCTTCAGACCTCCGGCTCCTGATTGGTTAGCGGCTCCTCTCGGAGCTCTGCGCCGCCTGGAGGAGTCGAGCCCCGCCTGAATCTCCGCTGCTTATTGTTCAAAAAGACCGCCTTAATTCAGCCAGGGGCCCCTCTGCTGAAAGCCTCTTCTCTGGTTGGTCTGTTGGAGACCCGCACACGCTCCGCGGACATAAAAAGGAGGGTTGTGAGTGTCAGCAGCAAATTTTCTCTGAGTCGAGACTCTAGAAAGACCTGAATCATGAGCGGAAGAGGCAAAACCGGCGGCAAAGCCAGAGCAAAGGCAAAGACCCGCTCCTCCCGTGCCGGGCTCCAGTTCCCAGTCGGCCGTGTCCACAGGCTGCTGCGTAAAGGTAACTATGCACAGCGTGTGGGTGCCGGCGCCCCCGTCTACCTGGCGGCCGTGCTGGAGTACCTGACCGCTGAGATCCTGGAGTTGGCTGGAAACGCTGCCCGCGACAATAAGAAGACTCGTATCATCCCCCGTCATCTGCAGCTGGCTGTCCGCAACGACGAGGAGCTCAACAAGCTCCTGGGTGGAGTGACCATCGCTCAGGGCGGCGTGCTGCCCAACATCCAGGCTGTCCTGCTGCCCAAGAAGACCGAGAAGGCCGCCAAGAAGTAAATGATCCTGCTTGAGACCAACAACACAAAGGCTCTTTTAAGAGCCACACACTCACTTCTGATAAAGAGCAGTGTTATGTCTACGTGATGATCCAGTAGTTCATAGTGGTCCGACTCGATCACTGTCGCACAGAAAATGCTTATCTTTTCAACAAAAATTGCAGTAGTTACGATATCATTATAATGCATTATTACAGCTAAAATGTACAACTTACACGCTACTATACCTAATTATACTCTAATTACACACCAAATGGGACCTCCTCATACACTATTACATGCAATTTCACAAAAATATGCAATAACAAATCAAATACCAAGACCGTATCACATCCAAAATACTAGCCTACTTACTCCTTAGATGCAATTGTACCCTTTCTACAAAATAATCCTGTAGACACCACACTTAATTATACCAACGATGGCTTTAATTTGACAGCAATTTGGAACTTCTTCATCCATGTGTCGTCTAAAAATCAAATTACACTAAATATCTCAGCTGTAAGCGGAGGCGACTGTTACTTACCACATGCGGTTCAGGCCTCAGATGTCGAAGACTGCCTGTCAATTTCCCTGAGGACGTCACAGTGATGAACACAGAAGTTAGACTGCTGTTCCTGTTATCATCACGTCTTAACGCTGCAACTAGTGTGTGGATTCTATTTGGAAGTGAGTGAGAGGCAACAGATTTTGATACTATTTTTCATCATCTCACCTAACTGCATTCTCCTGATCTTCAAGCAACACACACACACACACACACACACACACACACACACACACACACACACACACACACACACACACACACACACACACACACACACACACACACACACACACTTCAGGTAGTCCTCAGTGATGAATGGATGAGTGAGGATTTCACTGAGAGTAATATTCTCATTCGGATCAATTTTCAGCATGCTGGTCGGCCTCAGCTTCATTGTTTTCCTCCTCACACATCTAGTTGAGGAAAGAATGGTCAAATAAATCCATGATCAGTCAAGTCATCCTCATGATCATGAAAAGACAATCGATCATAGTGACTGTAAATAATTGTGAAGAAGGCTTCTCTAGTTTAGCTGAAGCTTTATTGAACATCCGTCAACACGTAGGTATAAACAGAACTGGCCTCCTCGCGGGCACCCGTCACATTACCGTAAAACACCTAGTATATGCGCAAGCACATTTCTACTAAATTATACTGCCGTATATGACAGTGACGATGAAAGTTACTTCACACTTAGTCTTTCAGATCATCCAGACAATGTCGAGTCTCTCAAAGTTTTGAGCACAACATTCCACAGGTGTCTAAAAGAAGGTCCAAAATGTTTGTATACTCTAAGTCAATCCGAATGATTAACTGTTAAATGTTGGGAAATGTTAACATGTTATCCGAACAAGAAAATATTCTGATAAAAGATTAAATAACTGCATTGTGGTACCTTGAGCTGCCAGCTGTTGGACACACTTGTTGAAGCAATAGTTTGTCTTTAGACCATCATTAAGAAGATGGACTGCTGGCTAACCCAGGGATTCAACAATGCACTGCATCTGGGGATTAAACACAGCGTTACATCAAAATATGCAAGAGGAAGGAAAGTATTTTTCCCAGGAGGGCAGAGTAATGACCCGCCTGTATCTGAATTTGGTTGGTTAGCATTAGCATGCTGTGTCTTTTTGACAACATGCTAATGCTAAGACCTCCCATCATAGCTAGAGTACAAAGTTGTTTGAACCACTAAACATACAATTACTTCTCTCTGCCATACTCAAAGTAAATTCAGAGCATTTTCATCTATTTGAAAAGACCAAGACGGTTTTTCATTCCCTATATTCTTAAAATGTATTTCTGATTAGCTTTAGAATTCTCATCATACATGTGGGATGTACATGGAGCACTAATTTCATTTCTTTTAAAAGCACAAGTGAAGAAATGCAAGTAGTTGACAAATTGTCTGACTATAGTAGATGACTTACTATTTCATATTCAGAATGTCCTACGAATGGTAGATAGCCACAGACAATCATGTACATCACACAGCCCAGGGCCCACATATCAATGGCCTCAGAAAATGGAAGGGCCAAAATAGTTTCTGGAGGACTAAATGTGGAATAGAAACATTACACAGGATGTTTTGGAAAGTGAGCACATGGAATGAACATGTCACAGGCAGGAAGCACACAGCTGTTTCTTCATAATAAAACTGGTCAACTACTAACTCACTCCAGTACAATAATAACCAAATAATAATTATAATTATAATTATGATAATAACCAAATATGGAATGCTTGCAGAATCTCTCCTTTCCTGGCTTCTGATCTGGAAATGGCTACACCCAAATCTATCAGCTTAATTTTGAAGGGTCGTATTTGGTGATTCACCATCATTATGTTGTCAGACAAGTGCTATGGCCAACTGAAAGTACATGGTCAGTAAGAATTTAACAAAGCCTTAAACTGACAGGGTGTTTGTTGCTTTGCTTTCCATCTAATGGTGCTGTGTTCAAACCTGTTTGGCGATGGTTCTGATGTCACTCAGACATCATGGGTCTAAACTCTATTTGGTTGGGAAAGAATTGCTAAACTTGACAATGTTGTATTTCTCAATATTGTGGTGCTTGATCCTCCTCATCGTGGAAACCTGGAGACACATGGCAAGTTGGACATAGTTTTTTACAGTTAGTTAATGTGTTAACATGTGTGAAGTCAGGGGAAACTGTTGAAGTTGAAAGTCTTGAGAGAGTGCTGAAAGGCAGAGCTTCATATTGTGGTGCCTAAAACTGTGTACATACTGTGTTACAACAGTGTACAATTGTACCTTTATATAGTAATGTTTGTAGATAGCTTTACCTGTTACAGTCATTGTAATTGCACTAAGTAAAAGGAATTGCCTTTTTGCACTAGGCACTTACTGCACCTTTGACTATACAATAACTTTTACAACTGTGAACATCAAAATCAACAAAGTTTCCCACCTTGTCAATGGCTTCTTTGCAGGGGAATTTAGGGATCAAGTTCATGAAAGTTATGGGAGAGGGCACCTTTGGAGAGGTCCGGAAATGTGTGAAATGGGACACCCATCAGATGGTGACTGTATATTTGCTGGGGAGTTGAGATTAAAAGTGATTCATAAAATGTCATTTTTCTCTCAGAATGCTGGAACAAAATGGGTAAAAACAAGATAAAGGAGAAGTTACTTTAATTCCCTTTGAAGGAAGGTAACAATGTTTTAGATATTGTGCTACAGAGAGTGTAAATTTATTTTTGCTACAATCCACTACTCTGTCAACAATTAGATTACACAAAACATGTTTAACTACTGCTTTAGGTTTTTACAATCATGTATTTATTTCCTATTCCACGTTTCAGTGGTCAAAGGATTTTCCGAGGTCTTATCAAAACTTAACTTAACAAACATTTTACACCCTGTACCACCTCAGAAAATAGCCGGCTCTCCAAGTACCACCCTATGACCCATATAAAAATACAGTAGTAGAATTAGGCAACCCTATTCAGCTAAATGTAGTTCAAACAGGAGTCAAAGTTATTCCCAATAGGAATATTATTTATTGTTGACTTGTCAGCCACAATCACACTGTGCAAAGGACTTGCACTAAAACTGGCACTTAATCTATGGCGTGATATTTGTGCCACATTTGTGAAGGAGCAATGGGAGATTTTGAGCACAGACAAATATATCTTGCAAGCACATGAATTATATTTTGAAGAGAAATTATGTATGAGCAAAACATAATTCCATTTGAGCAAACAAAATATATTTGCTCAATACATTTATTTGCTTGTAGCCAGCAAGAGTTTGAGAGCACAGAGGTTATTATTGTGCGTTAAAATAGATAAAAGCAAACGTGCAAATACATTTATTTAAAAAATATTTTTAAAACCAAATTGTAGCGAAAGTTTGATGACATTACATTTGTAACATAAAAAAAAGCTAACCATTCAAGGCAGCAGTGCCCTCTTTTTTTCAGACTCCCTGTGTCGGTGTGTGTGTTTACCCTGGGTGCTCCTGTTTCCTCCGACCGTTTCCTGTAATGCTGTTTCATAATAAAATGTAATCTTGTAAATGACTGAATAACAGGTGGCTTTTATTGTGAAGAAGTTATAATAAAATGAAATGTGTTTGTAACTGAATTAGCAGAGCCAATTTTTTAGCGGTGATTCTTAGACAGCGCTGCAGGGATCGGGGCAAGCGCATCAGAAGTTTAAGACACACCTTCAAGCAGGTAGCCCAGGTGTGGTGGAAATGCCGCACCGGGCTACTGAGCTGAGTCAAACTGAGTAGAGCCAGGCCGGCAGATGTCATGGAAAAATGGCACAAGGCTGCAAGTTTATCTCTAATAGACATTGCGTTTCTCTTTAGACACTTAACATATATAGTTACCGTATCAGATTTCTGCAATGCAATTTGTAAATTGTGATTTTGTTATGTAGCCTACATGCGACATCTACTATTGCATGCCTGTCCAACCTGGGAGAGGGATCCCTCTCCTAACGTGGCTGAGGTTTCTTCCATCTTTTTTTGTTCCACTGTTAAAAGTTGTTTTTTTCATTTCTGTATTTCCTCAATTCAATATTTTTGTCACTCCTGTGGAGGGTCTAAGGACAGAGGATGTTGCTCACTGTAAAGATTGTAAAGCCCACTGAGTCAATGTGATTGTGTTTTGGGGCTATATAAATAAAATGTATTTGATTTGAAGAGGGCAGTTTCTGTGCTATGTAAGGACCTAAAACCCGATTGGAATTTCTGAAAGACGGCATGATATGGCATTACATTTGTCAAATTAAAGCCTGGGTTTAGCCATCGTTGGTATAATTAAGTGTGGTGTCTACAGGATTATTTTGTAGAAAGGGTACAATTGCATCTAAGGAGTAAGTAGGCTAGTATTTTGGATGTGATGTGGTCTTGCATTTGTTTTGTTATTGCATAATTTTGTGAAATTGCATGTAATAGTGTATGAGGAGGTCCTATTTGGTGTGTAATTATGAGTATAATTAGGTATAGTAGCGTGTAAGTTGTACATTTTAGCTGTAATAATGCATTATAATGATATCGTAACTACTGCAATTTTTGTTGAAAAGATAAGCATTTTCTGTGCGACAGTGATCGAGTTGGACCACTATGAACTACTGGATCATCACGTAGACATAACACTGCTCTTTATCAGAAGTGAGTGTGTGGCTCTTAAAAGAGCCGTTGTGTTGTTGGTCTCAAGCAGGATCATTTACTTCTTGGCGGCCTTCTCGGTCTTCTTGGGCAGCAGGACAGCCTGGATGTTGGGCAGCACGCCGCCCTGAGCGATGGTCACTCCACCCAGGAGCTTGTTGAGCTCCTCGTCGTTGCGGACAGCCAGCTGCAGATGACGGGGGATGATACGAGTCTTCTTGTTGTCGCGGGCAGCGTTTCCAGCCAACTCCAGGATCTCAGCGGTCAGGTACTCCAGCACGGCCGCCAGGTAGACGGGGGCGCCGGCACCCACACGCTGTGCATAGTTACCTTTACGCAGCAGCCTGTGGACACGGCCGACTGGGAACTGGAGCCCGGCACGGGAGGAGCGAGTCTTTGCCTTTGCTCTGGCTTTGCCGCCGGTTTTGCCTCTTCCGCTCATGATTCAGGTCTTTCTAGAGTCTCGACTAGAAGAAAATGTGCTGCTGACACTCACAACCCTCCTTTTTATGTCCGCGGAGCGAGTGCGGGTCTCCAACAGACCAACCAGAGAAGAGGCTTTCAGCAGAGGGGCCCCTGGCTGAATTAAGGCGGTCTTTTTGAACAGATTTCTCGCCAATAAGCAGCGGAGATTCAGGCGGGGGCGACTCCTCCAGGCGGCGCTGAGCTCCGAGAGGAGCCGCTAACCAATCAGGAGCCGGAGGTCTGAAGCAGCGTCACCGTTTCACAGCCGGTCCCACAGTTTAAGAGCAGCCGGTCTCCTCTCTTCACTACACGTTTCTCCAGTTTGTTCAGAGGAAGAAGAAGCAATGGCAAGAACCAAGCAGACCGCTCGTAAGTCCACCGGAGGCAAAGCTCCCAGGAAGCAGCTGGCCACCAAGGCTGCCCGTAAGAGCGCCCCGGCCACCGGCGGTGTGAAGAAGCCTCACCGTTACAGGCCCGGTACCGTGGCTCTGAGAGAGATCCGTCGCTACCAGAAATCCACCGAGCTGCTCATCCGCAAGCTGCCCTTCCAGCGCCTGGTCAGAGAAATCGCTCAGGACTTCAAGACCGACTTGCGCTTCCAGAGCTCCGCTGTCATGGCTCTGCAGGAGTCCAGCGAGGCTTACCTGGTCGGTCTGTTCGAGGACACCAACCTGTGCGCCATCCACGCCAAGAGGGTCACCATCATGCCCAAGGACATCCAGCTGGCCCGCCGCATCCGCGGAGAGCGCGCTTAACTTGTCTGCTGCTCCACAAACCACAACGGCTCTTTTCAGAGCCACCTCACTTCTTCTACAGAGCTGCTTCCTTCACTGTTTCTGTAATAAGATATGGTCGTTGCAATTTGAATTAATAGCCTACAAAGTATGAATGACTAAAATGACAGTTAATTCTTACTTTCCTCTCTACCAACAATTACTCAGCTTAACCAGTCTTAATGACCAGGCTGTTGATTTCTCGAGACAATCTTCAGACTGTCAAATGGCCTCACGTATCAGTAATTATTTGTTCTGATACACTGTCGACAATAAACATGTGAATTATAATTAAAGTGTCTTAGGATACTAGTTATAAACTTGAGATTGACTGACGGGCCTTATAATACTTTGACTGCTCACCTACACACACTTCAACAATCACCTGCAGTAAGGATTCATGGTATGCTTGTGCTGTAGTAGTTCATGCTGTATCATGAGAACTGTATTGTTAAGTAAAGTGAAGTAACTATCTTTACATCTTAAGTAATGCATGCATCATAATGTGTCATTGTTGTGAAAAAAAGTCTTATGCATTTTCATGCATTAAAGAAATAAGTAATTATTGAGATGGCAAATGCAGAAAATGACATGTGAATAATTGTATATTTTAGGTATAAAACCTAAAGGAATGAAACATGTGGAGTATTGAAAGTAAGAAAAAGAATAAAAACATTTTGTCAAGCTTTATTTTCACTATGGGGTGAATGCAGTAAGATGGGATGTTCTGTTAAAACATCAACAACGTTGTAGTCAGACTGTTTAAGGTTGATTTCTACATAAATATCCTTTAAAAGACTTTAAACTCTAATTGAGCCTGTGTATCCATCCATCAATGCAGGAGGTCCAGATGAACTGAGTTCAGTGAGTCACCACAGGATGGTAGCAATGCACTGACCCTGTCTAGGCTATTTAGTTATTCTATATTGGTTATTTAAGCACTCTGTTGAAAGTAACAAAAAAGTAGTGTAATAAGTCATTTATTACTGTACACAGACAGTAACATTGTAATGTAATATATAGGTAACACATGAAGTAACAGATTGTCAAATGTTTTTCAATTTCACACACTGTTTTTCAGGTTTATTTCAGTATATTTTGAAGGGAGGAAAAGGATAAAGGAATGTTAACCGTTGAAATACTTATAAAAAATAAAATAAAAACTGGATAAATAAATCAATGTCTAATATATGTTTAATATCTAATAAAGACCAAACTATTTTTAGATTTTGTCTAATTTGAAATATATTACATAGGCTATTAGCCTATTGTAGTAGGATATAACACCTTTTTTGTAATTTTCTAATAAATAATATATATCTACTTTTATACAAATGATGGATTATAACCTCTTATTAGTGTTCTTATCTTTGTTTAATGGTTAATAAAGACCATATTATTCCTAGTTCTTGCCTAATTTGGTACAAATGATGGCTGATTACATAATTATTAGATCACTTGGGGTAAAACTGTGTTTGTTTACTGTCTAAGAAAGACCACCTTGTTTCTAGTTTTTGTCTAATTTGACAAAAAAGTACAGCTTATTGAAAGCAATTTTGTGTCAATAAATGCACTTGACTTTCAAAACAAAACAAAACGCATAATAACTGATTGACATGATCAGGGCCATTATTCAGCACTGATTGTTGGATTCATTGTTCTGTATTCAACATTTAAGTGTCAACATGTCACTGCGGTCACTCAAGTACACATTTGAAATTCTTCAGCTGAGAGATGCTTTACTACACAAATGGTAATAAGTAAGTTTAGTGTATGAAGGAATAAATAAAAACAGCAGTAAAAATAGACTATGGAGATCTGAGACAATATAATGTATGAGAGGGAAAGGATATAGTTAAATACAGTGGATATCTGAAAATAACAAAGGCGTATATATTATTAAACACAATGCAATAGAAATAAAGTGTAGAGCAAATATTTGCACAAAAGCAGTAAGTAGCCTATGTATAAAGTATAAAGTGTGTATAAAAAAATGTGAGTGTGTAAAAGCAGCATCGTTTACTGGCTTAAATGTATGGGACTCCCTGCGTGCTAAAGTGCAGCAGAGCAGATGGCAGTATATGCATGTATTGTACACGCATTACACTGATGGTGGACTGTGATCGTTATCGTACCTGATGAGGGAAGCTTTGTTTTGCTCGTATGTTTGTTTTGGTTCTCTGCATTACTAAATAAATGTTATATTCATGGATATGACAAACAGTACAGGAACAGGCTGAGCTCTTTAAGGATGGTGTGGGTGGCTCTTAAAAGAGCCTTTAACCGGGACGTGTGATGTTGTAGTGACAGCTCACTTCTTCTTGGGTGCTGCCTTCTTGGCTTTGGGCTTGGCAACCTTCTTTGCGGGAGCCTTCTTGGGTGCAGGGGCCTTCTTAACCACTTTCTTGGGGCTCTTGGTGGCCTTCTTGGGGCTCTTGGCTGGTTTCTTGGCCGCCACAGGTTTCTTGGCCTTCTTCGGGGACTTCTTGGCGGCTGCTGGCTTCTTGGCCGCAGCTTTGGGCTTCTTAGCCGCTGCGGGTTTCTTGGCTGCGGGCTTCTTGGCTTTAGCAGGAGCCTTCTTGACCGGCTTCTTGGCTTTGGGCTCAGCCACCTTCTTGCTCATCTTGAAGGAGCCGGATGCTCCGGTCCCCTTGGTCTGGACCAGAGTCCCCTTGAGCACCAGAGCCTTGACGGCGGTCTTGACGCGGACCTTGTTCTTGTCCACATCGTAGCCTCCGGCGGCCAGAGCCTTCTTGAGAGCGGCGAGAGACACGCCGCTTCTTTCCTTGGATGCGGACACAGCCTTCACGATGAGGTCTCTGACGCTGGGGCCAGCCGTCTTCGGCTTGGTAACCTTCTTCTTGGCGGCTTTAGCCGGAGCGGCGGCGGGAGCTGGAGCTACTTCTGCCATTTTGAGTTAAAGTTCTGATCCTATTCACGACAACACGAGAGTCTGACTGGACGAATGGAGAATCCAGAGCAGGAGGCTGTCCTTAAACACACCATGAGAACCGTGGAGACTCAACCCAGGCCGTGTCTCCTCTGGGCAGTCTGAATGCCGGGCCACTTGTGCTTTCTCTTCATCGATAAAAGACTCCAGACTAAATGTGGGAGAAGTGTTGGAGGCTGACAGTGAAGGAGCCGATAGCGGACTTGTGTCTCTTCATATTGAAGTCATGTAGAGCTCTGATGCTCTCTGCATTTTGTTGGAGGAGCCTCCAAACCTCACACTTTCACCGTCGTGACCAGCACTGCTCAGCGACTTTTCCCACTCATTTCTCTCCTAAAATGTTTTAAAATGCATCAGAGCTCCGTCAAAAGCAGTTTTCCAGCTGGTCAACGTGTTTGTCCAGGGACTCAAAGTAAAAACAACCATCTGTTGGTGATCATTTTGTAATAAACTCAAGTTATTCTGGCGGCAGCAAACACACTGAAGATGGCCGAGGGTTGTGGTGTCAGACAGAGCAGCTCACTGTGGCTGTCAACATTTCTCCTGCTGAGGACTCGTTTTAATATAAATAAACTCTTAATAGATCTACTGTGAACAATTAATGACATCATAGGAGCTGAAGTGTCTTTAAATTGTAACAGCGACACTGCTTTGGTAATGTAGGCCTATATCTGCTGGATATTGAAAGACCTAATTTTCACACTTGTATTCTGCTGAGACTGAAATTAAAGATTTGGACTTCCTTCAAGGTCTCACGGTGATTTGGCAGTTCAGATAAACTTATTGACTTTTTCTTCTGATAGCATTATAAAAACAGTTTAATCAAAACGAATCACTGATTGAGATGATTATGAGGATTTTAGAAAAGTCAGATCCAACCTTTGGACCTGTTGTATCAGTAGATCAGTGTACAAAACGTATCGCATACTACACTATTATTACCTCATTAATATTGTAAATATTAAAATTCTGAGTTTGAAATTCTTTTCCAAAACGACATAGTGCCCCTTTAAACTCTGGTGGCTATCAGTGTGTATTTTCATCCAATATGTAATTCAATCAATTCATTATTATTTCAATCTGTAGTCCCAATGGTCAGATGTCTGTAAATAATTATATTAGTGTCATCACCACTTCTATACGATAAACATATCAAAACTTTTTCAGACCTTAGTTAGGCTACACATCAACGTGAGGAGGTTTAAGACTGTCAGTCTGCTTCACTCTCTCTAGCTCGTTCATCCTGAAAAAAGCTGCAACACCTAACATCACATTGTAACATCTAGCATTAAAATGTAGCGTCTTCACTGAGAACAGTTTATGATTTTGTAACAAAGACTTATTAAATGTAGAAGACTCGGGCTGTGTGGTCTGTGGTCACACCGAACACTTTTAGTAAGAGTCTTTCCCAAAGTGTTTCCTTTGTGTTGGTCACAGATAGTTTCACCACGTCCTTTTGCATGTCAGCTCTCACAGCGAGGCCACAGTGAGCAGCTCAACCAATCACAGGAGGGAAATCACACAGTAGCATTTGCATGGAGTCTACACAAAAGAGTTGCTCTCAGAAGTCAAACACATTCGTCGTTGAACTCAGCGAAGAAACAAGAATGCCTGAACCAGCAAAGTCTGCGCCCAAGAAGGGCTCCAAGAAAGCGGTGACAAAGACCGCTGGGAAGGGAGGCAAGAAGAGGAGAAAGACCAGGAAGGAGAGCTACGCCATCTACGTGTACAAGGTGCTGAAGCAGGTCCACCCTGACACCGGCATCTCCTCCAAGGCCATGGGCATCATGAACTCCTTTGTGAGTGACATCTTCGAGCGCATCGCCGGTGAGGCCTCCCGCCTGGCTCACTACAACAAGCGCTCCACCATCACCTCCAGGGAGATCCAGACCGCCGTCCGCCTGCTGCTGCCCGGTGAGCTGGCCAAGCACGCTGTGTCTGAGGGAACAAAGGCCGTGACCAAGTACACCAGCTCCAAGTAAACCAGTCCTGACATCAACAACCCAAAGGCTCTTCTAAGAGCCACCACTTCCTCTGAAAAGCTTCATTCCACGTTGATCTGTTGTCTTAACTGTTCAACATTTGAATCCTGACGAAATCAACTGTCATTTAACGTGTTATATTTATGAAATTTCGAACAAGGAAATGATTGATTTGATTACCAGAGCGCTCGCGCTACAGTTATGGTCGGCCTTTGAACTACTAATTTGAAAGATTTAATGTATGGATAGAACGATCTTGCACAAGAAAGACACAGGAAAAGGGGGGGAAAAAAACGGCCCCTCGTAAATTTCCTTTGTATGTTAGGGTGGTATTCTATTTTAATAAACATTAACTGCAGATCACCGTCCAGGCGACCGATCAGCCACATATTGGGAACAGCCATCCCAAGGTATCACCATCTAACAATGCCTAACCACTTGGCCATGGCAGACGATGGGCATGCGGACATTAGAAATCTGGGAGGCGGTGGGAATTGTTGGGCAATGTTTATTTTCTACAGATAGTGATGGCTCATTGTAGTCAGTGTTGTCATCAAAAGCGAATAATATTAAACAGAATAATATCAACGTGATAATATCAATACATGCATAATCCAATAAAATACATAACAGGAGAAAACAAACGCTCTCTTTTGGATGTGTGGGCGGCCCTTAAAAGGACCTTTGTTGTTAAAGACTTGATGAATCGATTTAACCTCCGAAGCCGTACAGGGTGCGTCCCTGCCTCTTCAGCGCATACACCACATCCATGGCGGTCACGGTCTTTCTCTTGGCGTGCTCGGTGTAGGTGACGGCATCGCGGATCACGTTCTCCAGGAAAACCTTGAGCACACCGCGGGTCTCCTCGTAGATCAGACCGGAGATACGCTTGACTCCACCGCGGCGAGCCAGACGGCGGATAGCGGGCTTGGTGATTCCCTGGATGTTATCACGGAGAACTTTACGATGACGCTTAGCGCCTCCTTTACCGAGTCCTTTACCTCCCTTGCCTCTTCCGCTCATTGTCGCTGTTCAGAGAAAAGATACTGAATAATTTTCGACTCTGCGTCCCAGATATTTACATCTTATCTGAGGACGTAGTTGAAAACAGAGGCGGGCCTATTCTTCCTCTGTGGTGTTTCATGAAAGTTAATTATTTGGTGCATGAGCGCCACCTACTGATCAACAGCATGGATGTTTGTGTGTGTGTGGCTGCAGCTGTGTCTCAGGTCTCTCAGGTGAGTGCAGGTGGAGCTTCCTGTCCTCTTCTCCTGGGAGTCTTGTGTGTCCGTCGCTGTCCGAGGTGCTGAACTGACACCAGCAGAGCTGCTACCTGCTGTCTCTGTCCAGGCTGATGAAGCTGTGCTGCTGCTGAGCTCCGAGGAGCAGCCACGAAGCTGCATCCTGACTGAGGGGCCCTTGTAACTGTGCAGGCCTTTCCATGATTGATGAACTGTAAAACACGTATCTATGCCATGAGACATTAAACTAATCTGTGTAAAGCTGCAACATCACTGTGTATCACTGGGACTTTGAGATCCTACCCTTTATTATCTTGTTTGCACATTCCCAGACATTGTTGTCACTCATTTTGGAGAGCTGCAAAATCTAAAATCATAAAATGTGTGAAAAATGTTTCTTAAAGAGGAAGACTTATCAATTTCCTCTCCCTAGCATTTCCCTGTGGTATTAATGTTGGTACCACTGTCAAGTTTTAGGAAGAAAAACAACAACAACTGATATTTGTTACTTACAGATCTAGTAGAAAGTTTGTTGGTTTTGTACAGTCTCATATCCTGGTGATGAGAGAAAACAAATATCAGCGGGGGAACAGACTTTGACACAACAACATTCCCCATCGAGTGAATGCCCGTCCGTCTTCACCTTCTTCACCTCCTCCATCACTAGGGTCCTTTATCTCCTGCAGTGTAGACTTTCCAGTTATTCCACTTGTTCTGCTGTTACCTGAAGTAACTGAAGTGCCTCTTCCTGTAGTGGTTGCACAATGACAGGTACTTTTTCTTTGTGCCGCAACACAAAACACCCAGGCATAAACAGAGTAATGTAGTTTCTGCTGTTCAATGCAGACAAAACAACCTCTGCATGAACGAATGGCACAACACAGAACCAATATGTGAAGTGTAGCACCAGGAATAATAACATACTGGACATGCTTATACTGCTAGAGCCAGACCTCCACTTAAAAATTCTGACCATAATGTAATCCAGCTGCTTCCCACATATCGGTCAGTTTTTAAATCTATTGTATGGTATGGTCTGATGACAAATTGGAGGAGTTGAAGGGATGCTTTCTTTGCACAGACTGGGATATTTTTCTCAAGGATACAGACATAGACAATGTCACAGAAGCAATCACTGACTACATTAACTTTTACATTGACTCTGTCATACCCTTGAAAATTGTCAAACGGTATCCCAACAACAAACCCTACTTTACCACTGACATTAAGGAATTTATTAAAAGGAAAAAGACTGCTTTTAAGATGGGGGATAAAGCAGCGGTTCGAGCGGCCCAAAAGGACCTGAACCTACAGATAATAACAGGGCGGCAGCAACATAAGGAACGGGCAGAACAAGACCTGGCGGAATGCAATGCAAAGAAACTATGGGACTCAATCAGACATATGACTAACATGGACGCTAAAAGGAAGCCTCTGTTCGCCCATAATGCAACTGCTAGGGCAAACAAACTGAACAATTTCTATATGCGTTTTGATGCTGATAACAGTGCAGAATGTGCGGATGTCTTAGAAAATGTGATCTGTGATTTTAATGTAGATAGAATTGAAATTGTTCTCGAAACAATCACTAAAGTTTTTAAAACAACTCATACTAAAAAAGCAACAGGCCCAGACAGTATGTCAGCTTTTATTTCGAAATCTTTCGCTGAAGAACTGTCTCCGGCCTGGCAGAAACTATTCCAGCTCTCCATAGACACTTACACAGTGCCAAGGCTGGAAGACATTGAGCAGGTGAAAACCTTTAAGTACCTGGGAGTGTATGTTGACAGCGACTTGAGCTGGCGCACACAGGTGGCCAATGTCTGTGCCAGAATCCATCAGCGTCTTCATTTCTTACGTAGGCTCAGAGTATTTGGAGTCTGTAAAAATATTATGTTAATTTTCTACAGAGCAACAATTGAGTCAGTCCTCCGTTATGGTATCACCAGCTGGTTTGGTAATCTAACAGTTAAATCTAGAGCCGAGATTTCAAGCCTAGTTAGAACTGCGGGCAAGATTATGGGAATACCCCCCCTTAATCCACAGGACCTTTTTGAGTAGGCGACTATAAGACAGGCAAATGCCATTTTATCAGACAGTGCTCATGTATTGAATTGTGAATATGCTCTCCTGAATTCTGGGAGGAGATATAGGCTCCCGTTGTGCAGGCACAATCGATACAAACATTCTTTTGTTCCTGTATCAACTAAGCTTCTTAACAGCCTGAAATGAATGCGATGGTTCTGCATATGGAAATGAACGTACATTCATGACACAACATGGATCGATGAATGAAGGCTGTGATAGAGTGCTGGGATGTGTGACTGAACCTATATTTATGACAGAATGAATGTTTTGGTAGGTTGACATGGTGTTATGGTGAGGTGATGTGATGCGAATGCTTATGTGAATGCTTGTGTGGATGTATATTTACGGCAGTATATGTGTAGGTTCATCCAGTGTTTGTTCGTGTCTATTCCACCACTGTCTTAACCTGATGTATGTTGTACTGCATGTTGTTTTTTATGGATTTTATGTATTCTATGTCCGTTTTTGTGCTGCAACTTCTCCCTATCTCCGAGACAAATTTCTCCCTGGTGGAGACCAATAAAACAACCTTAACCTTAACACAGGAGGGCCAACTCCTCGACCTCACACGTGTCCTTAACAACTCTCTAAGTACACCCACACAGAGTTTAAAAGCCTGTAACTCCCCTCCAGTTAGTTAGAACTGAAGAAGCCTCTTGGACGAGAGGTGAGACGTCTTCAAGAAACTGAAACACGTCCAGCTGCCTACGATACAATACTTAGCTGTAAAGCTCACAATGGATACAGAACACCAACCAATCCCTGGTTAGTTCATCAGTCAGATGGCCACAGCTTTTACCCAGCAGTCTTAACGTAGACTCATAATTATTATTTGCTTTTATCTCATAATTTTGCCCTTTTTTCCTCATAATCTTTCGACTTCTTGCCCCATAATTTTTAATGTATATGTAATGTAATATATTATTGTGACTTACCATGGAGATGATTTCCATATATGTCTGTTTTTATTCATACTGTTATTTCTTTCACAATGTCATACTGTAACAAACTGGACAGACAATAATCATATGTTGAAAACAAAACAAAAACAAAAACAACAACAACATGCTCCTACTTTTCCACTCAAGTCTGACACATGAGACAACAGCGACACCCTGAGGCCACTGTGAGAAATGCATTGAACTACAACATAACCGGCTTGTTTTCAAAGAAATTCTGACTAAAACAGCAGAATATCTACTAAAAACTCCCTATTTAAGATACATTTGTGCCATATCATGCAGATTTCGCACCCATCGCTTCCTTTTTCATCTCTGACCACACTAACAGACTAAATACTCGCTGCTCAGTACTGTGGTGTTGGTGCTCTCGAGTTGTGTGTGACAGCGACATGGTGTGTGTCAACGCTGCACTGGAGGTGAACTTTGCTAGCCAGATGCTAACAGTCGCAGCAGCTCAGCAAGAAGCGATAACATCTGTCCGTTTTGTAGGAGACCTGCTACTGCCGATGCATTTTTCTCTCTGACTAAACAGCTTATGGGACACGATCCATGTCAAGGCTTTAGCAGCGTTACATATTTTTATAGACGGGAGCCAGACTGAAGTTTAATAACTCCCTGCAGTGAGCTAACACTTGCGTTAGCTGGCGGACGAGCCTTTCCAGAAAGTTCTGTATTCAGCCTGGCATTTTAAGTGTTTACCAACGTTAGACTTTTCCGAAACATTCGCAGGTCGTCACAAAAATACAAAACATGGTGTTCTTGAAGCTGGATAAGGTGACCATCACCTTCACCAGTCCTTAACAGACTTCAAAGTCAGGTAAGAGGAGCTAACTGTTACCATGCTAAGTTAGCTAGCTCATGTACTGTAGCTTGCTGGTTAACTGGTGTATCTGCTGACTGAAGCTTCGGCGAACTATTCCCCCCAAAACTGTGTGCCATGTTTTACGTTTGCCTTCACAGTAGCGTTATTTGTTGTAACCAGCACTTGACGCTTTATCTAGCTAACTGTGAAGCACCCGGCCTGTCAATGTTGGTCTGTCCTGAGGAAGATGAAACCTTCGCATACTCTGACAGCTAGCGCTAACCTAGCTTGATGCTACCGGCTTCTTAGAGACCTTGCAGACGTCCGTTTTGCTTTGAAATGTGTCTCATGGCTTTCATCTGATCTTTCCAACAGAAGTGAGGTTGGCTGAAATTTAACAGCAGCAAAACGGCAGCAGAAGGAGAGAAACTGGACTCATCCGGCTCCGCATCCAGGTCTAAAATGGAGTTAGCGGTGAGTACAGCTGCTGTTATGGTCACCATTCATCACACAGCCACTGCACTGAATGTGATAGAGAGTTAATTACTCTTCGTTTAATTAGTATTTAGGTTCTCAAATTACACAGTTGGAATTGAATGTCGGGGTAACCAATTACAACAATGTGTGTGTGTGTTTGTTGTGACATTAAAATAATAAATGCTGGAATCATCAAGCACCAATCAGATAATTTATATATTAAATCATAAATGGCAAGCAACTTCTGTAACTTCAGGCACATCATTAACACAACATCCAGTCAGTGTTAGCAGTATACAGCTTAGGGATGCACGATATGGATTTGTTCAGCCGATACTGATAATAATTTCACATTTGAAAAAAAAAAAAATTGTATGATTTATTATGGAAATGTATTTCCTTGCCACCTCACAGGGATACATGGTTGCTGGAAGATCTGTATGCAGCCATTAAATACACACAAAGCCACTTCATGACTCATGCGTTTGACCAAGATGCAGTTCAACAGTGAGCTTTGCAGAGGGGGGGGGCAACTGAAATACAGATGTGTGAGTGTGTCCCTGAAAGATAAAGATAGAAACCCATAGAAAAAAGTAGGCTGGTTTAAGCTTCTGCTTTGGCTGTGAAACGGGGGGGAGGGAGGACGAGAAGCAGGAGACAGCCATTGTGGGTCGCGAGGAAGACAGAGAGAGAGAGGGAGGAAGAGGGGGAAACAGGGTTTGTGAGAGAGATGGAGGTTTATTTTATAATATGCTGTTTGTAACCGCAGCATCACAGGGAGAGAGAGGTGACAGAGGGCAAAATGCAGGAAAAACAGGATTCTCAGAGCCGAGACCCAGGCATCCTGGGGAAGGTAGGAGAGTGTGTTTGTGCATGATGTGTGCATTTAAGTGGCGTGTGTGTGTGTGTGTGTGTGTGTGTGTGTGTAGAAGCTAAGTGTAGTCTGTATTAAATGAGACTGTTTACGTCCGGTGCAGAAATTAATTAAAATTGTTGTTGCTGTAATTGCTGTAAAACGTTTTCTTTACATGTTCTTCTGTTTACGTGTTGTTTTCTTAAATTTGTTTTGTCGTTTTTCGGTGTAACTACAGCTAAATTCAGTGTGTGTGTGTTTAGTGACAGTATTTTATGTCCGTCTGTCTGTCCGTGTCTGCGTCTCATGCCCTCGCTGGCTGTTTGTCCATGAGGCGTGTAAGCACAGATAATGTTTAGTCTCAGTTCAATTCTACCCAACAGCGCCTGTGTGTGTGTGTGTGTGTGTGTGTGTGTGTGGACTGTCTCTGTACATCTCAATCATCTATCTCCAGTGTGTGGGAACCCGGCCTCTGCTCTGTGCTACAGGCTTGTTATGGCAGTGTCACATGAGCATATTCTCAAATTAAAGTCAGTTCCTCTTGTTGGAGATAATAATTCTGCAGCTGACTTTTAGTTTCATTGTCAATTCATCTTTTGATTATTTTCACGATTAATCAATTTACCATTTAGTCTACAAAATGTCAAATAATTATCAAAAAAGCCGTCTTCACAGTGCTTCTTCTTTCTAACCAACAGTCCAAACCCCAAAGACTCTTCATTTACCATCATACACAACAAAGAAAAAATTCATTACATTTACTGGGCTCCGCTTTTTTGGCGCTTGTGCAACCAAAACAGTTGCACCCTTTTTAATGTAAGAATGATAGATTACCCCTATCATCTGTTTTCTGCATTAAGTTCTGTTATAAATAAAAGTTGTCCTACCAGACAACATGCCGATACCGATATACGTCCGTCATATCTGTGACAGGCAAACATCTGATCTATCGCTCTGTGGAATTCAACAAGAGGTGACGATGCTGAGAGAGATTTTGAATTTTCACGTGATGATTTTTACACTGTGGCTAATCCTTGGTGTCTCTCTTTGCTCTTCAACCTCCTTCGTCTTCTCTCCACTCTCTGCGCTCCCTGTCCGCCATTTCTCTCTCCTGTCTCTTCCCTCCCTTGTTGCCCCATTTCCATCCCCCTCTCTATCCCTGCCTGTCTGTCTGTGTTTGTCCTCAGGCTCACCCGGCTCTCAAAGCCTTTATGTGTGGCTCTCTCAGCGGCACCTGCTCGACGCTGCTCTTCCAGCCTTTGGATCTGGTTAAGACCCGGCTGCAGACCCTGCAGAACAATGCCAAGCCGGGGTGCGTTTGCAAAACATAACACGCACGCACATCTCATTTTCTCAATGTGTAAACACACATGCGCTGCACATTTCGCCTGGTTTTACTTCTTTTCTCTCTGACTTTTACTCACACACACTCTCCAACAAGCTCTCCGGGCACAGAGACACAGGCACTGCATGGTAGGACAACATTTGCAGGCAGTGCCAGCCTGACTGCTGTTATGACCCATATAGGCCAATTAGTCACACCAGCACCATCTAATCATCCAGTCAAGCTGCTTGGATGCAATTATTTCGACTGAAGACAGGAACAGGAAACGTTAGCAGCCAATAATTTATTTTAACTTTAAATGTTCTCGTCAGTGTGTTTTTACATGTTTGAATTCCCAACCGTCCTGCAGTGCACCGAAGGTGGGGATGGTTACTGTTCTCATCAATGTCATCAGGACAGAGAAGTTCTTCAGTCTGTGGAAGGGAGTTTCACCGGTGAGTGACTGACCTTGTTTGTTCTTTTCAACATTTCCAACAATTCCTGCGGTTATAAATCCCTTTGTAGTCAGTGAGGGTATTTGTTCTCCAGCAATCTTTCTGCCTTTCAGCTTACATTAGCATCACCTCCTGCTTGAAGAACACAACAGACGCACAGCCGCATTGAGTCTGCTGTTCCTGTCATGTGTGTAAATATCACTTGCCTGTTCATAGGAACAATCCATATTGATCCCGCACAATATCTTAGACGGATAGGAAAGGCCATCGCTTCGGTTTTAAGCCGAACAAATAAAGCGCAAGAAAAGTCACATGGATGGCACGCACTTGTGACATTTCTTTATATTTTAAACACTATAGCTTGACTGTGAATATGACACGTGTTTTCAGATTGGCCCCGTCATAGTCCGATGTATATATTGCACTTTATCGACTCACAAAATACAAGAAAACACATTTTTCTAACACCGTCTAAACCAACTCAAAAAATCCAAGCCAACCCTTCACACTTTTCAAGTGCACCCCTCAAACAGTATCAATTGTATTTATTTTTTTATATTTCAGTTTTCAATGTGCTCTCACCTTACAGCACGTATAATGTGAAGACCTGAAGAACAGCGCTCACTCCTCTCCTCCTCTCTCTTTCTCTCCTTATCTTCCCTTACAGTGACTTTTCCTCTGGGGCCCATGTTTCAGTCTAAATGCTCCCTTTTCCAACTTAATTAAGGATATGAGAAATGTTTATTGCCTCTGTTTCTCCCTTGCAGTCGTTTGTGCGTTGCATCCCCGGCGTGGGAATCTACTTCAGCACCTTCTACTCCCTGAAGCAGCACTTCTTCCTGGACAGGGCGCCCAACGCTGGCGAGGCTGTTCTGCTTGGAGCGGGTGCCAGAGCTGTGGCTGGTGTCTGCATGCTGCCATTCACAGTCATCAAGACCCGCTTCGAGGTGAGCCGCCATTTTGTTTTCTCTTTGAGCTGACCTGACATGTGGCGTATCATTTTGTGGCTGATCATTATTTCATGTTGTTAACTTGTTAAAAGGTCAGTTCATAGTTCAAGACAGTTGTTAACATGTGATTGCATTATATGATTTGTCTTGGTCATCTTTTTATGACCTGCTTCTTTATTCTTATTTCGTTATGAGAATAATAGGCCTTAAGCACATGACACGTTTACAAAAAAAGATGACAACAAATTTAACTTTACTGATCCGGCAAACACATTTTATGAGAACACAAGCAACAAGAAATCAAGCTGCTTTCTGTGGAGCTGTTTGCTCACCAATATGTCCTCATACTTGACTTGTGTGTAAGGAGCAGTCTTTTAGTCAAAAATAAAGCTGCAGAAGACATCCCCATTCTTAATCTGGCCTACAAAGCTCTGATTGGTCGGTTGGATACCAAATGGGGAAACAGACATCAGTGAGAACAACAGCAGACCTGAAAAAAAGGTCTGCAACCAGGCAAACGCAGCTCCTTAAGCTGCAGAGGAGGATATTTTTGTTTGTTAATTTATCTTAGGTCTCTTTTAAATGCACGACACACATGTTGAAGAGTGAGAATGTCCTTACAGAAATGTTAACCTCCAGTTTCTCATTAATCTTGATTTCTGCTAATGAACATGGTGACGAGTACGCCAATGAGCGACCGTTCATAAATCCATACATTAATGATCACAATCTACAACAGGTGGTCCACAGCAGCGAGAGAAGAGAAGAGAGAATGTCATAAATAATGGTGTTAATTTCACGTTTATATGTTATTTCAGAGCGGCTGTTACAACTATGTGAGCGTGGCCGGGGCTCTGAGGAGTGTGTATGAGACGGAGGGAGTCAGAGCTCTGTTCTCTGGGCTGACCGCCACGCTGCTCCGAGACGCTCCCTTCTCCGGCATCTACGTCATGTTCTACAGCCAGGCCAAGAAGGCGCTGCCTCAAGGTGAGAGCCACACTGCATCAGCTAATCGAAGTGGAGGTCATTAAAATGTGGTGCACCGCTTTCTATAGATCTGATGAGAAGAGGGTTGTGTAAGTGGTGTCCCTGTATTAAAGAAGATCAATCAAGTGTAGTGAATCGTTTACTGCTTTTTAATCTTTAGCCTTCAGAAAGAGCTTTTAAGTGCTTTTACCATGTGTCTTAAATCTAAAAGTATTTTTAATGCATCATTTTGCACATTTGCAAATCAATAAAAACAGACATTGTAGCCACCAGATATTTTGATGGGGAAAAAGTACAAATATGACACGGCTGATGTAGAAAAGTCAGCGTATTGATTCAAACAAAATGCAGCTAAATTCAATACAAAAAGTACTGACACATAAATCATAATGTACATGCAGCATGTGACTTAAATGTTACCTGTCACTGGAGAGACAAAATGTTGTGGAAGAGAAAACATTGTAGCTGTTTTACATCATTTGCAGTTTTACTGGCGCTCTTTTCATTGCAGCCCTAATTCCGAAAAAGTCGGGACGCTGTGTAGAACAAGAAAGAAGAACGAAACGCTTTGCAAAACCTTATCGACCTGTGTTCAATTCAATTGAATGTTTTGTTTTTGAAGATGAGATTATTTCCGTCCATCACCTGCTTATTCCTGTGTTTTTTCTTTTTGCAGTAGAGCCCAACAGACACACTGGCCAGGCCTGATAATATCTTAAATTTACCAATAAGTTTATCTTAAAAGATGTCCTAATCAGTCTCAAAACCTAAAAAATCCTGCAATGGTCAGGTTGTTATTAGCAGTGCACCTGAAACACCACTGTCGTAAAAATACAAATGCCAGGTCTGTCAACTACATACAATAACTACTGTTGTTTTACTGTAAAAAGTTACATCATGTAAATTTAATATACTCCGATGCTTTTTCCTGATGCCTGGTCTCTCAGAGGTGGCTTCGTCAGCCTACGCCCCACTGGTGAACTTCGGCTGTGGGGTGGTGGCAGGCGTCATGGCGTCGCTGGCCACACAGCCTGCTGACGTGGTGAAGACCCACATTCAGATCAGCCCATCCCATTGGAGTACGACAGATGCAATCCGCTACATCTACGCGGTGTGTGCTTGTTCAATCCCAGCAGTCAGTTTTTGTCTTATTCTTATTAACAGTAACATATCATACTGACCTTTCCTGCTCTGCTCTCTCCCTCAGGAGCATGGCACGGGTGGGTTTTTCCGCGGGGCCGTACCCAGGTCTCTGCGACGCACTCTGATGGCTGCCATGGCTTGGACTGTCTACGAACAGCTGATGGCTCGAATGGGCCTCAAATCCTGAAGAGCACCAGTGTTGAGCCGCGGTAAAACAGGACGACATACGAGGGGATAATGATAAACGGCATTTTCTCACTGAAAGCTGCATGAAAGAAGAGAAGGGAGCCGTGGAGCTGGTAGAGACAGAGAACGAGCACTATCAAGAGTTTGAAAAGAGGAACCAGGTGGATAACTGACTTAAAAGAGAGAGTGAGAATTGTGCGAGTGTGTGTGTGCGTTTCTTTGTTGATATTTAAATGTTTCTGAAAATGTGCCTGTCTGTGGGTGTGGGTGTGTGACTTTGAGACTGTTGATGCTATACCTGACACACTCTTCTATCAATCTTGGACTGAAGTGACACTCTCTGCTGTGAAGTGAACTTATTCCTCCTCTCACTACTTAAAAAGATGCCCTTGACAGAGGGCCTGTAGCTGTGCTTGGCAGCATAGTCGCCTTTATGAAATGCTGTCGAGACAAACGGGACACTCAGCAAGCTGGTGTACCATACATCTGCTGAGGTAACCAAAAACAAAGCACTGCAGAGAGAGGAGCTCTGGTTTCTGCCATATTTATGAAACGTACATACAATTGGTCCCTGTTTCTTACTTGCCAATTATCAAGCAGACTTACATATTTAATATGTTACAGGCTCAGACAATCAGAGTCACTCACACAGCTGCATTATGGGAAGAATATCTCAGTAAAGCCTTTGTTGCCACACTGCTCAAATCTATGCTAATTTACAGTTTATATGCAACTGTGGTGCACTTCTGCCTCAACAAAATGAAACCAGATGTGCTTTTTAAAGGATTAAGTAGCATCTGGTCTTAAGAAATATAGCTGAAAATATTTAGACCTGTGATGACATCAGATCAGGATTTAAATGCTTTTTTTATGGACAAAAACAACAATGTTATTTGCATTGTTTTCCTGTGTTTTTTAAGGTATACTATGCAGGATTTGTTGTTGCTGTTTGTAAACACACCATTCAGAGCTGGCCCCTCATCACCGGCATAAACAGGCAAGACCAAGAAAGAGAGAGTGCAGCGTTAGTCGAGCAAGCTAGAGAGTGAATAAAGAGAGGGAGAACAAAGCAGAGAATCAGATAATTAAAGTGTTATTTTCCTATTTACAAAATGCAAAATAATACCTCCACATAACCCCTCAAGATTGTGTGCGAATGCAGCCGCAGTGCACAATTCATTCTGTCTGCTGTTTGTCTCTTTGCTCTGCCTGTGTGTGTAGCTCAGCAGCCCCAACCTTGGTCAAACAGACACACAGACCTGCAGCTCTTTGTGGGAGACCGAGAGCAGAAGAGAGAGATAGAGGCAGTGATGTAACCTGGTTGACAGTTTATATAGATTCCTGCCCCCACGCTGTTATTGGCTGCAACATACAAAGGAAAAAAGAGGGCAGGTTCTCTGTAAGTGGATCATAAGTGATGATTGAGAAAGATTATTTTTGTATGAGTCCTATACATTGCATTTGAAGAAAATTCTGCATAGTATATCTTCAAGTTAGCACTTTCATCATTTGACTTTTTTCTACACATTAAACATTTTAATGACAGGGTTCAATTGTAAGATAATATTCAAATATTTTGGACATTGTTGGAGTGAGTTACCTGCTGTGATGAAATGAAATGAGTAGCCTGTGAGTGTATTTCCACAACATTAAGCGAGTGAAGCATTGTTTGATCATTGTTCAACTGTGTTTATGAAACAGAATCCATGTAGCTGCTGGAGAGATCCGGATGTTGACATTTTCCAGCTTCTTCCTGGTTTTGACTTAATACAGAACTACTAGTTGTAACAAATGGAGGCAATATTTTTATGTTTCTTGTACAGTGTGCCCTTAGTTATAAATGGTATTTATTGTTGTTGATATGAAAAAGAGGTGATATATTGATACATATATACATGTTTAAAGATATAATGCCAAATGGAAGATCTCATCGGTGGAGAAGATTGGGAGACTTGATCATTCTGCATCCTAAGTGTAAACACACTGAAGAGTGTTTGGAGTCTTGGTTACATGACACTACTGTCCACCCTGATCTGTGATATAACTGGAAGGTTGTGTAGCAAAAATAGAAATGTATTGACCCAAGTTGGTTTCTAAATGCCTCAGTGTTTGTTGTGTAACACAAACTGTGTATCTAACCGTGCCGTAACTCACACCAGGAAGTTTTACCTCGTCCATTACCTTCATCATCACACCAGTCCTGTAATCCTCATAGATCCTGTGGCGACTATATTGTATATGGTCATTGTTGTTGTAGATATGTGGTTTGTGCTCAGACAGAAGCTGTGCCTGCCTGGTTTTTAATGTCAATAAATTTGTCTCTTTTTAAAAAAAAATATTTTGCCTTTATTAATTAAGAAGAGCTTGACTTTAAATTGTTGTTAATTTAGCATATTTCCTTCATCTAAATAAATAAATATAGAATCATCCTTGTTATCTACAATCCAGAGCTGCTGTATATGGTCAGAGAGCCATTAGATACCACCACCACTATGTCACCTTATGTTTTAAACAGCCAAAGCATTTCATGAATGTTTGATTTAACAGACATGATTTCATTTTTTTCTGCAGATCTGGGTCAGATTTTTCTGACAATATATACTTTATATGTTTTTGCTGAAATACATAACACACACACACACACACACACACACACACACACACACACAGAGACACTTTAATAACATGAAACAATAATGAAATGCTCTCTTATTGTTTACCAGCAGACCATCATAGGGCTGGGCAACATGGACAAAATCAAATATCCCAGTATGCATATTTGAGCAAATACCTAAAAAAAAAAAAAAAAAAGATTTTGGACAATATCATAAGGATGACTATTGGTACCTTGACAAAATATCAACACAGTGAGGTTTTTGATAAGTGAAATCCAAAAAGTGGGTAAAGACAAGCATTAGAACAAGTAGAACAGTTTGATAAGTTCAGAAAATTACATCACTTTACTATAATGCAGCCTTTGAAACCTAGAAAAGACAACATTTATGTCATATCACGGTCCAAGACGTCTAATTTCATATGACAATAGAGATATAATAGATATATTGCCCTGTCCTAATATTAATATATTATATAAGCACACTCCATGGTTATTTAAAGCAACGTTATAAAACTGATAAATGTAAATAAATGTTGCATTAACTCTAAAAATGTATTCTACACTACAGGAAGGTTGTGACTAAAGATACAGTTTGAAGTCTAATCTTAAACATTTGCACAATTTCTCAACATTGTATTACATACAGCACATAAAGCAACATTACCAAGAAATTGGCATTGTGTGCCCCCCACAGTTTCTGAGTGCAACACCACTATTTGTCAGACATAATGTAGGTGCAAACTACAAACAAAACTCATTACATCATAAACTTGCTGTGTTGTTGTGTTATGTGTTGAAAACGTGTATGCTGAAGTAAACATGTGTTAGACTGTTAGACACCATTCACCCTGACACTGTACTATCATATGGATTTAAAAGCTGTTATTATAAGATGAAAAAGTTACATAAATATGCTGTAAATAATGTTATAAAAGAGATAATTGTTAGGTATTGGTTATTTGTGGCTCTTCTGGCCTTAAGCTGACAATAATATTCATAAAAGTACAATAGTCTAAAATATTTCAAACACGACTTAAAGCTTTTCTATGAAAAGAGGTGAATAACATTTACTAAGCATTTTAAAACTTAATTTAACCTTACCAGCAAGAGTGATATGTTGCAAAGCTAAATAACATGAATGATCTTTAATAGCAGATGAAGTTGAGTCTCTCGCTGCAGTCCCAGTTCTCCCATCGTCCCTCTTTGGTTAAAGCTCCACAGCGTTTCCATGTTGGACACAGGTGGTCCTGATCTCCTTCTTGGGGCCAGGCCTGATAATCCAGAGGGTCTTTGTTCACCCACAGCCATCTGTCATGCAAGTAACGCAGACCGATCCACACCCGCTTAGTGACATGGTCTTGCTGGATCTCGCTCACAGCCAGGATGTGCTCGGTCTCAGAGGGCAGGCTAATGAGTGCAGTGTGTTTCTCTTTGCATCGCACCATCGCCTGCTGCCAGGTCATTTTGGTCTCCATCACGATCAGGTTGATGCAGAAAAAGTGAAACTCTCTCTGTCCATAATTGTGCCATCCTTTCCAGCTGCAACCGCCCCAACAAGCACTACCATATTTCTGGTCAAGTCTGTCATCTGGTTCGCCCACATCCCACCGTGTATATGTTGCGTGTCCTCCTCCTGACCACTTCCAGTCTGTTCCATCTCTGTAGAGACCGATCCAGAACTTCCAAACTTTCCCAGTTGTTGCATTTTTCAGTCTCATTTCTTCCCTCCGTGAAGTGATGGGGGAAAGATCAGTGTAATGATCTCTGCAGTACTTTTGAGCTTCAGGCCATTCGTATTTATGTTCCACATAAACATGCTTTCCAAACTGGGCAGACACACTTGTAATAAAGAGCATCTTCAAAACCACAAACTCCATGGTGGAGAAGTTTAAAGATAATTGTCGGGATGAGCATGCGTGTTGTGTTCAAGGTGTGATCCCTCCTCTGCTGTGACGTGACTAATGAAGGGATTGTAGCCTTCCGACTGTTCCCCAATTTTG
Organism: Pagrus pagrus; assembly: GCF_965226575.1. Classification (NCBI taxonomy): domain Eukaryota; kingdom Metazoa; phylum Chordata; class Actinopteri; order Spariformes; family Sparidae; genus Pagrus; species Pagrus pagrus. Next base: position 20,901,653 of record NC_140186.1, on the reverse strand, counting down.
ACTTGGAAATGTATTTTCATTTGACCTTGTGAAAGGTTGAAGCATCTTCTGTTTAAACTCAACACTTGGTCATTTAAAGATGTAATATGTAACATTTCTGCATTAAAACACACTTAAAAACAGGAAAGTATGAGTGAAGTAGCTAATCGGCATGTCACTGAAGTTTAATGTTTATGAATGAAGGTTTGTATCAAATGCTAAAATATTCAAGGTGATGCAAGCAATTCAAAGTGTGACCTCCGCGGGTGCTTCAGTAGTTTCTAACAAAAGCCAGGGGTTGCCTCTAATTCATCATTTAACTGTGAGGTACCTGGTATTGAAATCATCAGGAGCAAGAACGAGCAAGCGCTACAGCTACACCTCATTTCCACCCAAATCCTCATAACTGAGTGGATTCTCACTATCTGGATAGCAGGATGAACTGGGGACATACGTAATGCATTGAACCAGACAAAGCTGGCAGCTTCACCAGTGATCACAAACCACTGGAGTCCCAAAGGTTCCAGATGCATTGTGTGTCAAAGGTCTAACAAAAAGAAGCTTGATGTCACAATGTAGTTTTATTACAAATTGAGTTTGGATAGGGATAAATGACACACATCTCAAGAAGGTTCAAGGCACTCCCATTTTAAACAATTAAAATGCCTTTGATGTCGTGGCACGTTCAGGTTAGACTGTAAAAACAAACTCTAACGAGTTTCAGCATCAAGCCTTCGTCAGGAAGTCAAGAAGTACCAATAGTGGAGGCTACACATTGGTTCATGCTAGCTGTGCTTGACTGCCAAAAGTAATATGAACCACGACACTGGTTTTACTAAGGATGCACCGGATCAGCTGAAGTCACTGAAGCCTCCACACATTTTCCTACAAAATTTGCTGCAGAAATTGATTTCCATTTGACCTTGAGAAACAACGAGAGCAGGCTTTGTTTGAGCACAGAATATCCTGGTTTGTCTTTTGAGTCTGCACAACTTAAAGTGAAATGTCCTGTGTGGTTGTAGGCAGAACAGGGAATTCTTGTGCTGCAAGAAATCTGTGATCCACCAGATTATGTCATGTCAGAGGATCAACTACAGCTAAAAATCTTATGGATTGATTAGCTGTATGCCAGCCTGTCACAATTTGTGTTAACAGCAGTCAAAATCTAATTTTCCTTATGTTGCCACAGAATCTGATGGGTCATGTGTTCTAACATCGGAAACAAAAGGCACATAAGTTAACATGACAAAGAGTCCTGAAGCATGCTAGCGCAGCTCTGAATGCTGTACTTAGGCATAAACAGACTCTTTGTTTTCATGACTGAATAAACTGAATAAACAAACTGATCTTAAAGGACAACACAGTTTCATACTGTTTTACTTTGTTTATATGTGGCGGACCATCTTGGAAATCTCTATAACAATTGTACAAATGTCATCTGCTAAAGAAGAAGTTATGCATTTTGCGTGTTATTTTATGTGACTGCTGTATATGTTGACTGTTCTCTGCACACATTTTCTACAGGTCTCTATTTCAAAAGAGATTGTGTATCTCAACAGACTGTTCTTCAGTATTTTTTCCCCCCATTGATCATAACAAGAGCCTGCTATTGAGAATATTTGTTCTGTTGTGGTTTATTTGTTGCTTGCCACAACCCCCTCTAGCTCTCCCACTAAATTCGCAGGGAAGGTGTTCATGATGGCCAGAGGTCTGGATGTGCTGCGGATGAAGAAGGAGGATGTGTTCAAGTTCCTTGCAGTCCCCACCTGCGACGAACCTGGACTTCAAGATGGAGCAGCACACTCACCGACAGTGAGTTAAACTTTTCATCTGTTTCTTCATTTTTTCCTCACTAGTGTCAACATGAATAATAAAAAGTAATGTTTCTCTGCTCATGTCCATTTTCATGTAGGTTTCCGTATTTGTTTTAAAAGTTGGTTTCAGTAATTTAAGGCTTTAAACATTGCAATGTAATCTGACAGTTAAGGTTAAACATGAATATCTGCTGCAAAACCCAACAGGAAAACACGAAGAATACTTTTTTTTTTTTTTTATAATTTATAATTTATAATTTATTTTGAGTTCTTACGTGATTGCTGATTTTTTGTGCATGATGAGATTCACGATTGTTGTGAACAGGTCATTCACAACACACAAATTAACAGAAACTCTTGTTGAGGTCTAGAAGAATTATTGATATTACAATACAGTATTTGAACGAATGTCAGGAAACATTATCAAATGGCGTTTTTCTAAGTAATCGGGATGTTTTGAGGATGTCAGGTGATCAAGTCATTGCATTAACCCCAAAAGGTACCACCCCAGATGGGACTCGAACCCACAATCCCTGGCTTAGGAGGCCAGTGCCTTATCCATTAGGCCACTGGGGCAACGATGGCACCAGTTAGATGTATTATGTATTTGTACAAAGGTTCACGGACGGATGTCTCTTCTGTGAACAGTTTTGTCATAATCCTTCGCGACGAGCGCCGCGATAGCGCTCTGTACCGTCGCTAGGCAACAAAGAACACATCAATGAATCAAGTTCATGACAGAAGAGCCGAGCTATTTCCTGTTCAGCCCCAAACTCTGACTGACTACAAAATAAAAGTCACTCGAGACCCGTTGTCCAAAACTCTTCCAATTTCCGCGCTTTTTCTTCGATTCGCATGTCGCACCTGAGGTTTGTCCCCCTCAGAAGTTTTCAAAGGAGAGCCATAATACCAGTCACATCCACACCGGACGCTTTAACTGCCTCACTACATTGTGAAGAACTTTACGTCTGCTTTTAATTTGAAAATACGAGTGCGGAAGAAGTTATCTATGCTGCATTTAAGTTTTAGGTCGCTAACGTTAAGCAAGAGCTAACACATCCACGAGATGGTGAAAAACTTGTTAAACTATGATTTTATTGCGACCATGTTCGTCGTAAGAGAATTGAGTTAACGTTGGCGGCGTTATCTCGTTGGTTTCCACGAAAAATTAACCGTGCGCTAGCTAAAATCTAACGTTAGGGAAGCTAGCGAAGTGTCAGCTAACAGTTTGTGTTTTCATAAATAAGGAGAGCCACCGTTACCTAGGTTAGTGATAAACAAGTCTTTGCTAGGTACGTCTTCAAGAAAGACTCGTCAACATGGTGAGTTACCGTTTTTACATACCTCATGCCAGCATCATTATGGTACGCCTATAACAGTCTCATAAGTTATCCTGTCAGTGCAATTGTTCTGGATGCTGGCCCCAACCCACTCAAAGCTACAGTATGAGATAACTTGGGAAAATCAAATGTTGTACCTTGGCAGATCCTCTCTCGCATAAAGCCAGCCGTGGGAGGAGAGACACCTGCGACCATCAGTGAGAAGAAGAAGAAAAACAAGACAAAGGTTCCCCGGTTGGAGGAATACCTGCAGCAGAGAGACTACCTTGGGGCCTTGACACTATTAGAGGTACAGACATACACATAACTTAACTCAATCCAAATGGGCTAATAAGATTAATAATCACGTGCCAAGGTCATTTGCAGAGTTAGAAAAAAATGCAAAAAATCCCAAAAACGGGCTAAGAAAGTGTATAAAAGGAATAAATACATAACCTTTAAAAAGTCAGATAAATGGGTTCAGAGAACTTCATCCAATGAATTTAGTCCAGTCTGTTATCAACTTATTATATCACTGGAGACACAGGAGCAGGAGGCAGGGAAACATGGAGGATGTGTGGTGTAGCAGATGAGCTCTGAGTGGGCACACTATGGAGAGACAAGTGCAGTGTAAGTGTAGTTCTGAACTAAAGATAGGCAGGCAGGTATATCTGCCAGGGTTATTGTTCATATATTGATACCGATGTAGGCCAAGAAATAACAAGACATTGTAATAGAGAAGAGACAAAGTAGATTTTGAGGTAAATTAAAAACAATGTCACCATTACTTATTTTGTCCACCAGAGAGCACAGACAGGTTGATTTTTTTCATTCTTTGTCACAGACTCCTAAGGGTCCATATCAGAATGGTTTCTGTTTTAATACAATTACTATTTTAATTTGACATTTTTTTCTTATTTGATTCTTTTTTTTAAATTCCAAATATCAAAATCAGTAACGTCCTCAAATGACAAATATTAGTGGGAATATGTTCTCTACACCGGATTTCTAACAGCCCAAGAAATGGGTTTCCCTCATCTGACCTATAAGTAAGTGATCTTTTTTTTTGCCTGCTGGTGATTGTTTAGACCACAATTTTTTTCAAAATTAAGGAATAAAGCGATAATTTAATGTAATAAAAAAAATATTAATGTATGACTGTTTAATTTGAATACCTTGTATGACCTAGATGGAACTGCTGTGTTGAATTTCCTTGGAGCTGAATAAATAATGGCTGCATCTTCACAGAGGGGCTAACCGTTCTTTGTTTTTTAAATGCATTTCCTCCTGCAGAGTATCACCTGTCATGCCCTGAAATGAAAGTTTCAGAAATACCCTCGCTCCTATATCACTGCTACAGAAAGACTGTATCACTGAATGCTGCTGCTCTGCTGCTGACGTGTTGCTGTGTCATCTCTAGTTTCAGAGAAGTATTGGCGAGAAAGAGGAGCATGCGGACCTCTGGATTGGCTACTGCGCTTTTCACTTGGGTGATCACAAGAGAGCAATGGAGGTATTTTTTGTTGTGTATGTGTGTGCCTGAATGAGTGTATGTAGCTAGAAACACATTATTTCAAATGAATAAATGCTAAATGCATGGAATACAATGGATAAGGATGTGACAAACAGTTTTACAGGGTATGATCACATTTGTAATATTTCCTCATCATGTTCTGACAGGAGTACAAGTCTCTGACCAGTAAGCCTGAATGTCCTGAACAGGTGTGGGTCTATCTGGCCTGTGCCCTGTTTTTTCTGGGGCTCTATAAAGAGGCTGAGGAAGCAGCATCGAAGGGTAAACTGTCCAGAGTACATTGTACATTTTTGCAACCACTTGACCTACATTTTGTTCAGTTTTGTTAGTGAAGAGAAATCCTCTTGATTAGCAGTACACTGTGGCTCTATTGAGCATTTGATTGTCTGTAGATCATCAATACATTTTCCAGAATGTGAAATTGCCTGCTATTCCAACCAGCCCACACACTAAATTTATATTGTTTTCACATTTGAAAAATAAATCTAATGAAACATATTTTGCAATTGATTTGTATAGTTAGTAATAACACCCTGTGGTATCTAAATATCAATAATTATTGGTTATTTTTTTAAATTAAGACATACTCATTCACCTGATTTCAGTTAAAAATCAAATTAATTCAGTCCAAATGTCACAAAGTATGCACATACAGAAAGCCCGCCAGTCTTTGTGCAGAAAGTTGTCCTCATACTTTTAATCATAGATTGTATTTTTGGACAACATTTAATTGACCACAGTAATTTTGCACCAGACTTTATTCTAGAGGTGATTACTTGAAGGCTTTTGTTTGAAACAGCAAAATGTTTTATGTTGCTTGAGGTACACAGAGGAAATCAGTGGATTACAGGCTGTTGCTAAATGGGCAAAACAATTAATCAATTAATTGATTCATTGTCAACTATTAAATTAATCACCAATTATTTTGGTGATCAATTAATCAGTTTGGATAATCTTTTTTAATTCACTTCTCAGATATTGTGTACATTTGTACCAGATCACATCCAATGCTGTTCGGTCAGTTCTGTGATTACTGACAGTGAGGTTATGATGTTCATGACGATGCCTCTTACTCTAATGTGGTCTGTTTTGTCTGTCTGTAGCACCAATGTCACCTCTTCAAAACCGACTACTCTTCCACTTGGCTCACAAGGTTGGAAAACCATTATACTATAACTATTATACTGTCAAGAATTGTGTGGTATCTTGAGTACTTGAGTAATAGGTTGTGTGTGTATTTCAGCTCAACTTTCATCTCAACACAGTCCTGATAAAAAAATAAAAAAACACCTTTTTTCTCCAGAGAGAGTATTTCCACTTTTTACGACCTGTTTGTTTCGAAGAGTGATTCACGTCTTCTTGCTTTTCTCTCAGTCGCCTTGCTTCTTATGTTACCAGGATCACATTTCTGTACGATGTATTCCTCCATTGTCTTGATATTGTGTCTCAGTTCAACGATGAGAAGAAGCTGATGGGTTTCCACCAGAACCTGGAGGACGTGACGGAGGACCAGCTGAGCCTGGCATCCATCCACTACATGCGCTCCCACTACCAGGAGGCCATAGACATCTATAAACGCCTTCTACTGCAGAACAGGTCTGTGCCTTTTACTCTCTTAAATTAGTTTCACAGTCTCCTGCTGCAACTGGGCGCATGTGCCATCCTAGCAGCAACTTGTCAGGGGTGACTTGTTAATGGAGGAGTGTTAGATTTTGTGCGCCTCACGCCTTGTGGAACCATAAAGATAATTCAAGTACGGCAAGTAAGTCAGTACATCAGATCTGCTGAACTAGCTTCCTCTAACGCTGATATACTGTATCCATAGCAGCAGAGGTGAGAAAATGAAAGACTTTGATTTTACTAGATATCCTGGTTCACTTCTCTCAGAGATCTATTCATGGCTCTGTGGCGCCTGTGGGCCAAGCTGCATGTGAGGTTTTTTACTGGGTTCACAGCAGCTTTAGTTGCAGGCAGCTCTGAGCACACTTGCTGTTGTCTATTAATACTGCTACTTCCTTGGAATGTTAACAGAAAAATGCAAAAATATCGAAATGGGGTTATGCAAAAATTACATTTTTTGAGTACCATGCCATTTTATCAAGGCCTTGATGTTGCTTGTTTAGTTTTAGCTAGCCTGCAAATATTCATTCCTTTTTAAAACTCAGCTCTGACATCCAGATCTTCCGTCGTTTGTTTCTCTGATAACTTCTTGTCTCCGGCTTTTTTTGCACTAATTACGGCGACTGTGCCTCAGGAGGTGGTGCATAAAATGTACCATTCAATAACAATCGATTCTAAAAATATCTTCATTTTATAAAGATGTTTTTTATCATAATATACAATAAAAATAAGAGCTGTCTTTTGCTGAAATGCTATTTTGATTATGAACATTAACTATAAAAGAAAAAAATTGGCTTTTTATTGCTTCAGATTGTAAAAACAGTACCACAGGTAACCTAAGTATTTAGTCTCACTGAACTCTGGCCCTTGTGTCCAACATAGGGCAACAGGACAACACTCTTAAGTGAAGACAAATCTTATACATTACCATTGAGCTCTGCCCTGGAGAGTGGTCGGGACTGTAATGCAGAGTCCCATCAGATACAAACCTGCTGTAATACCTAAAACAGATCACATTTGAGTCCATGCCGTCGAAACTCCAACCACTTTTACAAGGTCATGAATTAGAAGGAAAAATGTATTTACTTATCTGATTTAAGTCATCATTTCACAACATCACGTTCAGTAATAGTATATGATAGTGAATGATGGGGTAACATTTACAAAAATAAAAACAACCTACATTTGTTCATTTAAAAAAAACATATGTATATCAGAAATATTTTGTGTCCATCTGCTACTAGAAATACATAGTCAAGTCAAAAAGCCAGCTCCACGTCCTCGTTGTATCTTGTGTTTCAGAGATTTCCTGGCCCTGAAAGTTTATGTGGCTCTGTGTTACTACAAGCTGGACTACTATGACGTCTCCCAGGAGGTGTTGGCTGTGTACCTGCAGAGCATGCCTGACTCCACTATTGCCCTCAACCTCAAGGCCTGCAACCACTTCAGACTCTACAATGGCAAGGCAGCTGAGGTACTCACTGTTTGTTTGCTGCATATCCAGGACGATATGTTGGTTGTTATTCATTTTTACGTTGTTTTATTCACATTTTCATACACACATATTTATGTTTTTTTGTTTTTTTTGTCACTTATATCTGTGAAGAATTGATTGGCCAAAGATTAAAGGCTATTTTATTTTAACAATGAAATGAAAAAGCAAGTTCTAATTTAAACATTTATTTCACTGCATTTTCATTTTCAAATCTTTATCCATGTTTGTGTCTCCATCACTAATAGTTAGATAGTTGAACATAAAAAAAACCCAACAAATATGTCAATGGCAGATACTTGAAATTATAACAACAGTTCACAGTACTGTAACTTTTAGTGAGAAGGAACTAATTAAAGATATTTCAGTGGTGTCAGTGCACAGCTATTGTGCTTTTTGATGGAAATCTCTGTTCATTAGTCATGCATGCACCACTACAGTGAGTCAGTAACTGGTGGTAGGTTTGACTCATGTGTGCACTCTCCCACTCTTAGGCTGAGTTGAAGAACCTAATCGACATCTCCTCCTGCTCCTTTGAGTTTGCTAAGGAGCTTATCCGACACAACCTGGTAAGCTCTTCACAAGCTCTAACTGCCAGTGTGTAGGTTTGTGTAACCAAGGGTGCGCATACACCAGTGACATACAAGCTACTTTTCCACATTGTGAATCTGTCCCCCTGTGTACTGCAGGTGGTGTTTCGTGGTGGGGAGGGGGCATTGCAGGTGCTGCCTCCTCTGATTGATGTGATACCTGAGGCCAGACTCAACCTGGTCATCTACTATCTCAGACAAGGTGTGCGGCCATGACAGTGCAGTTTTTTCCTGGAACAAACAAAAACATGGGAAATATTTCTATGAAAATGCATGCATGCAGGATACGACTGTAAAAAGGGTTAAAGGTTCATTTCTTTAGACCTTTATTTACAAATGCAATCAACTTTACTCATCCAAAATAAGTTATGAACACAAAAATAGAACATTTCTAATGAATAGACAGTATTATAAGTTTAAAGTAAACTACAAATGATGAAATAGAATACAACACAATAAATCCACATGCTTTCCTACTATCATATTTATCATGCAACATTTAAAGGAGACTTATAATGCATTTTTGCTTTATATAGGTTCTTGTGCATGTAAAAGATCTTGAAAGTTAAAAACATCACCAACAGCCCCCACCAACAGAAGCTCCTCTCTCCCACAGAAAGCACTGCTCCTGAAACGCCTCGTCAGTAGTCCCGCCTTTAATTCCGTGACTTTGTGACATCACACTATGTCACCATATCACACATTTGCATTATTTATGCCTAGCAACTAGTTTGGCACATAAGAATTCATTTAGCACAGCTGCTCTGTTGTTTTAGCAATGCTGGGTCAGGCTTGTGTGAGTTGACCAATCAGAGCAGACTTGGTATTCAGGAGGCGGGCCTTAAAGAGACAGGAGCTAAAACAGAGTGTTTCAGACAGAGGGAAAATACAGTGCTACTGCATTGGACAGTATGAGAAAACTGATGTGTTTTTTGCGCAGAGGAGCATGTAAACCTATTCTAGTAGTAACCCAAAACAAAATTATGAACCTGGAAATGAGTGTAATATGAAGAACAACTACATCCATGCTCCATTTTTCACTTGCAGATGATGTCCAGGAAGCCTACAACCTCATCCAAGATTTGGTGCCCTCGACACCTCAGGTAATGACTCAAAGTGACATCAAGTTTTAATTTGACATTACACTTGTTCTTTCCAGCGCTACACAATTATTTGGACTCAGTAAGTGACTCCAGATCTGCTGAATTTCACTCTAATGTGAAAAATGCCTAATACAGTGGCTGTGTTCATTACACTCATGCTCTTTAACAGGAATGAACATGTACAATGAAAACCAGAATCTTGGCAGATAAAATGAAGTCTGTTAATAGACCTCCTCTCCTCGCTCCTCTTAAGAGTTCCTGAAGAGCTTTTTCCTTTTATGTGACCAGTTTTTATCCTCAAAAGCACCTTAATGTCAGATGGATCTGAAAGCATGTGAAGTGTTTGGCTTTTGTGTCCCTTTTATGTATGTCTTTCAGCTTGTTGAAGTGGATTTTGAAGCGGCAAAGAAAAAGCAGATCCAATGGTTGATAAACTCCTGACAAAGAAATATGTTAATGATTTTATATTTTATCTACAACTGAATTTCAACAACTGAATGTTTTTCCACATTTTCTATCAAGATAATCAAGGTTGCTTTTCTCCTTTTTCAAATGCATTCACCATGAAGAGACTAGACAAGAGAACATATGATTTTTTTGACTTTGATCATTATATTCTCAGGAGTATATTTTGAAAGGAGTGGTAAATGCCGCACTGGGACAAGAAATTGGATCAGTGAGTATTTCTGTTCAAAAACTAGTTAATCACAAACAAGTGTGATAACAGTGATTCCTAGAAAACTGTTTGTATTTTTCTTTTATCTTTCAGAGGGATCACCTAAAAATTGCTCAGCAGTTCTTTCAGTTAGTCGGAGGCTCGGCTAGCGAATGCGGTACTTTGAATTTGAATTTGATCAATCTGATTCTTAAAAACTAAACTGTGCGAGCATGTGCGTCTGACACATTTTTGTCTCACAGATACTATTCCTGGCAGACAGTGCATGGCCTCCTGCTTCTTCCTCTTGAGACAGTTTGAAGATGTTCTCATATATCTGAACTCAGTCAAGGTTAGTGTTGCTCTGCACGAGGCACATGTTATATGGTATATTCCTGTGAAGAATCACAGCGATATTACTGCACTGTGGTATCAGTATGTAAGAGGGCGATGAAAAAAGACTCCCACACACTGGGTGATAGGTGTCACTTCAGATGACAAGTGGTGCTTTACAGATGCAGTACATCTATTCAGGTGTGTTTTCTCTTTATCACGATGAGTTTCACTACCAATAAAATGCTTGCAGTTGGTATGCACTTATGTTTGAATCTTAACCTTTTTGTTTATATCTGTGCTTTTCTTCTCGCAGGGTTACTTCTATAATGACGATACATTCAACTTCAACTATGCTCAGGCTAAAGCAGCACTTGGCAACTACAAAGAAGCAGAAGAGGTAACTTACTTAAGCCTTGAAGGTCCTGAAGGTCCAGTGTGTAAGATTAAGGGGCAGAAAAGGAATATCATATTTATAACTATGTTTTCATTAATGTTTATCACTGGAAACTAAGAATCATTGTGTTTTTGTTACCTTATAAGGAGCCTTTTATATGTACAGCATGGATCTAATAAGGGGAATCTGGATACAGCATCGGCTATAAAAGCTCCTCAGTGGCTCATGAAGCCAAAAAAAGTTTGACCTCCTGGGTGTAAAATTAACTGCATAGCTTCCACATTGTGTGGCCCATAGAGCATGTGCACTAGAGACTAGCCGAGCAGCTAACTTCTGATTTAGCCCCCAGCTAACTTGATTGGGAATAAATCACAATCAATTATTCCGTGGCTCTTCTAGACCAATCAAATGTTATAAGACCAAATGGCTCAAACTCTGATAGTAAAACAAGTCATTTCACAGGGGGTTGTGAAGCTAAAAAAAAAAAAATCCAGTGTTTTGCAGCTGCTTCTTTCACAATCTAAGCTTTTGGGAAAAAGTCGTTTTAGGCCAACGTGTATCATGTGACGTTGTAATTACACAGATTGGCCACTGTCTTATTGACTTTGAAGCCTGGTGCTGTTCCTGTGGGCTTGATCTACAGAGAGATCCTTTTCCACACAGTCCGCCATGTTGCACTGCCATGTTTCTACAGTAGCCCACAACAGACAACCAAACACTGGCTCTAGGAGGGCCTCTTCACATTTTTTAGTGGCCACTGTAGTTGAGGGCTATACGAGGGGTGTTCAGTTGGTTGCAATCTGCAGCCACGCTGCTAGATGCCACTGAATCCTTCACACTGGTTCTTTAAATCTTTAAGTTGTGGACTAATGTTTTGGACTAATTTTAATGTTTCTTTCAGGTTTTTCTGCTGATTCAAAGTGAAAAGATCAAGAATGACTACGTGTACCTCAGCTGGCTGGCACGATGCTGTATGTATAGTGTTCTCACAAAAATCTTAATGCAAGGCTAATTCATTCATGTAGCACAAGCTGCTGTCAGATGTGTAGCCTCAGGCTTGTAAAGAATTTAGGGTCACTGTTGCACTCGACTCGTGTTACACTCAACAGTTCTAAGAAATGGATATCTCCATTAAAAGATTTTTCACTCTTTTCTTTGCTTAATCCACATCAATAAATCCTGCCCACAGGCGTTTAATATTTTCCAAATCTGAATCTATGAAGGTTGCTGAAACAGCGTGTGAATGATGGATTATTCAACACTCTTCTTGTTCTTGTCAGACATAATGAACCAGAAGGGCCGGCTTGCCTGGGAGCTCTATCTGAGGATGGGCACTTCCTCTGATTCCTTCAGTCTTTTACAGCTCATCGCCAACGACTGCTACAAGGTGACATCTTCCTCTGTTTTCTGCCTCGCGTATCATCTGTTGTTCCCACTTCAGTGGGTATACATGCATGCATTATACTGAGATTAATGGATGCATTATACTAAAAGATTAGTAGCAGAATAATAAATGTTAAATAAGCTTTTCTGGCTAAATCTATTATTATTTGTGTGTAAGATGTCATCAGATGTCTTGTTTTGTCTGACCAACACTCCAAAACCAAAATGTATTCAGTTTCTAATGATATCAAACTAAGGAAAGCAGAATATACTTAAAAAAAAGATGTCACATCATATTTGGGCTTTGTTTTGTTTTTTTTGAGAAGTGATTCAAAAAATTAATTGATTGTCAAAACAGCTGCAGATTAGTTGTCTGTCAATCGACTAATTGTTTCGGCTCTAAATAAGTACCTCACATCATTGTATTAATCTGGCTGTTTCTTTGTTAAAAAACTGTAATTCATTGCTGAGGGCAGATCACTCAGTTTAATGTCTTTTCCTTGATTGTTTTTGTGAAATTTTTCTTCAAAAAGTTTGGCTGTGTTATTGGGAAGACAATATGTTGCTCATGATCACAGCCTTTTGTTTCAGATGGGCCAGTTCTACTACGCAGCCAAAGCGTTTGATGCACTGGAGAAACTGGACCCAGGCTCCAACTACTGGGAAGGCAAGAGAGGGGCATGTGTCGGCGTCTTTCAGCTCATACTGGCAAACAAAGAGTCCAAGTATGTTTGTCTTTATTCCTGTGCAATAATGTGTGTGTAGATTCTGTATGTTTCTGTTTTGTTCTTTTGTTGTTTTGTTTTTTAACTGAATAAGATCTGGACTCACTCCTAAAACTTCTGTTGTCTGTTTGAGTGGGTGTGATGTCTAATCAAGAGAAACATGACAGATGTTGCATTCTTTGATCGAATCTTATTTCCTGTTTGTGTTCTAGGGAGACACTTAAAGAGGTGGTGCTCCTGCTGCAAAATTCAGGAAACCCCCAGGTTGAATACATCCTGCGAGCTCTGAGGAAGTGGGCAAAAGACAACAGAGTCCTCCTCACATGACAGCTTTGAACTTCAGCAGGTTAAATCAAGTGAAGCTACTTTATGCACACATCAGCAGTCATTTCACTTGACTGAATTGTGTGAATGATATCTATGCTACATGAAGCGAAGAAATATTGAGCTATTATCTCTTGTAAACTGTAGTGTTTTGTATTAAAATGTGTAAGTTTTGAATTGCAATGTCTATGTACTTATATTTGTATTAAAATTGTGACTATGCATTTTAAAAATTACTTTCTTGTTGTCAGTGATTCACTGGTATGACTTTCAGTGCGGTAACTGATGTCAAGATATGAGCATATTCTTTAAAGGAGGAAAAAAACAGGAGTGAGCATGACAAAAGTAGGATTATTGAGACTAAAATAAAAGAAATAAAGTTTTAAAATTTAAAAAAAAAGATCTAAGGAAACAAACTAACAAAAACATTTGCTTTGTGAAATGTATTTGGAAATGTCATGTCAAAGTTTGTTTGACATGCATTGCTTCGTGAAATGTTCTATTTCCTGACAGTAAAATAAGGTAAAAGGTTTACGCCATTGATTCAGTATTGTAGTTTCATAAAGTTATTAGTAGAATAAGAAGTTAAAGCAGCAGAAGCCGAGAAATCCTGAACTTTAGTCCCTAGTAATTTCAGAAACGCTGGATCCAACAATTCCCAATAATGCAACTTACTAGCATCTTTTCTTATTTCTCTTTAGTGCCCTCAACTTTAAAACTGTAATGCTGGTTTTGCATCTAAATTGTGAATTCTCAAGGCCAGACTTAACTTGATGGAGCTCCTCCAGAGCCACAGAAGACATTATGCAACTGTTTTCACAGGCTGAGAGTACGTCCACATTAAGCCAGTTAAATTTGATTTGCAGCAAAGCTACGAGGACAACAAAAAGGAAACCTATTATGTTCTAACTTCTGTGATCATTTATTTTGTGTGTTATAGTAAAGCATATAACACAGCTTTTGTCATTAATCCGTATTTACATTGATTTATTCAGACGATGTCCTGACCATTAAATAATGATTTGGAAAAAGAGATTTCACAGTTTTAGATGTTGGAGTGTTTCACTGTGGACACAGGTCCTTACAAAAATGCCTTGAAATGCTAATCGGGACACAATCGTTTTCACATACTGGAAAATAAAAAAAAGGCTTCATGTACATAAAATGTACCATTAATCACGATATGTAAAAATCTCTTTCAGCTGCAAATTTGGCAACTCAGCAGGGCTCCTCATCCTAGGTTGGGGGTTGATAGGGGCCCCAACAGTAAGATTTTACCCTGAGGCTTTCTAAGGTTAATCCAGCCATGGTTTCTACCACAGAAGTACAGAAAATACGTGTGTCAATGTGAAACTTAAATGTATTCACACAGGTTATTGTGATCAGGAGCATTTCCGCTCTTAACTGTATATCAACAGGTGGTCTTGGTGCCTGTAACTAACTCAGCTGTGTTGGGGTGGTTAACCGAGACAGCCAATCATCTGTCTTGTTTTCTTCCGTTTAGGATTGTATGTTTGTGTGCTCAGTGCCATTGTAGAAAAATGCACAATTCAGCATTTTCCTGAATAGACAGGAAGAAAGGCTTGAAATGAGAGCTGTCTGTTCTATACAGCGAGATGAAGCTGTTATCTATTATGTGGATACACACAACATGTGGTGTGTGTGTGTGCCACAGCCTGTCCTTCACTCAGACACTTTATAAAGGTCATTATAGTACTGATAGTGTTGTTATTATCGCCTGTTGTGACAGAGGCGGGTTTAGGATCGGGGCACGCGGTGATTGGACGTGATGACCCCCCCTTTGTCACGGTGCTTCCGTTCTGTGCGTACGCGCATGCGCAGCGACCCCTCTCTTCTGATATTTTATTTACTCCCGAAACCCAAGATGGCTCCTGTGAATGTCTCGGTCCCATAGCAAATTGAGGATGCAAGTAGCTGCCGAAAAAACAACTTTTCCCCGACCGTCGCATCCCCTGGAGTTCAATTCGTATGGTGCGGAGGAGGCCCTGACATCCGTCTAGGCACCGAGCAGCCGTCGGAGCTCCGCGAAACCTTCTTCAAGCCACCAATTTGGAGTAGTTTCGCGAAGTAGCTCTTCTCCTCGCTGTCGCTGTCTGTCCGGAGCGAGGTTCAGACAGGCAGGCAGCTCATCCAAATGGCCGAACCGAGAAAAGTGCAATTTGTCACCCTCTCGGCCTTCGCAGCTGGAGCAGCCGCGGAGTCTAGGAAACGCCGGCTGGAGGATGAGGCCGATTTCAACTTCGGTAGAGCCGGGGAGGTCGAGGCAGCGACCGGGGCAGGGGGTGCTGCCAGCAGCGAGCCTCTCGACGAAACCGGCGACAGGGAAAAGGCTGGAGCCGAGAAGAGGGCGACGGTGCGGCTCAACCTGTCCCTCTCCGAGCCTGACGACCGCTCCTCGGTCGAGTTTAATTACGGCGAACTCGTCCAAAACCTCCAGGTAGGGTCCCCCAGTTTAACTAACAGTACCAGGCCGAGTGAGACTGGAGCGGGAGTTCATTTTATCGCTCTTGGAAGTGTTTGCGAGGACTTGTCTTTGCTAAGTGAATCGGGGCGGGGGGGGTGAGTGCACCTTGTCCTTCCGCTGGACTAGCGTGGCTGAAACTGACCATTAGTGCGACTCAACACAAAAGACAGCAGCGGTGTTTGTGGCCACGCAGCCCCGGTCCGTCCACTCTGCGTGTTTTACAACTTCAGCTGCGCTCTGTAACAAGATCGTAGCTTTTTTTTTTTTTTTCTTTTTTTTTTCTCCCCAACCTCGTCTTTCTGCACATGTAGAGATGAGGCTTATCTTGCGCTGCTACCTGTGTCCTGTTCACTCAGACTTGCCCAGCAACAGCCCAGTCACACAGCCATTACAGCACTTGGAAATGCCACATGCAGTTTGGCCCTCTGGCTGCGGGTGATAGATAGATGAGAGAGCATTGCTGATGGAAGTACCAGGATGTAGCATGGGAGCGAGGCAAATGTCAGAGCTGAGGGATCAAACGCACACACAGGCTCGCCTCGTTTTCATTCAACACACTTTTTTTGTTTTATTGGTGATTTACGTGAGTGGGGGTAAAAGTTTTCAAACCTCAAGATAATTAAATATTTCTTGTTTGGATCTAAATGTGTTCATGCCAACATTATGTTGTTGTTGTTTTTTTGCATGTGTATTTTTTTGGAGTGATTTTTGATAAATAATAAACTTTTGTGATTGATATGTCAATATTTAACTTTTTTAGTTTTTTCTTTCTCAACAGTGAGTCAGTACAAGACAGCAGACTGAAATAGCCCTAATTCTGACATTTGATCGTCCCTGTTCATAATCTTTAATATTACATTTTTACCTGTTTGCTTCCAGTCAAAGAATAAACCTCCAAGTGTGACTCCAGCCCCCAATCCCCCCATTCCCCCCAATCCCGCTAACCCCTTCAACGATGACGAGAGAGAGCGGCTCCAGGTCGAGGCCCTGGCAAAAAAGTTTGAAAATAAATATGTGAGTATTTATTAATTGATTTATTTGTTTGTTGAATTTAAAAGTGCTTCTATTCTGATCATGTTACAATTATAGCCTGACTGACGCTGTATTTTTGAAGCCGATACCAATATTGATATTTTCGAGTCCGTAGAATATAAACTTTTCAGTGTTTTCTCTGTTTCTAAGAGATTTCTGATTTCTTGTTACATTTTGACCAACATATACATCAATCTGCAATGAAATATAGGCTGGTGTGTTAATTAATATTAGTAAAACTACTGGGTTTGTTTGAGTTAGTTAACTTGTTTAAGTCACGTAATTTAATTTATTTAGTCTAAAGTCTCAAATTTGCCTGTGAGACTTAGTTTGTACAGCAGGTGACTCCCTCAACTTCAGTTCAGACAAGACAACTGAACTCCTGAACAAGGAAAAAGAGGAAAGACCTTGGGAGTAACTGAGTAGATTATACATGTAGTACAAGATATTTTAAGTCACTTATTGATGGTTTCTTTCACTCATTTGATATTGGATTTTTGAGGCTTATATTGTTGAATGAGAATTTTTATTATTTGTTTGTCTTTTAAGGAAACATGACCGGGATGGGTAGTGAGGACGTTTTACATCTAAAAAATAAACTAGTCAGTGCTCTCTGGTGGACAAACTTTTTAATGGAAAGAAATGTGTGTGTATCACCACAAACATTTCCGTAGTCCAGTTCCTTTCCACTTATCAGCCAGAAACAACACATCTGTGAGATGCCGATGTTGACTGATATATCAGCACAGTCCATTTATCAGTCAGGCTCTAGTTGTCTATCAGCAACATGAGGAAAATGAGGACATTTTGTCAGTCCTCACTCTGAAAGGGGCCATTTTAGGATCCCAAAAAAAATGTGAGGACTGTTGATGTGAATCACAACCTAAACTGTTTTCTCTCTTCTTCTTTTTTTCAGGGTAACACTGGGAAGAAGAAGAGGAAGGACCGAATGCAAGATTTGATCGATATAGGTTTTGGCTACGACGAGACGGACCCCTTTATTGACAACTCAGAAGCTGTGAGTACCCCTCGCTTTATTAATGAGGACGTGATTTTTCACTGATGTGTCTGTTTTCCAGGATGTCACTTTCATTTGGTCAGATGTCTCTCTTCAGTCTTTAGAGTAACGTTGCACAGCGGTCTCTTTTCTTCTTAAGTATTCTTGTGATTAATTTGCCGTTCCTCGTCACATTCTTGAACTGCTGCTCTCTTGTCGTGTCGAGGTAGACGTTATTCCTCTGTGGTTAAATATTTATTACCTGGCTCGATGTTTCAATACAGTACATTCAGTGGTGCTTCTAAAGATAGACGCTTGTCCCTTCTACTATGCTGTAAAATCATCCTCATGACTCATGAATATGTATGTGCTCCTTGTGTCCACACAGGGATGTGTCATTGTTTTTGTTTGACAGTGTTTGTTGCTCAGTATTCAGAGCGTCTCACTCTGTCTGACTGTAACAGCTGATAATTATTATTAATTGTTGTGTTGTTTTGATAGCTGTCCTAGCTGCACTCACACATTTGCAGCGCCCCTTGACCCCTTCTTTTCTGTTTTGAAATGCGCTGAGATGGAAAAATGTTTCATCTGTGGCCTGGAGGTGGAGGGACTGTGATTCTTTTTAGTGATTTTATTTATTTTGGCGCACAACAAGTCATCCATTTTCACTGACCGACCGAAGAGCACCGACTTCTTTTGGAAATGTTACCAAAAAAACATTATAAGTCACTCAATATGTTTGGACATCCGCTTTTTGTTATGCAAGAGGATTTATTGTTTTCCAAATTCCTGTGATCTTACAAAACAAACTGTCTTCTATTATTTCTCTCAGTATGATGAGCTGGTGCCTGCGTCTTTGACCACAAAGCTGGGGGGATTTTACATCAACACAGGCACGCTGCAGTTCAGAGCAGCCTCTGAATCGGAGGGGGAGGGAGACAAGGTAAGGCCACCTCAACATATACGTAACTGAACTTAAAGAATGTATTTATTGTTTTTGCTTTCTTTTTTTTAAATTATTTTCTAAACTCATATTATCAACATTGGGAAATTAATGTTTTGTTATTTAAATTTGGGTTGTTTATCTGACATTTAGAGAAAGTCCGTGAAATGACATACAAGTCTGATGACCTATTTTAATTCTTATTCTTGGTGTAAAACTAGCAAAGACGCAGGATTTCAGGTGACTTGGCAACATCCTACACTAACAAGCCGACACAATAAACATGTTTAGAAATACCATTACAATCACGAAGTCAAAACTTTTTGGTTTACCAAACGCTCTGGAGGTATGAGGTTATTATTTTGATATTCTAATGGTGACCTGTTCCAATTATCTGAAGCACATTACCGGAATATGTTAAGAGATACATTGTCGGCCACGCTAGTTGCATGACTCTTTTGCGGCAATGTCTGTCGGTTGGTCGGTGGGTCCACCACTTCAGCCGACAACTTTTGGACAGATTGGCACACAATTTTGTAAATATCCACTAGTTTCCTAGGGAAGTAACTGGGGAGACTATGGATATTATGGGTGATACTTTCAGTGCTCGTCGCAACTAACGTAAATCATAATAATTGACCCCACAGCACTTTAAAGGCTGTAGAAGCGTTAGCTACATGGGGTAAGCAATAATAATGATGTTAGCAGTATTTACACATAAAGTATCTAACCTAGATCTTCATGAATGAATGATATGCCGCACCAACCAATGGAATATGCTGGTTTCAATTCAGTGACTGGACACGCCAAAGTAACGCCCATAATTCATGAAAGAAGTTGGATATTCATGTTCCTCAGAGGATAAATCCCAATGATTTGGTAATCCCCTGACTTTTCCTGCCTATGCTTTTAGCATGCTAACATGCTAAACTAAAATGGTGATATGGTAAACGATACACCCGCTAAACTTCAGCTTTCTAGCATTGTGGCTGAGACCATGTGAGTACTGACGTTAGTATTTAGTTCCAATCACAGCTGTGCCAAAGGGCCCCTCACAGTGCTGATGGCACGTCCATTTTATTTTAAAATGCACTACCCAAAAAAAAATAAAAATACTTCCCTGTGCCAAATTCGATGAGTCAAAACAACACCTTTGACCCTGTGGACAAATAGCGGTCTAGGAAAGTGTACTGTGTCATAGAAATTACATGGTTTGATGGCTAACTTGGAGAAGTGTGAGCTTCACTGCCAAACCGTGCTTTATTCCACAGTAAATAAAACATGGTTTGCTGGAGAGGAGTTGTGTGACGCATTCTCATTTAGATAATGTGGTTACTAACATTTTGCGTGACACATGGTTATTGCACCGTGTGACACAGCAGGATGTCAACAGTCCTGACAAGGAGTATGAATGTCCTCCCAACAGGAGCTTGATTTTCACTGGTTTCACTGAGACGTGATGTAGACGTTATCTTTCAGCACATCAGGAGAAATCTCTGAAGGACACACACACACACACACTCTGTGTGTGTTCCTCAGACAGAATTGATCGTTTGCCACTGTGCACTGTCGTCATCTGCTCATTTGAGTTAAGGAGCGTATGTGCTCTTGTTTCAGACGCCGAATGACAACAAGGAGCAGGTGATTAAGAAGAGGAAAAAGAAGGACGTGAACAATCTGGAGGAGAAGAACCCAAAAAAGAACAGAGTACCGAAACAAGGGTGAGTATCTCTGCAGTGTAATATGTCTGTGTTTATTTCCTCCTGAAACCTAAGCTTTTAAAAAAGCACTTGATCAAAAGAATCATTACAGACAAAAAATGTCAGTTTAAAATATCAAAAACACACAGACGGACACCGTTATGTAAATGGACAAGTTCTCCACCTGTGTGTGATAAGTTGACCTTTTGGACACCCATGGATCTGTTGTCCTCTATGAATATGTGATGACGCATTTGTCCACTCCTGACCGCGCTAATAATCCCCCACCACCCTGTGTGTGACATTATACACTCCTGTGCTTTTGTGCGGATCGTCTCATACATCTATCATGAGGCGCGGATGCTGACTGTGACTTGCTCTTAGCTGCTGTGACAAGCCAGCCACCTTCCAGAAATCGCTCCATTATCTACGCTCAGATTGGCCCAATACTCACGCTGCTATTTGGAAGGCAACTTCCAAAAATAGCCGCAGCTATTGCCATTGTGCCATTATGAAACAGATGCTGTTATATATGGGCATGTGTGTGTCAGATCCTTCAGAGCAGACTGCAGGTTAATGCCTCAGAATCCCTGCAGTTCCTCACTCATCCCACGTTTCAGAGTCGTCTTTGTCAGCCTGTGTCGATGCCTCAGTTTGCCGTGAAAATTTGTTTCATGGGTCGCATTTAGTTTTCATGTTGCACTTATTACCTCCACCTACTCACTTTTCTGTCCCTCTGAAATTGTCTTTGTTTATTGTGATGCTTGTTTTTGGTCATTTTTGCCAGTAGAAGAAACAGTCGATTTTTTTTACCCACTTCTGATGGGTGACATCAGTAAGATAATTGGTAGTTAATAGTTTATTTATTTTTTAGTTCATAACTTGTAGTTTATGCACACCTGTGGGTAAGAGAGGCTAAGATCTTCTTGTTGTTCATCTAATTCTTCTTTTTTTTCTGTCTTTCTCTTTATTTTTCTCCTCCTTCTCCTCTGTCTTTATTGGTGGATCACAAACCAAATTCAAAGGTGCATACCACCACCTACTGTGTCAGAGTGTGTAGATGTATTGTCAGCATTTTGCTACAAACAAGTCATTGCTATGTTTCCCTCCAACAGAGTGACGGCTCTCAACCTCCACCGGCCAGAGAAGAAGAAGAGGAAGAAGCTGATGAAGGACTCGCTGTACCTGGCAGCAATGCTCCGCCGCTTCACCCGGGAGAAGGAGGAGATGAAGAAGAGGAATCCGAATATGGCTCACCCCAGCCTGGCAGGAGCTGTGGCGAACAAGCCCCACTCTGCCAACTCAACAAACCACGTGTTAGCCTCCAACTCCACCCACCCGCAGGGCAACACAGCCAGCAACGACCTCTCGCTGGCTGACCTCACCTCGGACCCTGCCGTGATGTCACTGCTGGGCTCGGCCAATGAGAAGGAGCTGCAGGATCTCCTAGGCGACCTGGACTTCAGCTTGTTGGACACTGACCAGCAGCACGCCATGGCGGCGGCCAGGGAGAACGGCATCCTGGGAGTCGGTGTTCCAGCTCATAAAGCAGCAGCAGCAGCGGCGGCGGCAGCAGCAGGAGGAGGAGGTGGTGGCGGCCAGGGGCGAGGTCTGGGGTCTTCCAGTGGACTGTTTTCTCCGCCCCCGTTGCCTGATGGACTGCCTGCTCCTCTTATCAAACGCATCGAGGACCTGCGGGCGGTGAGTCAGCTGTCGCCAGTCTGTGGGTGGATGCAATTACCTGCGAAGCCTCTTTACTGTAGTTAAACACAAATGCCAATCCAGCTCAGGAAGTGGCAGGAAGTGTTTGTTGTTTTTGTTTAGTGCAACAACAACAACAATAGTCTTTTCTAAAGGATTGGAGAAACACGGCTTCAGGCTGAACCCTGAGGGGGCTTTATATAACTAAAACAGCAGGGTTGGCGTCGCAGCCTTATTTTTTTGTTGCTCTTGTATCTCGGCGCCACAGAGTCAATTTGAAGCAAAGGAATGTTTTTCTAGATGTGGGTAAAAATGTAAAGCGAGGCAGAGAGAGGGATGATGCAAGTGATGGATATAGAGGTGAAGAAGAGAAGAGTGAGGAGGAGGGAGGCAGATAAATAAATAATGGAAATGTCAGATTGTTTTTGGTGCTTCTAAAGATAACGCATTATATAAGTAATATAAATATTTTCTTGAATTCATTAAAGGAAGTGTCACTTCGGTCTCTTGACCTTTTAGTTTGGTTCATTTGGTTTGAGCCAAGGACAACACTGCACATTGTTACCTTTTAGTTCTGGTTCATTTCATGTTCAAAGTGACTTTTTACAAAGTCGTACAGAGCAACAGTTGGTCTTAGTATTAAATCGTTTTTTGATGGTCATCCAGCATTATTAGGGAAACCAAATTCAAATAACAGACAGCAGATCATGCAGCACCTCTCTGCCTCTTCTGTGTTTATTTTTCTCACCTGCTGGTCTCACAAGCTTGCAAATAAATTGTTATTTATGAACGCTATTAGCTGAGACTGTAGCTGGACCTTGTATTTCATTAACGAGCAAAGCATTTCGTACCTTAATATCACAGGAGGATAGTTACTGTGTGTTTCTCTCACTTTTTATTGAAAAACTGACAAAATATGGAACAGGACACAAACACACCGCATGCTGTTGTAACGCGTTTACGCACTTCAGAGCTGCAGCGCTCTGTCGATTAATCTATCGAAATTAACAGCCAACTATTTTGATAATCAATTAATTGTTGAAGTCATTATTCTAGAAAAAATGTCAAATATTTGCTCGTTCAAGTCTCTTGGATGTGAGAACTTGCTGCTTTTCTTTGTCAGTTATAACAGTAAATGAAGAGCCTTTGGGTTTGGGGCTGTTGGTTGGACAAAAGAAGAAATTTGACGTGTGACTTTGGTCTCTGGGAAGTTGCGATGAGACATTTTGTTGACTAAAAAATCAACCGATAAATCGTAAAACCGGCAAAACGGCAAATTGGTTGATAATAAAATGTTTTATTTCATTGCAGCCCTAGATGACTTGCTGATGCACATGTGTGTTGCCATCATAGTTACAACATGATGTTGCATGGACATGTGGCTACACAGATTAGGAGATCTGTTACAGTGTTATTTAACAGTAAAAGTAACAGTCGTTTTGACAGTTGTGACTTTTGAATTCATGCTAAAATCACATATCTACAGGAACAAAATCCTTTGGTGGAATTTCGTTGTTGGTGTTAAACCACAGTCCGCCTGGAAGACCTGGTGTTTAGTGTGCACCGGAGTTTGATTGAGGGCATTCAGAAACCAAACCCATTTACTGTAAAAGAATCCACAGACACGTATGGTTAAATTTAGACTCAGGTGAAGGTTAGTCCAGGAGAAATAAGGAAATGTGTTTCTGTCAGCTGAAGCCCTCAGAGGTTCAGCGTCACAGATATATGTATATGTATTTGTACTGTATGGAGCTGGCATGCTGACTCAACCTTTTCTCCCACAGGCCTCACGGCAGTTTGATCAAGAAGGCAGGAAGAAATTTTTCACCCTGGACATGAATAACATTCTCCTGGAGTGAGTAGGACAGCTTTTAAATCACCGTCAGCCACAACCCAGCTAGCTCTCCACCTCCTCTGCTCTCTTTCAGTCCTTCTCACTCAGTTTCAGCAGATTTCCCTCGATACCTCTGCTGCTGTCTTCAAGTGTTTTCTTCTCTCTCTGTCTCTCATTGTCTGTGTTAATTAAATGCTTCTCATTTCCACACTTGAACTTTATCTTCCTCCACTCCTCTTATTCTGTTTAGCTAGTCTTTATTCTTCCACATCTATTACTTCAATCTCCCATCTCTCTCTTCTACCCCGCCATCTTTGTCTCCCTTTCTGCTTCCACCTCCATACCTCTCCCTCCCCTTTTGTTGTTTGATCTCTTTGTGTTTCTCACACTTTTTCTTCCTCCTCTCAGTATCGAGCTGCAGGTCCAGGAGCAGCCTCCTGAGGTGCGTTCAGAAATCTACTCGCACATGGAGGCATTTGTGCCCTGCAACAAAGAAGCCCTCCTCAAACGCTTGAAAAAGCTCAGTCTCAACATCCAGGTGAGTGAGGCTTATCTGTGGAGGAAATGTTAAATCCATCTAGAATCTGATTTGACAACATCGGTCCCACTGCGGCTTTTTTGGATCTTTATGGTCATTACAATGATTTTCTGTGAAATATGTCTCTCATTGACCGTCTGAAATTGCAATCGCAACAATGACGGACCCTCAGGGTGGTTTAGTGTGCTTCAGTTAACTAGATTGTATCAAGTGCGTCACACCACATCTGCAGGTGAAAGTGTTTATAGCTGCTATCGTAGAGAGGGGTGAGACGAGATAATTGTGCAATGAGGGATAACAGACAGTGTCTCACGGACGTCATTGCTTGACTTGAAAACAATGACAACAATTTAGATTTCTTTTTTTTTCCTACTACTTCCTGTTTATTGCATCACGCCAGTCCCTTGTGGCTTCTTTGCCCTCGCACACTCGTGCTCGTCGTTGACACCATAATACAATAGAAATCACTAAAAGTGATCACGGGTACAATAATCAAGGTTAAGGATCCCAGAGAGTTGAAGTCGGGCCCCTTGCAGTGGACCACCATGGGACCTTATATCAGATGTGTAATGATGATTATTATGTATAATAGTGAATGGCCTGAGACAAATACTATTTTGATCTGTGTTGAATTGTGCCATGAATTCCACAAATAAGGTTTTCAATCTTAAAGACAATTTTTCAACTTGAGAAACTTAATCAGGTTTCAGACTGTAAAAAATCCGTAATTATAAAGACTGCACATCCACATGAAGTCGTCTTGTTTGACCGTCACCAAAACCCGAAACTGAACCATTGTAGAGTCGGTCCCGTATATTAGCAGCTCACAGAACTGACTAACTCTCCTTTCACACAACTGCAGTTGTCTATATAGCTAGACTTGTTGCGATTTTCACCTTTTTTTCATACTTTTTCCCTGCCAAGGTGATGGCCTTGGTGATGTTGGTGACATACTATGAAGGAGATAATACAGTTCACTGAGCGTTTTTTGTTATGTTATGATGATTATTTCAAACTGTCTTTTAAATTGACAAACATCATGTGTGTAACTCATGGCACAGTTCAAATAGGATCACAATTGTACCTCTCCCCATTAGCTACTGTACAGTTTTTTTTCCCCTAAATAAAGTCCCATGGGACACACCAGAATGGGCGGGAATTTGCTTCTCCATTCCTACACACATGTTCTTTAAATGATTTGCTTATAGTTATGAAAAAGTCTGCTCAAAGCATTCATTTTGGGTGTTTTCATACATGATAACATGTGTGGCAAGAAAATTAAAACAACGGAAATGCAATTTTTATGTCTTGATTTATTTTTTTACTTCCTCGCGGTAACCTGTCTGCATCCAGCTGGTCACCTGAGGGATGGCGCTGCGTGCACATTGAAATCAAGACAGGAAAAGAGTTTTCTCTCAATGAAAAATGTTTCTCCTCGAAGCTTATGACAAACTGCCGAAAACGAGCCAGCAAGATGCAGCAGCGAAACCTGTTGTTCCTCAGGCTGCGACAGAAAACAAATGTGCGTGCAGAAGCACCTGTGGTTACAGCCCCTCTCGTCAAGTGGATTGATAATGTCGGCTGCTTAATGCCCTCTTGAGTAAGCGTAGGGTGAGTTGTACTGTATTTTGAACAGTCAATACAATTCAGTAAAAAATACTTTATATTAATGAAATATAGAAATTTCAATGAGATGGTAATCTGCAGGAGAAATGAAGGAAAAATACTTGGTTGTTATTAACATCAGCTTGTAGTGGTCCATTTGAACGCGATTGATGCGATCACTGTTTAAAGGTATCCACTGTACCGTCGAGTTTTTCATAACAAATGTTTTTCTTCATACTCTGTTTTCTGATTTGCATATTTCTGAGCACTCGAGCTGACTCGTTCGGCCTCTGTTGTCTAACCCCGAAACTGATCCTCTTGTTCCTCCACATTATTTGTGCCTTCTCATACAGCTTTTAATCCGCAGCCATCTTCACTGCCTCAGTTGTTAATGTGGAGGCTGACTAGTGCAGCGAGGACTGCCAAAGAAAACGGGCTTCCAAATGTCATTTGTCATGGACCATTAAAGTAGCAATGTTGACAAAATACATCAACATAGCCCCCCACTTGCTACTTCTTGAGTTTTCCTCTTGCTACCTCTGCTTGTTCTCTTTTTTCCTCTCTCCTTTCTAACTTTGCTTTGTCCATTTCTTCCTTCCCTTCTTTTTCTTCTCTGTTTCTATGCTTCCGTTGTTTTCCACTCTCCGCATTCTGATTTCAATTTCCTCCCTCACAAAAACTCTACTCCACCTTTCATTCTTGTTGTTTTCCCTACATCTGTCTTCCTCTGTCCTTAACACACCCACCTCTGTGTTCTCTCTCAGGACGATCGACTAAGGACGCCACTTTTGAAGCTGAAGCTGGCAGTGTGTAGTGTGATGCCAGAGCAGATAGCCAGATACAACATGGACTGCATGGCCAAGGTTGCAAAGTAAGTAAATCCTTCTTTTGTGTGCCAGAAGCTGATGAACTCAAACTAAAATTACTTATATAGTTTGATGTTTGTGAATGTGTGCATGTCTGTTTATATGTCACTGACTGTGTGTGCGTGTGTCCTGCAGGCAGCAGTCAGAAGAGGGCGACAGGAACGGCTCAGAGGAAGAAGATGAGGAAAAGCCTGGGAAAAGGGTGATGGGCCCACGGAAGAAGTTTGTCTGGGATGACAAACTCAGGTAACAGCTGGCAGGATGACGCACTGTGTTTGTGATGTTTGACTTTGCATCCTGACTTGATGTCTAATCCAGTAAACAGAGCTTACACAGGCTTTAAAGATTGTTTAGAGTTGCTGTGATGGAGAAAAATGAGGCGATCAAGTCATGAATATTTCTCAGCTGCTTGAAACTTTAAGCATAAAAATCGGTCCTGTGTGATTTTTGGCAAAAAATTGCAATGTAGTCCCGAACAGGACCTTTTTAAAAGAGGACTCCATTAATTTAACACTCAACAATGGACATTTAAAAAATGTGTTAAAAATGAATGCAGCAGAGCCGGAGCTATCCTCTTTTTAAATCCTTTTAAATGCAACTCAACCCCCAACAGTTGGATGTGCTAATGTGCATTAATTTCATGAACTTGAAAATTCACGTTGCAGTTGGAATAACAGCTCATTAAGTTGGAAAAATTATGGCACCTGAGTTGACGTCATGTGACGCTGAAACATGGCAGACGAAAGTAAACATTGGGTTAATGTTAAGAAACTTTTATCACATCATGTATTGCATATCTAGTTTTGGCTCATATGTAATATGGGATTTTAGGTTGTAACCGTTAGTTGCTGTCCACGTGGAGTATCCTGGATTAGTGATCAATTACAAAACCAATACATTTTGGAGACCACGTTGCTCCCACATTCCAACTTGTTGTGAGAACGACTTCCCAGCTCAGGGAGTGGTACCATCCAAGGAGCATGTGAATGCAGCATTACGCTAGTATTGGCTGATGTAGCCTCGAGTTGCTCGGCTCCAGCAGAGACGAGGAGCAAGCTACAGAGCTCTGGTAATCTCATGTCTTTCTCATCTCTCTTATATTTAAACTTGTAGTCGTCAGACCCAACCTACTCAAGTGACATCACTTGAGGTAATTCATCAGATTTCACACAGCTCCCTCTGGAGCCATAAAAGTGTTTTTATACACCCCTTTCACATGCGCAGAAGTACTCAACAAAACCTGTAAACACACTTTGAAGCTCGGAGAGAGAATTTACACCTACATGAATGTGGAAACCCCGAGTAAAGAATTAGTTTCCCAATGAAATGAGAAAAACCTTGTGACCGGCCCGCAGCTTCTTTTCAATCATCATTTATTCTCCTAACAGCTTCCACATTTTTATTTTCCACAGTCATTATTACCTCTGACTCGCTGAAGAATAACAGTCTCCTCGGTCATTATGTGCTCAATACCTGCAGCTGAATTTAGATTTTAATATTGGATGATTTGTGCTGAGTTGGATATTTGTGTTTGTGCAGGAACCTGCTGTGCAGCCTCGTGCGAGTGAAGCTGAGCTGCTACGAGATGGAGAACCAGTGCTCTCTGTCTGTGGAGGACTACCTCAAGGCCTTCTTAGAGAACGAGGTCAAACCACTATGGCCCAAGGGCTGGATGCAGGCCAGGTCTGTGTGTGTGTGTGTGTGTGTGTGTGTGTCTTTGTGTTTCTCTGTGTGTTTGTGCTCTTGTGAAATGTAGCCTTTATGTATAGCAGCCCTTTTTTACAAATTCCCTCATGGTGATGACACAATTACTGAAAATCCTCCAGGGTGAGAACAATGGAGTTGACCTTAAAACTAGAACTGGGTTAGAAACAATAAAGGTGTGTGTGACGAGCCTTTTGTGTCAGGCAGGTTCTAACTGAACAATCTTTACCTCTATGACATCACTGTCAGGATGACTGGTACCTCTGGTTAAATTTCTCAAGTAATTTCTTTAAGTCACCAGACACTAATTCATCCGGCCGCTCTTGTCCTCTGTCATTCACACTGTGTTTCCTCTGCGCAGGATTTTGTTGAAGGAGAGTATTTCTGTTCACGGTCACCTCACTGGAAACCTGTAAGTATTTACTTTATCTCATGTTTCCTCAGTAACTACACGTGGATTTATTGGAGACTGGGCTTTGAATGTAAAAATATAAATAGGAAAGGCTGAATATTTGCTGCCGTGTTTCCAAACAGAGTCAAGAGGAGAATGGTGCCTGGGCCCAAGGCCAAAGCCAAGGTGAGGACAGCTCAGATCTTTATAGTTACTAAAAATAACTTTTTTTTGTTTTACAGTACAGTTGAAAGTGTTTGAATTTTAGTTGAAGTGAAGTGGAAGTTAAAATATGAGCCTGGTTCTCTCTGCCTCTGAGAGTGTACAGTTGTCTCAGGTTGCTGACGTTGACCATGTGTCCTCTGTTTTTTAGGAGGGTCTTTGGATCCACAAACCACCTCTCACTATGACCTCCACCCCTTCTCTGTCCACCTCAACTTCCGTTCTGACCTCCAACCGCCTGCCCATCTCCTCTTCGCCCTCGGAGCCCATCTGTCTGTCCGACTCCCTGGACGAGGATCTGACTGCTCCCTCTCTGGACTCCATCTCCCACGCTCTGGCCCTCCTCAGCAATGCATCCAAGGGCCTGGGCCCCTCAGACAGCCCCTTGTCGCCTCCTCCCCTGCAAATGCCCACTTCCTCTCCTCCCCCCGTCGCCCCTCACTACCCCTCAGCCTCTCAGCTCTCTGCCTCAGTCGCATCCACGACGCAGCAACATTCCCTGTCTAAGGTGGAGACCGCTGGGAACTTGACGACGACAACGCTACCGACCTCCTCTCCTACCTCCTCTTCCTCGTCTCTCAGTGTCGCCTCCATGGCTCGTGTGCAGGCGGCAGGCCTGTCGCTGGCCTCCAGGACTGCAAATGGTCCCTACGGCTCGATCAAAGGATCCGGCACCATGGGACAAACCCAGACTCAGAGACTTGTTACTATGGCATCACCCAATCACAGGCCAACCTCGGTGATTGGCTCGGTGATTGGCGGGAGTGGCAAGATGCATCCTCACCCCTCCCCTTCGCCTCCAAAGCAGCGGCCTCCTCCCACGGCTTCCCCTCTTCTGCCCCCCCATCAGAAGGGCTTTGTTAGTCCGGCGGGGTTGCTGGGAACTATGGGGGCCCCTCAAGGACTGGTCAAGAGCAGTGCCAAAGTCAGCGGAAACGAGAACACCGTGAGCAGCAGCGCTCCACCTTCTTCCTCGCCCTCCTCACAGTCCCGCTCCATCTCCACCACCCACTCTGTCCTGCAGTCTTTCTGCTCTCCCTCCCCGGCGGCCTCGTCGCCATCCCCCACCTCCCATACCTCACACTCCTCTCAAAGTAAATCGCACACACACCACCACCACCAGCCCAACTTCATCACACCCATGCAGGCCACCCTCACCAAGTCCTCCCACAGCAGCAACTCCTCCCCCATCATCAAACTCACCCCTCGTCCTCCGGCGCCCACCCCACCCCCCTCCTCCTCCCCTTCCCCGTCATCCTCGCCCTCACACCCACTCTCCCATCAGATGACCCCCAGCCAGCAGCACCAGTACTCCCCCAAAACCGCCAAAACTTTCCGACCCCCCTTCAGCATAGCGGGTGCTGGGCAGGTGAAGCAAACGCAGGGCGCTGGGCAGGTGAAGCAGGCGCAGGGTGGTGGGCTGCTAAAGCAGGCGCAGGGTGGTGGGCTGCTGAAGCAGGTGCAGGGTGGTGGGCTGCTGAAGCAGGTGCAGGGTGGTGGGCTGCTGAAGCAGGCGCAGGGTGGTGGGCTGCTGAAGCAGGCGCAGGGTTGTGGGCTGCTGAAGCAGACGCAGGGTGGTGGGCAGCTGAAGCAGACGCAGGGCGGCTGCAGCTTCGCAGGAAGCCAGAAAACTCAGTCCACCACTAGCAACAGTAGCATAATCAACAACTCCACCAACAATAAGGGGGTGGTATTAGCTGTCAGTCACCCAGACAAGACTCCCTCGTCTTCAGCAACTTCTGTCTCAGCCAATCATGGGCAGCGGCAGAGGATGGTGGGCGGGGCTAACCAGAGCTTAAAGGCAGGAAATGGTTGGGTGCCTTCAGGAACTCTGGCCACGTCGTCCACAACATCACACCTCTCACAGGTCAGTCTCTGGGAACAGCATGTTTTACATGGAGCTTGGACAATGGAGTCACTGTTCTAAGTACCTTTTTGTTTTCATTGTTTCTTCAGGTATCAACAGCAGGCACTTCCCTCCTGGGCAGCCCCTCCACTCTGCCTCTGGGCTTTGGCATGTTGGGAGGCCTGGTGCCCGTCTCGCTGCCCTTCCAGTTCCCCCCGTTGCTCAATTTCAGCCCTCCCGGAGCCCCAGGGGCTGCTGGCATGGGCTCAGCTCCCAGCTCCAACTCAGGATACCCTCTAGCACAGAGCGACCTAATGGGTGAGTGGGCACACAACCAAAGACAAAATAATTCAGGGGGAAACGCTTGTGTTCGACCCTTTTACATAACACTTACAGCAACATTAAGAAACAGAGAACAGACTCTTTTTTTTTTTTTAAGTATAGTGTTGGTATAGTATTAGTATTTGGTATTTAGTATTAGCTATAGTTTTTTTTTTTTTACGGTCTATACATTCCATAAAAAGACCAAAACCAACAAGTGTGTAAGTCGGTCTCTCAGTACTTCTGGAATATATAGTTACAATCTTTTTAAATAGGCTAAAGTAATGTCCTAAAACAGCCAGGCACTGTAGTTTTAAGCAAGTGTTACTCAAGCAGGAGGGCGAGTGCATTTGTTGGGAACTATTTTAAGCTGTGGATTAAAACACTCGGTGCACAAGTGAGTTATTTCCAGCAGCAGGACAGTTTATGTGAGATCAGCTCTGAATAAATGACAGTGTCCACGATGGGAATAATAAACAGTTGCAATCAAAATTATTCAACCCCCGTTGCATTTAAGGTTTATTGGCAACATTTTAAATGTTTCAGGTGTTTGCAATAAACAAATTACACAAGAACAGTTTAAATAGTTAAATAAAACTAATATTACAAGGATTTTATCCAAATTTAACACTAAATCCTACTTTCAGTGACTACTGCAGTCTCAAAAATATTCAACCTCCTGAATAGAATTCCTCATAAGAGCACTCATTTGCAAATCAGGTGTGGTCTCAAGCACACCTGATGCAACCAATCAAGGGCTTCGTTACTTGCATCAGGTGTGCTTGAGATAGAACACCTCAAATACCTGGACTGTTGACGGTGACGTTTCATTGCATGTTAGAAATATGGCTGAGTCAAGAGAATTGTCCAAAACATTCAGAGAAGACATCATTGCCTTGCACAAACAAGGAAAAGGATACAAAAAGAAAGCAAAGGCACTGAATGTTCCTAGAGATACAGTTGGAAGCATAGTTCTCAAGTTTAAGGTTAAAGGAACAGTGGCTGCACTACCTGGACGTGGCAGAAAGAGGAAGCTATCAACGGCTGCCACCAGAGTCCTGAGGAGGCAGGTGGTCAAAAACCCTCGACTGACTGCAAAAGACCTGCAGGAAGAGTTGGTGGCAGCAGCCACTGAGGTTTCAGTTTCCACAGTAAGGCGCACACTAAACACTGAAGGGCTCCGGGCCTATGGATCAGCAGTATGTCTGGAGGAGGAAGAATGAAGCATACGCTGAAAAGAACACCCTGCCTACAGTGAAGCATGGCGGTGGCTCAGTGATACTCTGGGGCTGCTTCGCTTCCTCTGGCACTGGAAACCTGCAGCGTGTGGAGGGCAAGATGGATTCAATCAAGTATCAGGAAATCCTGGGAGAAAATGTCATGCCGTCTGTGAGGAAGCTGAAGCTTGGGCGTCATTGGACCTTCCAACAGGACAATGATCCCAAGTCCACCAAGGCTTGGTTTCAGAAGAAGTCCTGGAAGATACTAGAGTGGCCATTACAGTTGCCTGACTTGCCCATGCGGAATGGGCTAAGATTCCTCAGGAACGCTGCCAGAAGCTGGTGTCTGGCTGTGCATCATGTTTGCAGCAGGTCATAACAGCAAACGGGTGCTCTACTAAGTACTAAAGATGCTTGTCATGAAGGGGTTGAATAATTTTGAGACTGCAGTAGTTAATTAAAAGTGGCATTTTGTGCTGAATTTGGAGAAACGACTTATAATATTAGTTGTGCTGAGCTATTTAAATTGTTCTTGTTTGATTTGTTTATTGCAAACAGCTGCTAGTTTGTACATTTTGCCAATAAACCTAATTTGTTGTGGGGGTTGAATAATTTTGATTGCAACTGTATATCAGGCTTTTTTATACACACAAAATACTTCTTAGGAGGATGAGTTCATCGTCTGTTCGTCGTTGGCTTTGGTCTTTTGATGAGATTTGACATACCATCCTTCCATCCAACTGGTTTTTATTTCATTTAATGAAGTTTTTGTCATTTTCAAAAGAAACTTATGTAAATTTAATAGAATTTACTTTTGTACCGTTTTAGTTCAGTGATTTGTCTCATTAATTTACTTGTTTAATTATTGATTATACTGGTTAAAATATACTTGTGAAGGTGAGCCTGAAAAAGTTATGATTTTAACATCAACCTTGCAATTTGATATTACAACAATCTGTAAAAAAAAGTTTACTGAATATTAAGAAGCAAATCATCAATTCTGTGAAAACGACTATAGCCTGCAGATTTACAATGCTGGAGCTCAGCAGGCTTTACTAACTGTCTAAATTAATTTATAAATTAAAATGATGAAATGAAATGGTTTGGGGGGAAAAGCATTAGCTTGAATTCAATTAATATAAAATGCTATTTAAATCCAATCGCAACATTTGTCAGATTCATAAGCTACGACTAGATCAATAGGAAAAGTTAAATGCCATTCTTAAATAACCCAACACCAGTTCCATCGATGTGCTCATGATTTTGTAATATTAATACAAACAGAGATATCTCTCTTGTGCAAATGAACACTTCAAATAGTTTGAATGTGAAGCCAATTCACTCGGCGAGCGCGTTTGTGCGCTGCTCCTGAAGTCTACCAGCAGTACCTCCATTGTGTCTGCTGTTCTCCACATCTCTCGTCGTGACCCTCTCACCCCATGTTTTATTATTTCTTTTTATGAACCACCGTCTCCCTCCTTTGTCCTCTCCATCTTTTGTGACGGTCTCTGTCATCTCCACCTGTTGTACTCGCTGCCACTTCACTTTGATCCTGTCCTCCCTTTTGTTACTGGTCTCCCATTTTAACATGCCCCCCCCCCTCCCACATCTAACTCTGCATCATCTTTTCCATATAAGCCTTTTATTTGTTGTTGCTCATCTTGCCTCCATCTCTCCTCAGATCTGTATAAGAGTCTCCAGTCAGGGTCGCAGGCCGCCCTACCTCCTCACTTGCAGCTTGCTTTCTCAGGTAATCTGCATTCCTCCTCCTCTCTCCCTCTCGCTCTCGCTCTCTCTCCATCTGTCTGTATCAAATTGACCTGTCGTCCTCTGCTCAGCTGCGGTGTTGTTTGCTCTCTAACTTTCTGCTTGCTTCAGTATATTTGCTGTTTGGCATGCCTCTGGTTTGACCTCTGTAGTTGTAGCGCAGAAGACGCATGTGTTAAAGCTACTGAAGTTGGTTTTTTTTTTCATTAGTTTGCAGGATAGACGGTGAGGATTCACTTGTGCAGATGGTTCTTTGATATGAGAGCAGCAGTCTAATTAGCACATGAAACTGCAGTGTGTGATTTGAGTGTCTAAATTATGAAAAATGATAAACATTTGACAGCTGATATCTTGGGGAAATGAGGGTTGAACGTCTGTCAAACATAAATCTAAGTAGCTTTGTGTACTCGCAGCCCAGCCTCAGCTGGATTATTCATGGCACTCGGGTCAAAGAACCATCTGAACGTCTAAACCGAGAGAGACGAGCACAGCTCATGTTTGATGGTGTTTCCAGTGTCTGTTGCACCAGTGATGAATATTATAATTGTATCTAAATATTTTCATCTGCTGTTTATATTAAAGCCTTTCATTGACACTGGACACATTCAGATGTTAGATAATGACGGCCATCTTTACTCCACAAAGAGTGTCGGAGGTTGAAACAGGCTGCTGGTTGTCTGAAAGTTGTTAAAAATGGCTCTCCTCCTCTCCACTCAGATGCGAACCAAAGCCAGGGTGGAGACATGAAGAGGAAAACACACTGACCAATAACAGCGAGGTGACATCACAGCCTCCTGGACACATCCACCAATAGGAATCTTCACTTTGATTGACTGACAGAGTGATGTGGTATGAGGGGGCGGGGCTCCACTGCCTCTTTTAAAAAAAACGGACCTAAAGGAGAATCAGTTCAATCCTCGCTACAAGTGGCAATGATGAATTAATTTAACTGTATTTTCTAATGAACCGGGTATGAGAGCAAGACGGAGTGAATGATGAGAAAACTTATTTTTTGTTCTGCTTCTTTTTATTTTTGTCAACATGTTTACATATGACCGACCTTGATCACTGTGGAATGAGTGTGAGCGAGGTGGTGGTACAGATGAGAGTAGTGGTACGCTACGTAATATAATTTGTATTTAAGCTCATGTGGAATAACAGGACTCTTGTTTCTTGCAGTACAAAAAGGAAAAAGAAAAAAAAAAAGAAAAACAGACTGAGTAATGAATTTTTATTTTTCTGTCTTTTGTCTCAGATGTGGGAATCGTCGTGTCCGTAGAAATTTTATTGTTGGTCACCTCTGCTCCCACAAATGACTGTTAAGTAGTAGCTTAAATTAATATTGATAAATTATTTGTATTTTACACAGGGACAAAAACACATTATGATGTGTGTGTGCGTGAGAGAGAGAGAGAGAGAGAGCGCGGTGAGGTTGATTTGAATGTGTGTATGTACATAAAAGAAACACAATATACTGTTAATTTCCAGATTCTTCTGTATGAATGGATAAGGACGTGGATCCCCTTTTCACAATAATGAGCGAGTGTAAGTGTGATGCCCCTCTCTTGCTCAGTGTGTTCTTGGTGCTGTTTAATCACACTGGACCTTTCTCTGGAAAAAAGACTTGAATTGAAAAAGTTTCGGGCTCCTCTTCAGGAGAGAGGAGCCGCCTGTGAGAGAGGGGAGAAACGTCAAGATTGTAGCCTACTTGAATTGTGTTTTTTTTTTTTTATTTGTGAGTTAAGATTTTATTTACTTTATCTGCTTATTGACTCAAACCAACTTAATATAACACAACGCCTTAGTTTATATTGAAAAAGTATGAAAAAGATCTATGCAGGACTGTAAAACGCTCAATGCAAAAGTGCAAGTCGTCGCTTGGCTATCAACCTCTACTCAACTTGTCAGTGCATTTCTGGAGTTGTGAATGTTTGTAGATGATGTTATTCTGTCACACGAGACTCCTTTTCTTTCTGCTGTGTGTTCAGACAGAACGAAAAGCGAATTTTTAGAAGTCTATGAAGTTGGTGGAAAGACGATCAGACGCAAGTTTGCGCAAGGGTGGGTGCAAGATGAGCGTGATTACGAGCAGCAGAGTGAACAAAAAAAAACAAAACCTTTGCACTCAGATGTCAGTTATCGGCCAGTTCTGACACAGCCCTATATCTTCCACTCGAATCAAAGCCAATAACACCAATACAGTTAATTTAACCAATTCAATAAGACTTATACACTGTTGTTACTGCTTTTATGAACTGCTTTTAATACATAACACGATGTAATAGGCGATTTTAAGCTGGTTTTTTTGGTGGGTAAAAGCCTCCGACAGAGCCCCTAAATTCCCCTAAAGGTCAAATTTAATTACTTTACAGAATAAAAAAAACATGTGGGAA